>NC_053448.1:23131377-23449525 GCF_007990345.1 Gossypium hirsutum | reverse complement strand
TCGCTAGTGCTATTTGTGAAGAAGGATGGAAGCATGAGGGTGTGCATCGATTATAGAAAATTAAATAAGCATGAGGGTGTGCATTGATTTAAACTGTAGATTAAATCAAATATATGATTCAACCATTAAAGAAAGTAAAAGTTTTCATCATGTAATCCAAACCCTATGAGATTTGGCTCATAGGTTGGCAATTAAAGTTCAAGTTCAAAATAACACCCATCATCGTTTTGATCAATTTAATTCACGGGAGAACATATTAAGAAATAATAGAAAAATTAAGACAATGGTTGTCTCCAAGTCAATCATCAATCCAGCAGCATAGTGCCCTATGGTATCATGAAGAAATTTTTGTATTCTTTAACTATTGCGATTGGGTGGCAAGACACCGCTCAGTAAATAGTTCATTATATCGGCATACCAAGGTAATGTCGTGGAAACTAATAGTTGTTCATCTAAAAATTCTTATTTAGTAAATGTGTCATGACCAGCTTCACTTCCAAATTCTAACCTCAACAAGTGATTAGCCTCTTGGTTCTCAGTTCCTTTTCAATCTGTAATTTCCAAGTCAAGCTCTTATAGTAAAAGTATCGACCTAATCAACCTCGGCTTAGCATCTTTTTTGCTCATTAGATACTTAATAGCAGAGCAATATGTGTAGACTATGACCTTTATACCAAGTAGATAAGAACAAAATTTAATGAACGTGAACACCACAACCAGTAACTCCTTTTCCATGGTAATGTAGTTAAAATGCACTTCCGATAAAGTTCTACTAGCATAATATATTACCCAACATGGCTCCCACAGCATAATTATTGGCATCACACATGAGTTCAAAAGGCAGTGTCCATTTCAGAGTTACTACAATTGGTGCTTCTATGAGTTTTTTCTTTAACTCTTTAAAGGTTCCAAACACTATTCATCAAAATTGAAAGGTCTATTTTGCTCCAACGAAGTGCACATGGCTTTAGATATCCTCAAAAAATACTTAATGAATATTCAATAAAAACCTACGTGACCTAAAAAACTTCTAATACCCTTAACACTAGTGGGAGGTGGCAATTTTTCTATCACTTCAATTTTTACTCTCTCCAGTTCAATTCCTCTTTGTGATATCCTATGCCTCAAGACAATTCCTTCACGAACCATGAAGTGGAATTTTTCCAAATTTAAAACAAGATTCGTTTCTTCACAGCGGCATAGAACCAACTCTAAATTTTTAAGCAATCCTTAAAAACATTCCCGAACGCTGAAAAATCATCCATGAAGACTTCCAGAAAGTTTTCCACCATGTTAGAGAATATGACCATCATACAATGTTAGAAAGTTGTCAAGGCATTACATAACCCGAACGGCATCCGTCTGAACGCAAAAGTATCATATGGATATGTGAAAGTTATCTTCTCTTGGTCATTAGGGGCTGTGGTATTTTGATTATATCTTGAATAGCCATCCAAAAAATAGTAAAAAGTTTTCCCAGCTAATCTATCCAACATTTGATCAATGAATGGTAAGAGAAAATGGTCTTTCCTAGTAGCCTTGCTAAGTAGGTACGAGCTCATTGTTATCATTACTTACCACTATGAACCTTCTTTTCTTGGGTACACATTGTACAGGACTCACCCTTGAGCTGTTTGAAATCAGGTAAATAATGTCAGCATTAAGCCACTGGATAATCTCTTTATTGACAACTTCTTTCATGATCGGGTTCAGTCTTTGCTGTTGTTCAATGAAATTGCAGAGGAAATCCTCCAACAACGTCTTGTGCATGTAGAATGCATGGCTAATTCCTTTTATATCAACCAGGGTCCATCCTAATGCCTTATTAAATTGTTGAAGAACTTCTAACAACTTTTCCTCTTGCTCGGGTGTCAGCTCCGCAGAAATTACTATCGACAAAGTACTATTCTCTCCCAAATATGCATACTTCAAATGCTGCGAAAAAGGTTTTAACTCCAATGTAGGAGTTCCTCTATAAAAGGTTTAGGAGGATTGAAGGATCAATTTGATAAATCCAAGGATTCAAACTTATTCGCTAGTCTATCCACTATATTCTTGGCTTCCATAAATTCACCGAATTCCTCAAAACTTACTGCATCACTCTACTCAAGTGCGTCTTCGTCACTATTAGAATTGATGTGGCAACATCTGGTGAACTTCTCCAATGTTGTTTCTTTCAAACCAATGGCATGGAATTCATCATTAAAATCAATACATTTTATAGCATTAAATACATTTAAGGTAACCTGTTGATCATTTACCCTCATGGGCAGCTCTTCTTTTTATACATCAATTAAACTCCTGCCAGTAGCAAGAAAAGGTCTTCCAAGAATAATTGGCACATCTTGGTTAGCTTCACATTGTAAAATAAGGAAATCTGTAGGAAAGATAAGTTTATCTACTCTTACCAGCACATCTTCAATTTTACCTTCCAGATGTGCATAGGATCGGTTAGCTAGTTGCAACGTAACTGTAATAGGTCTTACTTTTCAAATTCCCAGCTTCTTGAAAATAGACATAGGCATTAGATTTATACTCACTCCTAAATCACATAACGCCTTACAAACATAATGATTTCCAATTAAACAAGGTATAGTGAAACTCCATAGGTCCTTCAACTTCGGAGGTAATTTATTTGTCAACATTGCTGTGAACCCTTCAGTGAGAGCTACACTCTCAAATTCTCCTCATCTGTTCTTTTTTGACAATATATCTTACATAAAATTCACGTAATTGGGCATTTGCTCCAAAGCTTCAACCAGTGGTATGTTGATGTGGAGTTGCTTCAATACATCCAAAAATATTTTGAACTGAATATCCTATTTAGAATTATGAAATCACTGAGGAAAAGTTAGAGGTGGTAGTCCTTCAGGTTGCTGATATTGTTTTGCCGTGGCATTCTTATTGACAACATGATTTGATTCAACCACAGAATTTTGATGGTTACTCTTTTTAGGTTCAGTATGTTTTTCAGATGACTCTGGGATCATTACTTGGTCGTTATTCGAGTTATCGTTTCCTACTGTGGCATCTTAACCACTGCCATCAAGCTGAGTTCTACTTTTAAGAGTGATGGCCTTGCACTGTTCCTTCCGTTGTGATCTTTAATTCTAGGTATCACTTGGCAAAGCTCCTTGTGGTCTCGAATTCAAAGCATTCGCTCTTTTCCCTACTTGATTCTAACTAGGTATTTAAAGCATTCGCTCTTCAATTCAAAGCTCGGAGGGATACAGCTGATACCTGACCTTGCTGAGCATTTTACTGCATAAAGGATTATTATAACTAGGTAGGGCACTGTTGGCATTCTGTCTTGCAACATTGTTAAAATTTCCCACACCTGGATTATTCCAACTAAAGTTCGGATGCTTCTTCCACCCTGGATTTTAGGTGTTGGAATTGGGTTTATTATTCGAGTTAAAATTATCCATGTAGTACAAAGATGCTAGATTTCATGGGCATTCATCGAACACATGACCCTCACCACAATAAACACATGATAGCTCGACTACTTTTATCTCTTGAATTATAGTGGGTTTTTTCATTATTTTAATCACATTAGCCAAATAAGATACCTGGGTTGTCAACAAAGTGATTGCATCCAGCTCTATAGTACCACCAGCTCTCTTGCCCGTCCCATCTCTTGTAGTCATATATTGATAATCATTATTGGCAATCTTTTCCAAAATCTCATATGCTTCATTATAAGATTTATCCAACAAGGTGACATTGGCAGAAGCATCAACTACCATCCTTGTATGTGCATTCAGCCCATTATAAAATATCTTCATCTGAGCCCAGTGTTGAAATCCATGTATTTGACATTTCTGAATTAATTTTCTTTAAATTGTTCCCAAGCTTCATATAGTGTTTCATCCTCCAATTGTCGAAAGGACGTGATGTCATTTCTAAAATTGGCATTCATATTTTGGGGATTATACCGTAGCCAAAACCTTTGGCAAAGATCATTCCATGATGTCACTATTCCTAATGGTAGAGCATTCAACCATGCTCTCAGATGATCTCTTAAAGAATATGGAAACAATTTAAGTTGCCGAGCATCTCCAGGAACACTCTATAGTCTAAACGAGTCACAAACCTCTAGAAAAAGCCTTAAATGTAGTCTTGGATCTTCAGTGGGTAACCCACCAAACTGTCCTACTATTTGCAACATTTGAAACATTACCGGTTTCAGTTCAAACTACTAAGCCTGTATTTGTGGTCTGACTATCCCTGGATTTAGATCATCCAAAATTGGCACAACATGCTCTCGGATTGGTCTTTCTAGATCATCTATCACTCTACGAACATGAGGATTAGCGTTCTGACCATTCAGATTATCATTCATACCAGGTATCACCCTACAAACAAGAGGATTAATATCTTGACCACTCAGATTATCATTGAGACTAGGGTCATTCCCATTCCTAGCCATTTTTTATAGTTCTTTCCACCTTCGTAAAGTTCTCTTGATCTCTAGGTCAAAAGGATACTCTTTGTTAACAGGAATGCCTCTTCTCATGAACTAGTGGCAAACCTGTAGAAATTAAATTAAACTAAGTTAGATAAAACTAGTGAAATTAAGTAAAATAACAGAACCAAATTACACGAAATTATCGATCCTTGACAATGAATAATATGCGAATTGTGCAAGCATACACTTCAATTCAAGTAAAAAAGTGATAAGTGAGATTGTCCTGATAGGGACAAAATTAGGTATAAGAGTGGTCATGTTATTATAATATATTATGATTAATGTTATGGAAAAATCGAGTTAAGTACGTTGTGGTAATTTAAAATAGTAAGGATGTGTGCGAAATAAATATTGACTAATAGTAGAAAATGTTAAGGCAAAGCAAGAGTGACAATGCAATGGCAATTACGAGAATAATTATGTGAATAATCTATGAGCGAATAAGAAAATAACTAAGAATGCTATGGAAAAGATGCTATGGAAAAGGATAAAAGGTCTACGATGTAGATTAGGAAGGTTGGGATTACTAAGATTCTGCCTTTACTTTCTGTAATGCCTTGACAAAATCGTACTTAACCTACTACTCAGAAGGGACCTAAAGTGACCTGCTTCTTTAGAGAGCTAGATCTCAAGTTACCTGGCCTGTGTCTATAGACCTTAGCATGGTACCTTGCACTATTTTATCTTCATTATATACAAATGTTGCTATTTTTCTAGAGTCTACTGTAAGTATTCGGTCGAATACCCACTTGTACCATTCAATTTTCATCCAACTAATCTAACCTTTTTAGAATTAGATTCAGTTTATGGGCGTACTGGACACTCGTCTATGTTTAGAGAGTGTACACATACAATTCAAAAATAAAAACGATTGAATGAAACTGTAGATTGAATCAAATATATGCTTCAACCATTAAAAAAAGTAAAAGTTTTCATCATGTAATCCCAACCCTATGAAATTTAGCTTATGGGTTGGCAATTAAAATTCTAGTTCAATGTAACACCCAACATCGTTTTAACAAATTCAATTCACGAGAGAACAAATTAAAAAATAATGGAATAGCTTAGGAAGATGGCTGTCACCAAGTAAATCCTCAATCCAGCAGCACAGTGTCTTGTGGTGGCTAAGAGGGACTGCCTTTGGTTTCCTCTTTCTGTCTCTACTCAACTGCTACCCTTTATTTTTTCCTCTAGATCTCCACACCTTTAGGGTTTCCTCCTTTAGCTTTTTATAAGCTTTTCTTACTAGGGTAACTCTAATAGCCCACAATATCTTCTCCTCAGTTTTTGATAGATTTTTTTGGTACGAGTAGAGTTGGGTTCAAACTGGTCTGTGATGAGTGTTGACTCGGTCATCTTCCTGAAATTGCCACAGCATATAAGGTGGCAAACTATCCAACCTTTTGCCCTGACAAACCTTCACTCCTTTCTTTCTTTCTCCACATCCTGCATCTGCCGAACCACCAAGCACAAGCCTTCCACATGTAATTAAAGGTATCTAACATGTAAAAATAGTTCAAGCTCCTAATGCAATGATAAAAATACTAATAAAATGTCCTAAAATGCCATTAAATATACCAAAGTATAAGCAATTATCTAGGTCTAAAGACATGAAATATGAATATCTTCAAGAGTTATCAACAGGGCTTGAATGTGTGCTGATACAAGTGGGGAAGGTGGTAGCTTATGCTTCCTAACAATTAAGGTTCACGAGTGAAACTACCCAACCCATTTTTGGAGCTAGCAGCAATGGTGTTTACACTAAATATTTGGCAACACTATCCATATGGTGAGAAGTGTTTCATTAATAAGGACCACAAATGCTTCAAGTATCTAGTTTCTAGAAGGAATTGAATCTATGACAGATATAGTGGATCAAGCTGCTAAAAGATTACAACTGGGTGATAGAGTATCACCATGGTAAGGCGAATGTTGTAGTAGATGCGTTGAGTAGAAAGTCAGTGAGTAAGTTGTGAGCTTTGTTCACACAACTAAGTGTGACCAGTGGTGGAGGATTGCTCGTAGAATTGCAAGTGAAACAAATATTGTCATAGTAAATCATGGTGAAACAAGCTTGTGATGCAGAGTTGGCAAAGAGGGTTTGCCAAGTGGAAGAAAGTGTGTGAGGTGACTTCGCACTCAATGACGAAGGTGTGCTTTGCTTTCAAGGAAGGTTGTGTGTGCTTAGGGAAGAAAGATTATAACACAAGATTCTTAACAAAGCTCATAACAATTCGTTTGTGATACCTAGTCAGTAGCAAGATGTACTACAATCTCTGTAAGCTCTATTGGTGGCCTGATTTGAAGCAAGCTATCACTGAGTAAGTTGCAAGGTGTTTGGTTTGTCAGAAAGTTAAAGCCAAGCATCGATTCCCATCGAGATTGCTTTAACCACTCAAAATTCAATAGTGGAAGTGGGAAAGAATTACAATCGATTTCGTGGTTGGTTTACCAGTCACGATGACCAACAAAGATGCATGTTGGAGTATTGTGTATCGCCTGAAGTGTGTGCAATTTTTAGTTGTTTGCATTGATTATTCATTGCAATGGCTCTCTGATATTATGTTGTTTAGATAGTGTGATTGCATGATGCGTATATTTCTATAACATTTGATTGAGACCCAAGGTTTACATCAAGATTTTGGAGAAGTTTGCAAGGAGCTTTGGGTTCAAAACTTTGCTTTAGCACTATTTATCACCCTCAGATAGATGGCCAATCTGAACGAATGATACAAGTTTTGGAAGATATGTTGCGAAGCTATGTTTTGGAGTTCGCTGTGAACTGGAAACATTATTAGCCTTTGGTAGAGTTTGCCTATAATAATAACTATCAAACCAGCTTTCAAATGGCACCCTTTGAAGCTCTATATGGAAGGAGGTGTCACACACCTCTATGTTGGAAAAAAATAGCTGAAAATAAAGTTGTTGGACCTGAATTGGCACGCGAGACTGGTGACAAGGTGAAATTTATTTGTGATACACTTAAGGCTACTTCTGACAGACAAAAGTCTTATGCCAGTTTGAAAATATGAGAAATCGAGTACCAAGTAGGCGATCACATATTTCTTAAGGTGTCACCATGGACGAAAGTACTAAGGTTTTGGTGAAAAGGGATGCTAAGTCCAAGATTCATTAGACCATACGAAATTGTAGAAAGAGTGGGTCCTGTATCCTACAGACTCAAGTTGCCTCACAAACTTGAGAAGGTTCTTGATATGTTTCATGTGTAAATTTTGAAGAAATATCAAGTTGACCCATCTCATGTTGTAGCCACAGATGACATTGAGGTGCGACATGATTAGACTTATGAAGAGGAACCAATAAAAATTGTGGCTCGCGAGGTGAAGGTTTTGTGAAGGAAATAGATTCCTTTAGTCAAAGTGTTGTGGCGTAACCACAAGACCAACGAAGCTACTTGGGAAATAAAAGAAGCCATGAAGAAACAATATCCTCAACTATTAGAAGATGAATATTTCGAGGATGAACTGTCTTAAGTTAGGGAGATTGTAGCACCCCGCAGATGGGCCTGGAAGTTTTGACCATGCGAAAAGAAGGTTCGCCAGTGTTTTGGCGAATAGGGTTTCGACAATGGTTAGGCGAGCTATGGGTTCACCAAGATTGATGTGAATTAGTATTCTCCAAGAGTAGGGTGGGTCAGGTGTTCGCTAAAAGAATATCAATAAGGGTGTTCACCGGTAGCAGGGTAAGTTAAAAGTTATGGTAAGTGGGTTTGCCAGTTTCTTTGCGAGGCAAGTTCGCTAATATGTTGGCGAGCTGGGGTTTGCCAATCTTTTTGGTGAGCTAGATTTCATCAGTCTGTGTGGTGAAAAAGGTTTTCCAGGTAAGTTGCGAACTGTGTTCGCAAGTCAAAGTGCGAAACGGGGTCGTCGGTCAAAGATACAGTCAAACTCAAATTAGGAAAATGTAATTTAGTGTATCTAGGAATACTTTATGTGCAAGTAACGTCTTTCCTAAATTAGTCTGAGTATCCAAAGATATCCAGGACTCTTATGTCTATAAATATTACCCTTAATTTTGTGAATTCTTCATTAAATATTATGTTGTCGATGTCTATATTTTAAAGTCCAGTTCGTAGCAATCAGGGTAAGCCTCTGCCTTGTTAGGTGTGATTGTCTAGGTTTTCATTGCATGAATTTTTTTTTTGTTTTGTTCTTTTTAAGTAATATGTGTGTGTTGTTATGAACCAGTCAAAAAGTTTACCAACAAGGATAAGGGCAAAGCTAAACTTGTTTAAGTTCTCCATTTTCTGTGAGTGATCAGGTTCCATTATGAGTTTGTTCCATACTAAGTTTTCAAAAGTTTGAGTAATCAGGTTCCGTTATGAGTATGTTTCATACTAAGTTTTAAAATGTGTAAGTGATCAAGTTCCTTTATGATTATGTTCCATACTAAGTTCTCAAAAGTGTGTGTGATCAGGTTTTGTTATGAGTATGTTCAATACTAAGTTTTCAAAAGTGCGAGTGATCGGTAATCTTCAGAGTATGTTCGGTTTTATGATTTTCAAAGTGTGAATGGTCTAGAATTATTTGGAATGTTGTAATTCCTTATATTTTAAATTTAATTGAATACATTTTCTAAGAATTATGTTTTCAAAAAAAATTTAAACGTAAGTCTACTAAAAGCTCTATTTTAAGCTATGAAACTATGTTTTCAAGTACGATTTGAAAACATGATTTTTAAACGACAACTTTGTGTGAGCTCCTATACGAGCTACGGTTGTAAAATTTTTTTTAAGAAACAGTTTTATAAGCTATCTATCAATGAAGCTCCCCACAAGAGCTTAGTGGCAAGCTGTGTATCAGCAAAGCTCCTCCATGACCTTAGTGATAAACCATGTATTAGCTAAGCTCCCCATATGAGCCTAAATAATTGTGCTCCTCAGTGAGCACAGCTCTAAGTGAGCTAGTGTGATATGCTTCAAAGAGTGAGCTTCGCTATGAGCTAGGTTGGATTATATCCATGGAGACAAGCTGGTGAATCAATCTTGTGACTAAAAGCAAAATCTATTCGTAGGTATGAACCGGTCTTGCGAGCTAAGTCAGACCCTGTTCAAAGAGAATGTTTTTGAAAATGCAAGTTGGCTTCGCAATTTTAAGGCGAAGCCAATCTTGTGATTTTTTTTCAAAAATGTTTTGCTAATCAAAATAGGCCTCACAAATCACTTACACAAAAACGAAATCCTAACTTGGATCACTTCCTTGGTATCCACGCACCACTCACATTGTAACGCTAACAATCTGCAAAGGCTTGAGAGAGTGGGTGAGCTTAAACAAACTCAGTAAATGCTGAAGTAACAATAAAATATACACAATATCAAAGGTTAAACAAGAGCATAGTACTAGACGTTCACAACCATATTCCAACCAAGTCACAATAACATATTCACGCTTCATGAAATGATAAAACTAGCATCTACTCTCACGCACAACTACACTCAACTTATATGCAAATAGTTCATTTTACAATAATTCATAAAGACTAAACAACGTATACATGCTTTAATAACTCACAATTCTAGCCTATACATTTACATGCATTTACAAGTTAAATGAAAACAATCCCAATCAAAATTACATGCGCAATTTAATATGAGAACATACTAACATTTTCATGAAACTTAAATAAACTCATATAAGATATTATTTACATGTTTATGCATCCATCTCACATCGTATTATCACAATAAATAAGATCACATTTAAATGATAATTTGGCACTTGAGGCTATGAAACATAAATGTGGGCTCTATCACCACACATTGGATACAAAGATCTCCAACACACCAAGTGACTCATAGAGTCGAACATATCCCAAAAGCATAACATTTAGCTAACACTCTCCAACATACCAACATATCTCGGTGAATGGAGCTTGGCTCACATTCCCTATCTCTCCAAACTGTCCTAGGGCCTCAATACCCAAATAATAAAACACAAGGGTGAGTACTCACAATCTTGTGGCATGCCAACTATATCCAACGATTTCAAGAGATTACAAGGCCAAAACATCTACAATTACACATTTTAAGTATTGATTTAATGCACATAATATCTGTTCAGATTCATCAATTTACACCACAAACTTGCAAGCAATGCATGCTTATCAAATTCACATTTCATTGCGCTTGAAGTGCAACAATAATGTTCATTGAGCCATCATATATCCAACCATATATGTGTGCATTAAAATCAGTACATCATATATCACATAGAAGTATTCTCACATATTACCTGTCATAATAAAATCACATTTCACAATTCAACACATATGTACTTATCAAAATTTTGCTCACTTCTGCTGCATATTCGCATTATTAGCATATCATTATCACTGCCATTTGGCATGTCTATCATGCCCACAACACAACACAATTTAGAATAGCCATCACATACATCTCATGTCACAATATCGCATCGTAATACTCAATCCAGAATTATTCACATAATCACACATTTTGCAAAAATAAATCAAGGGGAATAGAAAGCTTACACTAGAAAGTTTGGATAGGGGTTTAGGCTATTCCTAAGCTCCCAATTAACACTATGAATCATGTCTACTAGCAGCGATTCCAAACACTCACCATTCACACTTTTGCCTAGTTGCCAAAAGTTCGAACTAGCTTTTCCTTGTCGTTCGCTTTACTTGTAGAAGGTCCTAATGAATCCAAAGCTCCAAAAAAGTAAATCACACACATTAAGCCAAATACTCACCTCAATCAACCAAAAACATAAGCCTAAACTAGATTCTCTTGAAATTGAAACTTTCGATATAGCAGACTTGAAACTCAATTATTTCAATCTCCAGTTATCATCTTTTCCTAAAACAAATTCCATTCATCTAATTATCCATCTATGATTGATTCTTAACCCTCAAACTACATAAAATTACCCAAATTCATGGTTCCAAAATTTTGACATAAAATAGGCATTTTCAGGAAAACTTAATAAAACCTTATAATCTGTTAACGAAACATTAGGGAAAGTTTAGAAACCTTCCAATAATGTCAAAAAAGTCAAAAAACACTTTGAAACATCATTTTTATTCAAAATCCCAAATTTCACCCTTAACTACACAAATTTTAGCTTTTATTCAAATATTTCGATTCAATGGATAAAAACTTAATTCAAGAGACTAGATAACATCTTGAAACAATAGGAATATGAAACATTACCTTAGTTGACGAAGAATTGAGTGTTTTATAAAAAATCTAAAAAACCCAAAGGTTGAGAAATAGAGAAATCTATGGTTTTTTTTATGGTTTTTATGGAATTCTAAAGAGGTTTAATGTTATGAGGATGAAAGAATTCAAAGGAATTGGAGTTGGGAAGATAAATTAAGTGAACGGAGCTTGGGAAAATCAAGGGACGACAACACAAGGGTGAGGGAAGAAACTAACGTGGGTTTTGTGAAGATGGAGGGGAAAATAGGTCAATTTTTAAACTTTGGTATTATTATTTTGAAACTACTCCTAAATGGAACCCTTTTACAAAATAGTCCTTATTTTAAAATTGAAGATCGTTTCAACCTTATTTTAAAAAATTAACTTGATGTTCAAAAAGCTATAGTTGAAAATAATTTCAGGTTACCATAATTCAAAATTTCTCGAACCTACTTTGAGCCAAAATTCCTAATTTACCCCTATGCGAACTCATGTTCTCAAGAATAAAGGCTATATTGAAGGCCTTGAAAAACTAGGATTCCCTTTAGGTGTGGAGTTGGCCACTTATGTCATCCTACAATCGTTGTAGGATAGTTTTAGCCAATTTGTCCTCAATTTCAACATGAATGAAATTAATAAGACTTTGCCACAGTTACTTAGCATGTTTCCAACTCTGAAAGTAACATGAAAAGGGTTGGACCTAAGCCCATTCTGATGGTCCACAAGGACATAGGCAAAGGAAAGCTTAATGTTAAGGCAAAGCTTAAGGACAATAACAATGCCAAGCCCAACAAAAGAAAAGCTACATTGAAACCTAAAAGAGTAATTGTGAAGGAAGGAAAATGTTTCCATTATGGTAAGATCAAACACTAGAAGAGGAAATGCCCTGCCTATCTTGAAGAAGTCAAGAAGGAAAAGGAAACCAGAGCATCCACTTTAGCTATTTATGTTATTGATACTAATTTATGAACATCTACTTCTTGAATATTAGATATTGGTTGTGGTTCTCGTATTTATACCTCTGTACAGAGACTGCAAAGGAGTAGGAATTTGGCTAAAAAAGATGTAGACCTGCAAGTTGGAAATGGATCAAGAGTTGTTTCATTAGTTGTAGGATCACATATTATTGCCTAGTCGACTTGATTTAATTTTGGAAGATTGTTATTTTGTACCAAGTTTGACTAGAAACATTATTTTAATTTCTTATTTAGACAAAATTGGTTTTGATATAATTATTAAAAATAATTGTTTTTCATTTTATCAATAATATTTTCTATGGTTCGACACAATTAGTAAATGACCTCTATAGTTTAGATCAAGATATGCCCATTTATAACATAAATACTAAAAGATAAAAACAAATGACTCTGATGAAACTCATCTTTGGCATTGTCAATTGGTCTATATAAGTGAGAAACGCATATTAAAGCTCCATAAAGATGAAATTTTGGACTCTTTTATTTGTGAACAACTAGATATATGTGAGTCTTGTTTGTTGGGTAAAATGACTAAAACTCCTTTTAATAGTAAAAGTGAGTGAGCTAGTGATCTATTGGGATTAATACATAGTGATGTATGTGGACCAATGAACACACAAGCCAAAGAAGGATTTCAATACTTCATTACTTTCACTGATGACTTCTGTAGATGTGAGTATATTTGTCTTATGTGCCATAAATCTGAAGCCATTGAAAAGTTCAAGTTATTTAAAACTGAAGTACAAAACCAACTAGGAAAATTTATTAAGGCACTTCAATCAGATCAAGGTGGAGAATACTTAAGCTTAGAGTTTGGTAAGTTTTTGAAACAATGTGGGATTCTCTCACAAGTTACACCTCCTAGTACTCCACAATGGAATGGAATTTCTGAAAGGAGAAATCAAACACTATTAGACATGGTCCGATCAATGATGAGTCATGTTGATCTTCTTACTTCCTTTTGGGGACATACACTTTAAACAACTACTTTCAGAATGAATCATGTTTCATCTAAATCGGTTCAAAAGACACCATATGAGATGTGGACTAGGAAGCGTCCTAGTATGTCTTTCATGAATATTTGGGTTATGAAGCTTATGTTAAATGTCAGAGTCTACTATGCTCGAACCCAAATCTCAAAAGTGCATCTTTGTGAGATATCCTAAGAAAACTGAAGGATATTATTTCTTCAATCCTACCGACAACAACGTTTTTATTGCTCGGACATGAGTTTTCCTTGAAAGAGAGTTTATCTCTAGAAAAGGAAGTGGTAGAAGAATAGAACTCGGAGAAATTAGAGAACACCAATAGATCATTGAACCAGAGATTGACCGACAACAGGTTCCACAAGTTGTCGCAAAACAATTAACTATTTTGGAAACACAATTACCATGAAGATCTTTAAGTGAACGCCATGTACATGAGAGATATGGACTTCTCATTACAACACATGGTGATATTCTACTTATGGATCAAGATGAGCTTAGAACTTACCAAAAAGTGGTGACGAGCCCAGATTCTTTGAAATGGCTTGAGGCCATGAGGTCTAAGATGGATTCTCAAAAAGAAAACCTACATGGATGGAAATCTATAAACATACAAAGGGCGATTAGTCGCCATAAGTTTTCACAAAGTTCATGGTATTGAATATGATGAAAACTTTCCTCTTGTTACTATGTTTAAATCCATTTAGATCTTACTTACAATAGCTACATTTTCTGATAATGAAATCTAGCAGATGGACGTCAAAACAACTTTCCTTAATGGGAAACTAGAAGTGGATGTGTACATGACACAACCTAAAGGTTTTGTCAATCTAAAAGATGCTGGTAAGATATGTAAGCTACAAATATCTATTTATGGATTAAAGCAAGCTTCTTGAAGTTGGAACCTTTGTTTTAATGATGTAAGCAAAGAGTTTGGTTTTATCAAAAATAAAGATAAGCCTTGTGTTTACAAGAAAACTAGTGGGAGCACTATTGTATTCTTGGTAATATATGTAGATGATATACTTATCATGGGAAATGGCATACCTACCCTAGAGTCTATTAAGACTTGGTTAGGAAGTTGTTTTTCTGACTTGGTTAGGAAGTTGTTTTTCTATAAATGACTTAGGCGAGGCTACATACATATTATGAGTGAAAATCTATAGAGATAGATTAAGTCGACTCCTAGGTCTAAGCTAAAGTACATACATAGATAAAGTACTAACAAGGTTTAGTATGGAAGAATCTAAGAGAAGATTTCTACCTATGAGACATGATATTTCACTCTCGAAGGAAATGTGTCCTTCAATTTCACAAGAGAGAGAATGTATGAGTAAGATTCCATATGCTTCAGCTATTGGATCTATCATTTATGCCATGCTATGTACTCATTCAAATGTATCGTATGCTTTAAGCATGATGAGTTTGTACCAAGTAGATCTTGGTGAAGGTCATTGGGTCGCAATTAAAAATATCCTTAAGTACTTAAGAAGGACTAAGGATACATTCGTTATATATGGAGGTAAGGAAGAGCTAAGTGTAAAAGGTTATATTGATACTAGCTTCCAAACCGAAAAGGATGAATCACGATCTCAATTAGGTTTTGTCTTTTGCCTTAATGGGGATGCTATGAGTTGGAAAATTTCAAAGTAAGATTCAATAGCTAATTCTACAACCAAGGCCAAGTATATTGCAGCTAGTGAGGCTGCAAAAGAAGCTGTTTGGATTAGGAAGTTCATATTTGAAATAGGGCTTATGCCTAGCTTATTAGATGCTATAGAGCTTTGTTGTGACAACAACAGAGCAATTACACAAGTAAAATAACCTAGATCTCACCAGCATTCCAAACATATACTTAGTTGCTTCCATCCTATTTGAGAAATCATTGATCAGGGAGATGTGGAAATTTGCAAAGTACCAACAGATGATAGCATTGTTGATCCACTTACGAAGCATCTAACACAGCAAAAGCATGAACGTCACACTAAGCCGCTTGGTATTAGATATATTAGTGATTGGTCTTAGTGCTAGTGGGATAATGTTATAGTATGCCCAAAGACCAATCATGAGATGATTGTAATTACATACTTGTTTTACCTTGTTTATTAATATAAAGCATTTTCATTATTATTTCAGTTTCTTTTTCTGTGTATATAAATAAACTGAATTGTAATAAAGTCCTAAGAAAATATGATTATTCTTAAAAGGTCCTTAGTCAAGTATTATTGTGGGCATGGACAGCAATAATGCATTGAGACTAATGTGTAGTTGATTGATGAAAAAAAGTTGTCATTGACATAAGAATGTCAAAACCAATACATGAGTATGTGTTAGAGAACAATATATTGGCTATGAGTATGTTTCTTAGATTATTAAGTAATAGTCACAATATTACTCATTGTGATAACTCTGTATATGATCCTCAGACTTGATATCATCATTGTCCTAAAATCGTGAGTTGTATATTTTGATACAGTTAAAACATCTTTTATAACAGTTTGTACTATAAAGACTGATGTTGGATATACGACAATCCATGTAGTGGGATATGGTTGATCATGATAGGATTTATCCCTCCTACATAATGGGAGCAATAACTTAGACCTCTTGATGGAGTGAGACTAGAAATGCATGGTCATGCTCGAATAAGTTTATATGAGATATCACACTTATTTTTTTATTATAGTCTACTTAGAAAATAAAGAAATATGAGATTGGACTATACAAGTGTGACTATACCATGACTTGTGTCCAATCCAGATATTAAGGATAAAAGAATATAATACATGAAAAGGTTATCACAAAAAGGTTATGTCAAATTATGACTTCTTGTAACTTAAATAGCAATGATGAATTGCTAGATGCCACTCATTACTTGTATTATTAGAAATGTTCTAGTATTACTACTAACATTACAAGAACCTACAGGGTCACACCCCATGGTTAAAATGAACAAAACTGAAACACATTTGTATTGTGTTTAGCTGTCACATGAATTAAATTAATTATTGAATTAATTTAATTTTACAACTAAATATTAAATGAATTAAATGTACAAGCTTGTTGTACACGAATAAAGAAAATAGTTAAAATTAATATATAAATTTGATTCATATAAAATTTTAACAGAATATAGTTTACAAAAATTATTATAATAAATTATTAATATGATTTCAATCAAACATTGAAACATGGTAGTTATAATTATTTTTGGAAAGAATATAATGTGTTTAATTCTTTCCATATGTTCTTTATAAGATTTGATTCCATTTTCAATATATGCATACCAAAATACCGAATTAGGGTAAGTGTGAAAATTAACAAAAAGGGTCTAGCAGCCGTTTTGGAATATTTCTCTCTGGAATAGTTCCAAGAGAGTTTTTCGTTTGTTTTAATACTGGGTGGACTACATAGAGGCCAAAATGTTTTCGTTGTGGCTTGGAATCGACATCAAATCAGTAGCATCCTCTCATCATTTTCGATGAAGAAGGTATTGTTGGCACGTTGGCACCCCCAAGGCACAGCAAAAATTAATTCGTCCGGTGATCCAAACCATGGATCCAGGTGCGAGGAATGAATCGAGGTGAAATAAAGGTTTCGAAATTACCAAATCTTTATAGTAAGTAGATAGTGACGCTTCGGCAACGAGTATTCTGATCTACTATCAAATCAAGCCGCAACCTTTGATGACTCTAGCCTCTAGGTAATCCACCCAATTGACAATGAACAGAGGAAATCTCCAAAACTGTTTTTTAGAAGACTTTGCTTGACAGCTGCTGGACTTTTTTATGCAAAGAAAAATGAGATTTTTAATTTTTTAGGGTTTTTAAAAAAAACTCTTTTTTTAACCCTTTTATAATTGGTATATATATAATGAATCATAATTCATTAAATATTTATTCGAACATAATAATCATAATTGAAATTTAATAAATATAACAATGTTTTAAACCAAAAATTATAATTACATTAATTATAATAATGATTTCGGTAAACTATATTTATTAGAATTTATATACAAACCAAATTCATATATTAATAGAAGTATGTTCTCATTATGTGTACAACAACCTTGTACATATAATATGTTCGATATTTGATTACCCAATTAATTTAATTCATGTGATAACCAAACACAATACCAACTATGTTTTATTCCGTTCATTTCAAACATATGGTGTGACCTTGTAGGTTCTTGTAACGTTATCATTAATACTAGAACGATTCTAACGTTAGCAGTAATACTCATAATGGGTCAGTCCAATATGTTGTTCTCTAACATACATATTCATGCATTGATTTTGACACTCCATATCAATGACAACTCTTTATCATCAATCAACTACATGTTAGTCTTAATGCATTATTGTTGTCCTAGCCAACAATATTACTTGACTAAGAACCTTTTAAGAATAAGCATATTATTCTCAGGACATTATTATAAAACAGTTTATTTATACACACAGAAAAGAAACTGAAATAATAATGGTAACGCCTCATATTAATAAACATGATAAATCAAGTATGTTATTACAACCATCTCATGATTGATCTATTGGGCATACTCTAACAGGTATATCTTCAACCTAATCTCAAACCATTTCATTCCTCGTACATGGAACAATGGTTGTAGATCACCGGAATATTTTTTCCACTGCTCACGGGGCATCCTAGCGATCCCAACACTTATGCCATATACCTTCGCAACGGTGTCGCCCCGAAAGACCAATCAATACCTTCATTGCAGTAAATACCTTTCCATGATTTTTATTTCCCTAATCCTCTTCCCATTACCTCCTTTACCCCACCTAACCTTGATGCTTGAATATCACAGTGTTCCCTCTGTAAGGCCCGAAGCTTCGCCAAAGGCGATATCGAACCCCGATACACTTATCAAAATTGAGTGAGAAAAAGCTAGATGGAACATATTTAACCTGGAAGCCCGAAGAGTTTATGAGTTTAGAGTAGCCAAACTTATTTCAGGAAGAAATTTCAAGGATAAAATTTCCTAAAAGGGGAGAGTTGTAACAACCCGTTTTTTTAGTGGTGTAAAAAACAATGGTTTTAGGGCCAAAAATCCGACAAGTGAGTCCATAAATATTACTATTTAATATTTATGAGTCAAGTATAATATTATATTAAATTTTGATTGTATAATTTTTGCTACTTGAACGAATAGTTAAGTACAAGTGGGTTGTCCTTAAAGTCAAGTGGTTTTGGAAAATGAGGTTCCTTGTTTCTGTAAACTGAGCTCATAAATATTTTTATTCAATATTTACAAAGTTATTATATAGGTGTATTGAAGTTTGGTCCAAATTTTTTTGTGATTTGTTAGTTAATTAAAGAAAAAAGACTAAATCGTAAAAGTCGTAAAACTTAATCGCCATTAGGTTATTAGTGTTAAATGAGTATAAAACCATGAATTGGAGATTTTAAAACGTAATTTAACCATAATTAGATTATACTGGACGGTTTTGGTGTAGAAATAAATTAATTATATGTTAATTTTATATTAAAATGTTAAAAGAATAAGTTAAATAAAACGAAAAACATGATAGTTAAAATTCATCTTCCTCCTTCTTCATATTCCCACTAGAACCCACCATTGCAAGCCTTTAAAAGGTTCGGTCAAGCTTTTTTTTTGCATGTAAGTTAAATTTTATCCATTTTTAGTAATTTTATGTTTTTGAGGTCGTTGTATCTTAATCTAGCGAAACCAGGGACTAATTTGTAAAATTTTTAAATGTTTTGATTTATGTCATTGATGAATTCATAATGTTTTTGAAGTTTGATGAAAGATTATTAAGCTTGGTTATTAGATAGGACTATTTTGTAAAATGATTTTAGTTAGTTTCAAGTTTAAGGACTAAAATAATAAAATAATAAATTTATCATGAAATTCATGTAATTTATATAATAATATGGGTTGTTTATGCATAGTGGAAAATTTGACTGGCCTTGTTTGAGTGAAATTGTGATCTAATTCGAAGTTTTGGGTTTAAGGTAAAAGTGTAAAATGTTGTTAAGGGTTAAAAATGCAAATTTAAATGTTTAATGATATTGAATAAGTTAATTGAATTAAATTATTATATTTATATCAAGAAACAGATCAGTGTGTTGATAAACGGGTGAAAATAAAAGTCTTCGAATAATCGTTGTCGCGTGTCGTTAGTTATCGTGTTTTGGTAAGTTCGTATTACATTTATTATGTTTATAATGACTGTACTTATTACGTGTTTAATTAAATGAAATTGAATGTTGTTATAATCTATTGGATGATTAATGAAATGAAAGTATAAAGTTGAGTATGAAATGTACCGCACAAGCGGGATAAGCCCGTGTGAACTTAGTGAATAGCTAGGATACAAATGACATGTCATTAGGTCACAACAGGCTTTGTACGAGTGTATTTGTAGTTGGCTTTGTGTCGGTGTACATTTAGTAGGTTTTGTTTCATTGTATATATAGTAGGCATTAGTTTTTAGTGTTTAAATTAACAGGTACTCTGTACTACAGATATATACCGTACCGATGGCTTGAGGTCCTACATGTGTTGCAAATTCTCTGAAGCTTGTGTGAGCAGCATCGTGTATCAGTTAATGTCCTTATGTTAGCTCGTATGACTATTACCCTCTCATGTATCCGAAGTTGATTTACTATTTTTCTCAGGACAAAACAATTAACTATTATGATGGAAATGGTATAAGATGATACAATGGTTTATATAGTGATACACGATTATTTAACATGTTGTGTTTTGATGATATGAATCATCCAAGTTTAATTATTTTAGGTAGTTGGATTGATGGAATATGATAAAGGGATTATTACTATCATTGATATGTACAATTTATATATAAATTGACAGGTATGATATGTTTGATTTTACAAACTTACTAAGCTTATTTGAAAGCTTACTTTATTTGATGTTATTTCTATGTACATTGTTGGACTTTTGTTGTCAATTAGAACATCATTGAAGATCACAATTTCTGATAATTCATTCGGTAGTTATTCACTTATTTTGGCCCGATTATAAATGGCATGTAAATAGGGTTTTGCATGTGTAATTATAAGCATTATGGTCAAATGTTGTGCACTTTTAATATTATGGTCTATATCTTGATGTAAATCTTATTTGGTAGATCTTTTAGTTCTGGTTTGTGATGGTGAATGCATGAATTGATATCTAGATACATTTAAATAGTTGTTTTGGTGTGTTTAGGTTAATATGCAATTTGGAATGCTTAAAGCTTGATGAATGGTCAATTTGGTTATGTTAGATTATGCATTTGGATTAAGATATATGAAAATTTAATGGTTTGGTTTATGAATGAACTTTGATATTTTCTATCTAAAGTTTAAAGGATGTTTGAATGAAACTAATTGGTGTATATATGTTGATTGAATGGTTGATGTATATATGTTTGAATTGTGGTGCCAATGAGGGCATATTGATTAGGCACTTAGGTTGGTTGTGAATTGGTATAATTTGGCTTGTTTTGGCACATTTTGAATAGGTTTAATTGTTGGTTGTTTCATATCTTGGAGCCCAAGAATTTGAATGTGAAATGGGTTGATTTGAAGGTAGTTTTGGGCATACACGATTTGTGACACGAGCTATCACAAGGTCGTGTGCCCCACACAGTCATATGGCATGGCTATGGGGTTATTTAAATTTTGGTGCAGGATTGTCCACACGGTCTTAGAGAGTTAACAGCCTGGTGACACGGACGTGTGACTCTATATTCAATTTGTACACAATTTTGGTACACGTGCGAGTGGAGTAGCCACACGGGTTGGCCTTTTTAATACAGCTGTGTGACCCCTGTTTACACTTTTTACTCAAAATTTCGTAGAAGTTTTGATTTAATCCAGAATTGATCTTGATTTTCTTTAAATGTTTTGTAAGCTCGATGTAAGTCCCAAACTGATTGAATTGCATGGAATTTATTGCATATGAATTTTTTTGGCTATGTTTGATTAATTTATGATTGATGTATAAAGTTTTATACTTGTAATACCTTATCACTCAAGTCAAGTGATAGGACCGGATATAGGGTGTTACAGCCTTAATCTTGGGCCATTTAATTCTCGAATTAAGTTAGCAAGGATGGGATTCTAAGCATGATTTGCTCCATTTCCTTGATTCTAGTTCTCAAGGTTCATCTCTTCGGTCATTTTTTTAGTTGTTTGTCCTCTCCTTTTTTCTAAAATTCCTTTCAATTTTAGGATCTACTGGGAGTAATTCAATAATTTAATCAGTACTCATAAACACCTGAAACAATCATAAAAAATAATGGAATTAAAATTTAATAGAAAAATCAAAATGCAAAACTAACAATTTCATAAATTATGTCTTTTAAAATAGTCCCTAGCAATGACGCTAAAAACTTGAAATGAGAGAAATGTGAAAGTGTACACAATTATAACAAGTAATAAAGTGACAAGTACGTCGAGTTACTGTATCCATAAGGACTGTACAAGCAAGTATTTATGAAATGTAAATTTAAGCAATTGGGTAGAGGAAAAATATATTTTTGGAAAAGGTGAGCTATAAGTTATATCTAAGTAAACAATTAAAAATTAAACTATAGTTCCAAGCACAGTTTCTAATAGGTTTTAATTAATAGGATAGAAGTGTGTTAGATTCATCTCATTCCTTTGACTAGAATTATTAAAACTATGTTCATGTGATTACGAATAATTTCATGGAAACTTGGTCTTTTATTAAATAATGCACATACACACTTACTAAATTAATTAACCAATTTTCATAAGCAAATATAAGACAGACTGAAGTAACAATACATTTCTGTATTGAAACAAATTTAATCAAAATAATCTTACAAGTTATGCAAGGCAAGCATATTATTTAATACCATTATTAATTTAACCCACTTTTATACTTAAGAAGATTAAACATTCACCAATTAGATATTTTGTCAATTAATTACAATTTCAGTCTGATTAATAATTAGTTCAATTGTTACCTTACACTTATAATGCAAGTATAACATAAGCATGATTTTATCTAATTGAACAAATAACCAAGGCATATAACAACACATACATGATTTTAACAATTTAAGTGGACAAAATGCAATCAATTTAACAAAAACAAAATTTAACTCATCGTAATTAAATTACAAGCATCAAAAAAATTAGCATTCGTGTTTATGATCTCAAAAAAATTTTAAAAAAAAGTAAAAAGGGAAACTAGAAAAATATTCTAGTGTTTTTCCAAAGCCAGACTACGTGCATTTCTCTACTTTGTTCTGCTGATCAAAGGGCTTCAAGATGCTCAATTTCTACTACTCCAAGAGGCTTTCTAGTTCTTTCTCAACAGGGGAAATCAGGAAGGAGAAGAAAAGAAACTGGAAAGGCAAAAGGAGAGAAACAGAATAGATGAGTGAATGAAAGAAGTGAATGGTGAATGAGTCAGTTGAGAAGGCAAATTAAAGCTCTATTTATACTAGAGGTGGAGGGCTAAAAAATATCAAATTGGGATCCTTGAATCTCTCCGTCAAGTGGTCAGCCAAGCTAGGATAGAGGAGTGGTTGAAGAATTACTATTTTTAGCTTGGGGCTTGAGTAAAAAATCTAGAAAGAAGGAGCAGATGGAACGATAATTGGGAAGAGTTTAGGGTTGTTTTTTAAATTTTGAAATCAACATAAATTAGTCGATTTGATCAGGAAGTTGGGAATGTTTGGGCTGCTCTCTTGGGCTTGCCCATCCTCCCTCTTTAATTGCTCAATTCAAACCACTTTTCCCGATAAAAATTCAAACAGAACAAATGATTCATGAAAGTCCAAAAGCATAAATTTAAGTCCTCCATGATTGTTTATTCATTAGCTGCTCCAAATATGCCTTGCAATTAATTCTTTCAAGGTGACTATCGAGCTGATTTTTTACCCTTTATGCAAAATTGTCAAAAATTGGCCAAATTATGCAAATTTAGTATAAAAATAACTTAAATTCAAAATGTATCATAATTTAAGTTCAATTTAATTCTTTTATAATAAAATTATAAAATTCGACAGAAATTACTTAGAATTTTCATTAATTTCAAAAGGTGCTTAAAAAGTCTATATATTTTAGTGTTTCTATAACCCCCTAACCTGGCCTAGACATTATACCTAGATTGGGAAGGCTACATTACCCACCGAAATGGCTAAGCTAACTAATGTTACTTTTAAAGACCATAAATGATACATTTTATTAGGTCAAAAACATTCATTTATTAGGTCATATGTACTTAAGATACATTTTATTATTGATAGTGTTGCTTTATAAAAAAAAGTTTGTTCATCGCTTTACTTGTAAAGCAACTTGATGTTAACTAATGCAGGGGAAAAACCATTTTTCATATCATTTTGGAAATCTAGTTGCCTTATCGATTTGTGTTTATTTTTCAAAAATAGTTTCTTTGCAATACAGCAGAAATTAGGGAACAATGTCAAATTTTACTTACGCCAGTTATCATGCATTTTCTAGTTATTATGCTTGAGTAATCCATGTATGCAAAAAGAATCCCCAAATGAAAAGTTACCAAGCCACACCAAAAATAATTAACAATTACAAACCAAAACCAATAGAGACTTAATAATACTTATTAAAACTAGTCTGAGGTCCAAGGTGATTTTCCGTATGTCGAGTCTACTCCTAGTTTCAAGGTTTACCTAAAAAGTTAAACACTATAAGGGAGTGAGCTTATGAAAGCTCAGTGTGAGTTGAACATTTACTTAAACAGACATAAATATCAAATACAGTGAAACATATGCTAATAGAAGAACACAGAACCATCATTGGAATTTCATATCGTTACATAGCCATTATCAAATCGATGTCAAACGGTATATGAGCATGGTGTGATGCAAATGATTTAATGTAAGATTTCCTATCCAAACCATCCGTTACACACCATGAGGTCCCCAGAACTTTTCTGCCAAACTCCAACGAATACGAGCAAAGGTCGATGTGGTAAAATCACTGAATGAACATAATTGTAGAAAATCTATCATTTAATGAATAAATGCAATAAAATCGCCAAATATACTCAAATCTCTGGTGCAGTGCACTGACTACGAATAAATGCTAACTTAATATGGCGTCGAATCTCCACGGAACTCCTCCATCACCCACAATAACAATCCCACCCCAATGCGCATGCAAGATTTCATACAATCTCAAACATAGTCATGAATTCAATACTTTAACATTTATTTGACATGATCAACATGCCCTTATATTATTAAATAATATTAGTAAATAAGATCATTTATCCAACTTTCAATTCACCATTAAGATGGTGTCGTTCAACATATCACAATCTCATATAACTTACAATTCTTTTCCTTGTGCAAGTATAACAGTCTTTCATAGCAAATCATTCATACAAATATTTCATGTGTAAGCCATATTCTAATTCAGAATCATGCTATACGTACAATTGACATACATCATATCAACTAATCATTCACAAAAATATCAATCAAACAATTACTCAGTCATTCTCACATTTTTGCTAACATGCCAAATAGTTAGGGCTCGAAATGTACCTAGTTCGACCACTTACAATTTAATTACTTAGCCATTTACCCAAGCTCAACCAGCAAGGTTAGTCATGAATTATATAATTTAAAAATAATATTAAAACATTCAACTTAATAAGTTAGGACCCACACTTCAATTGTGTTGTACTGTAGCACACTTGCGAACCTTGTGGTTTCTCCTCAAAGCTTTAAAACGAACATAAATTAAAAATAATCATTTAGCTAAATTAATATACCACTTAAACGTCCCCCAAACACCTTTTTTATGGGTTCAATCCAAATATTACAATTATAATGATTTTTTAGATCCAAACTAGTTAGGTTTCACTATTGATTTGGGGTGATTAAGTTAGCACCTAACATATTTAAATAATGAAAAATAAGTAGCTATTCTGTCTTTAAAATATTTAATTTGATCAATTAAAATTTTCTCCAACATCAAAAAAAAAACTAGACACTAGCCCATAATCAACCACATTTATACTTCCCGAATTGTCAAATCTTAGTCGTCAATTGATCAATATTTATTTTTCCATGCTTTCTCATATTTCTCTTAACCATTAGGTTATTTTCTCATTCTTGAAATAATTTTGCAATATTTATTTTAAAAATAATGCGTGTCACGTACTAGGGTTTGACACAAATTTGCAAAATAATAAAAATGGTGCAAGAGAAGGGATTTGAACTTGGGTTTCATGGAACGTTTCACTAACACTTAACCAACAACCCAATACCTCACTTTTTTTTGTAAAAACACAAAAATAATCTAAAAAATTAGGGCATGGCCACTCTCTCTCGGTTCAAAAACCCAATTCTACTAACCCCCAATTTTTGGGATGTGACACTTTCCAACAAACAAAAATCCTACGCTGATTTAGAATGATGAGATATTGAGTACTAGGGGGGAAAGCAAATGTTGTTAAAGGTCTTACCATGGAAGAAAGTTTTAAGGTTTGGGTGAAAAGGAAAATTAAGTCCAATATTCATTGGTCCATATGAGGTGGTTGAAAGGATTGGTTTAGTGGCTTATCAACTCAATTTGACACTAGAACTTAAGTGAAACCAAAATGTCTTTCATGTGTCCATGCTAAGGAATTATCGTGCAGACCCATCCCATGTTGTATCAGTAGATGAAATTGAGGTGTGACCTGGTTATACTTATGATGAAGAACCAGTTGAAGTTGTAGCTCGCGAGGAAAAAGTCTTATGAAACAAGAGAATTCCCTTAGTCAAAGTGTTGTGGCGAAACCACAAAAATGACGAAGCCACTTGGGAAATTGAGGAAGCAATGAAGCATCAGTATCCTCATCTATTCTGACTTAGATAATTTCGAGGACGAGATTTTTTAAGAGGGGGAAAGTTGTAACATCCTAAAATAGGGCCTAGAAGTTTGTGCTTGGCTAGTTGGAGAATGCCAATAGGTCTAGCGAGCTGGTGTACGCCACTAGGCCCAGCAAATTGGTGTTTTCTGGTAAGCCTAGTGAGTTGGTGTTCATTAGTGGGTCTGGCGAGCAGGTGTGTGCCAGTACTTCTAGCGAGCTAGTGTGTGCCAAAGGGCTGGGGAATTGGTGTTCGTTAGTGGGCCTGGCGAGTTGGTGTTCTCTAGAGGGCCTGATAAGTTATGATTGCTATTTTGGACCAAAATTAGGATGTCAACTTACATTTCTCTTCGTAACACTATTCATACACGTAAATCTTTCCTACTTCTACTGCAACTAGGGTATCTTAAGAACACCAAAACACTTAGTGCCTATAAATTAATCCGTTTCATCGAAAATTCCATATTCTTTTGAAAAGACAAAACTCTCTCAAATTTCTTCATCGATTATCTTGTTATTTTTTTACGAAATCAAGAACTCAGAAACTTAGCTCTTAGAACTTAAGGTAAGATTCTATTTCTTTAGAACTCTTAAGAAGGCTATCAATAAAAGGGACTAGGTTCGCCAAAAGACTAGCATGTGTGAACCTAGGTACGCTTGTGTTTTTGTATGAGTTTCAGTGTGTTTTTTCTGTTAGAGACTTGTGTGTGTTTTTGAAATTGCGAACTGATATAACCGTCTACAAGAAAATACAAGGGAAAACTGAAGTTTGTCTAAAACTTTCAGAAAATTAGTGAGTGTTCAGGGGTCCCCACTTGTATGTGTGAACCATATTGTTAATCAGGAGCTTAGGGTTTTAACCTAAGTTTTGAGAGTAAGCCTTCTCTAAAACTTTATTTTATTATGCGAACTCTATATTGCGAGCTTAATGTGAACAATATTCTATAAGCCCCTCATGATTTGCGAGCTCTATGTTTTAAATATATGTTTTGACAATATAATCTCTTGAAACCATTAGATATAATAGCATGCCATAGGATTGTGAGTACTCACTTTATGTTTGTGTTTTTGGTGAAAGGCTCTGGAACAGGTTGGAGAGATATAAGGGAATGTTAAGCTAAGCTTAATTCAATAGGACATGTTGGTGTGTTTAGAGAGTGCTTAAGCCTTATGCTACACTTATGGGACATGTTAATACTCATTAGATCATTCTGAGTTGTTATAAGGAGATTCACTCTTATTTTCTTGATTGTGCTAACTCTTTTTAATCTCTCTTTGGGATTAGTGTATGACTCATAGTAAGGGAACACCTATAGCACCAACCATAAATCTAGAAAGAATATTTCATAGGAATCATCGACCGTGATAGCAGATGTAGAACCCACCGCCCTCTATGAGAAACATACCTCGTGACAACCCATTGTTCGACGAAGCTAATGATAACCCTCCAGACTTACCACCACCACCATAGTTAACCGTAAATATAGAACATTACGAAAGAACTCTAAGAGAATATGCGCTACCAAATTTGGACATGGTTTAGGGAAGTATAATGAGGCCAGCTATTACGACCAATAATTTTTAGATCAAACCAGCAATGATTCAAATGATTCAAAATAATCTATAGTTTAGAGGCATGATGACGGAGGATTTGCACCAGCATGTAAAATAGTTCCTTCAACTTTGTGACACATTTAAATATAAAGCAATCACTGATGATGCTATTCTTCTTCGGTTGTTTCCCTTCTCTGTAATAAATTATGCTTTCTTGTGGTTAGATCCACAAGCACCAGGATCCATTAGGACATGGGACGAGCTTGCAAGAAATTTCCTACAAAAGTTCTTCCCTATTAGCAAGATTGTCCAGGTAAGGAGAGAGATGTCTACGCTTAAGGAATTAGAAGGAGAAAGTTTCCATGAAGCTTAGGAGCACTTTAAAATGTTGATTCAAAAATGGCCATACCACAGACTACCTGAATGGTTAAGATTGCGAATGTTTTATAATTTGTTGCATGCACATGCACGGTCAATGTTAGACGAAGCAGCAGGAAAAGCTTTAATGAACAGGACATATGAGGATGCATATCAATTGATAGAAAACAGGGTGATTGACTCCTACCAATTGCCAATTGAACGATATACATATGGCCAAAGACCATCTACTATGAAGGTTGTCCAGGAGGATGACAAATACCAATAATTAGTGGACAGACTCAACCGTATTGAGGCTTCAAATAGTGCGCCATCTGTATATGAATGAGACAAACCACTCTTCCACTATATTAACAATCCCACCAAGGATGTGAACTTGACTGCCTTCGGACGTACCAACATCCAAAGTAGAAATCTTGAAAAAAATATATGAAAGGAGGTATCCGCAAGTATACGGGTCAGGTTGTAATATAGTTATAACTGAGTAGATGAGTACTCCGAGGATCGTACCCAAGGGCTGCAAGCACTAAATTAATTCTAACCCCAATATAAATACATCTAATTCATACTTTAAATGAATTATATTACGATGAATAAAAAGGAAGGTTTTGGTAATCTATACTAATAATAAAAGAAAGAAAAGAAATAAACTATTCACGAGAAATCAAATAATAAAATATATAAAATCTGGGCATGGGTGATTAGCTCGCTTCAGTAATCATAAGCAACTATTGCTTTAGGTTTTCTTATTCAATCAACTAGTCGATATCCCAGTAGGATCATCGGATCTTCCACTAAAATAATGTGTCGGTAAGAACTACTTATCTCTCGACCTCACAGTCTAGCCTGGTTTAGGGTTAAGGTGTTCACGGATAGGCTATACCAAATTTGGGTCAATTCCCACCTTAATGACTTCCTAGGATTGTTAGGCCTAGGTTTTAGGTTCTTCCTTTCTTGAACAACTGATCCATTAAGAGAACCGTACAAAATAGTTAATTAATCATACCTCCACTCGCTAATCCGCCACAAGAGGATTCGTCCCTCATGGATCTAATAAATAATATAAACTTGATAAAAAGAGTAGACATGAATAATAATTCATGAGTATAAACCTTAGAAGAAGCCTGATTTGTGTTAGAGTGTAGAATCCTCACAAAGTTTGATTATATTTCACAAATCTAATTTCTTCTACAAAAGCAGATAACAAGAACTAGAATAAACCTAAGCCTAAGAAAAGAGAAATACTAAATACTAAATCTAAGAAGAAAATTATACAATATGAAACTTGTCCATAACATTTGTTAAATGAGCCTATTTATAGACTTTAGAGTGCTCGTCATCCTTAACCCTAGGCCAGCTGTATCCTCATGCTTAATGTTTAATTGTGCGGACCAAAATGCCTTTTGCTTGTAATTATTTCTCATCCATAGGTGATGTCACGACACACGAGGTCCCGTGTCAAAACTTTGAGGGCAGTATGCTCATCTTTAAGACACCTTTATAGTTGTATTGCGACATCATTAGGCTATGTTGCAACATTGAAGGCAGTCTTGAAATTCTTCTAATATGCTCCCTATGTTGAGACATCCAGTGCTCTGTATTGCAATATAGAGACCAATATCAGGTTAACATGTCTAATGGTCTCCTGCATGCTCACTAAGTATATTAGCTCACCCTTAGGCCTTTTTTGGTCCCTAAGGTCAATAATAGACTCAAATTGCACACTTTATTGAATGTAACTAAAACTGTGGAAACGTAATTAAAATGAAACTAAAATGCTTATATTCAAGCTCCTAAAGTGCGAAAAATAATTTAATCTACCACACCAAGTGTCGTCAGATCAAACTCCCCCACACATAAGTCATTGCTTGTCCTCAAGAAAAACAAACAAAAATAGTAAATGCAAAGATGGCCCTTGAGCAAGTATAGTACAAATGTTTAGGTTTGGAGCACACAAGTATTTCATATTCACACATAATTTTGGCATGATATACAACTAACTGACCACTTCTGTTATGAAACATCTAAGTTCAGTATAATACAAAGCATACAGGCGTTAAGGGTCTGAAATGTAGGAATCCATCAATAAATTATAAAAGTAATTTGATTATCCTAGTAGAATACAAACAGTCGTAAATGCAATTATTCAATATGATTTCAAATTGTGAATAAATCTACCTAGATCACATAGGGCTTTTCGGCTTGTAATGTTTTGAGGCTTAAGACAGGTATGGAATTGAAGAATAGTAAGCATCAAAATAGTTTCAAGCACGAAAATAGTTTGACCCATCATATTGTCCCCTATTCTCCCCTTTAGTAACCCTTTCCCGCTCACCGCCTTATTTCTCCTTCTCTCACCTTTTTTATGTCTGAAATTTTAACATCATATAGTAACTACAGCTAGCTCACAAGTTTTTGTGCAATAATGAATGAATTTTTCTATATTTGTGAATTTGTCACTTTTCTTCTTTTCTTACAGTATCTCACTCACAATTGCTTTTAATTTCACTTACTTTTTCTACTCGTTTAATTTTCTTCTTGAAATTAGTCCATTTGCACCTTTAAGTTAACCTATAATCATTATACTCTACTGATCCTTCCTATCACTCTTTTTTTTAAAAATCACCGTAATGCCTTTACTTAATCCTCAATACGTATGGCTAGACATCTATAATCTTGCAGTTTAGAACCAACTAAAAGGGTTAGTGTGAATTATCATTTTTAGGTTTTGTATAAAGGTTCATCAAGAAGGGTTTTCTAGCTCAAAATATGTACTAAAGATGAATAAATAAGGTTAGCTTTTTGGCTATAGGTGTATACCAAACAATATCTTAGGTCATCCCTAGGTATCTCAATATTCAAAAATTTAGTCAAGCAAACAATCACAAATTCAACAATTTATCATTCATACTAGCATACTCGTTTCCTTGTATTCTCTATATCATTTGGTGCATTCAATTGCTTAATACCTATTTACACCGTAATAAATAGAACTTAGTAGTCTAATAATAGAAATTTTAAAATCACCTATTATCATGCCAAATTTATTATAAATACAATCAACCTATGTTCATGCTCCTAACTAATCATTTTTATTTCTACAAGCTCAAGCACACTACTGAAAAGAAAACTCAGAGAAAAGCATAAAATTTTAAAAGAAATTGAAAAAAAATTTCTATGTCACTGACCACCTCCAAACGTACTAACGCCTAGAGTGTCAACAATGCAATAAAATATAAAATTATGAGGCAATATCTGCAAGTATATAGGTCTAGTTGTCATATAGTTTTACAACGGAGTGGTTGAGTACTTCGAGGATCGTACTCAAAGGAGGCAAAGACTGGATCAATTTTAACCTACACACTAAAAGATCTAATTAATACTTTAATTAAGTTATAGTACGTAAATGTAAATAAGAGATTTGTGGGAATTTTTATAGTACTGATAATAAAACAAAATAACATAGAAGAAAACTAAATTTCAAGAGATAGAAAAAGTAGAAGGAATCAAATCTGATGATGGGTGATTAGCTTGCTTCGGCAATCCCAATCAACTGCCGTTTTGGGTTCCTCGTCAACCAACTAGTTGCTACCCTAGCAGGATCTTTCGATCTTTCACTAACATAACGAGTCAACAAAGACTGCTTATCTTCTGACCCCACTGTCTAGACTAGCTTGGGGTGACAGTGTTCAGAGATGGACAATACCAATTTTAGGTTAATTCCCACCTTCATGACTTCCTAAGGTTGTCAAGCCTAGGGTTTGTTTCATGCTCTTCCTTTCACAAACAACTAATCCATTGAGTAACTCTACAAAACAGTTAATAGATCATCCCTCCACTCACTAATCCCCCATAAAAGGATTAGTTCCTCATGCTTTTATAAACAATATGTAATAGATGGAAGAATAAAACATGGTGAACAAATCGAAGTGGAAAGTTTAAGAAAAGCTTTATTTATATAAATAATAACACGAATCCATAGAATTTAATCATCTTCACAAATCAAATCTCTTGAAAGAAATCAACGAACAAATAAACTAAACTTTAGGATACTTAAGAAAGAAAAAAAACAAAACTAAATCGAAAGAAAGAAACTAGGTTAATGGAAAAGTGACCATAGCATGTGCTTAAGGAGTCTATTTATACACTTCAGGTGGTCGTCGTCCTTAACCATAGGTCAGCTGATGTTCTCGAGCTTTAATTTCAATTGTGCAAACCAAAGCACCCCTACTTCATGTTTCATTTTTGTCCTAGAGTCGATGTCCCGGTACACCAGAACCTGTGTCACGACAGAGAAGCCAGTATTCTCCTCCATGGGATGTCTTCAAGGGTATGTCATGACATCGAAGGTAGTATCGTACTTTCTCCATTCTACTCTACATGTTGAGACATTAGGCCTCCTGTGTTGCGACATAGCATCCAATATCGACTTAAAATGCCTTTTAATGGTCTCTTACACTCTCACGATGTACGTTAGCTCTCCCTTAGGCCTCTTTCTGCCTTTACGGTAAAAAAAAACTCATTTCGCACATTTTATTAGATATCAATAAAACTAAAGAAACTTAACTAAAATATAACAGAAATACTTGTATTCGTGCTCCTTAAGGGTGAGAACTAGTTTAATCTACTACACTGAATTACAACAAATTAGTTAGCCCCTTCTCCACACTTTAGATAACACATTATCCTCAATGTGTAAACCCTTTAAGGATAAGAAAACTGGTTACCTGATCGATCGTGGTAATTCTGTAAACTTTTGGTGGGTGTCTCCTCATTTACTCATTGAAGCTCGAAATTGTTGTGCTTCTTTCGTGTAAGGTTCATACATAAAAAAATTGCAACAAAAAAAGAATAACAATTTATTCTTACTCCTACTCTTGCTCTTAACAAATTAAAGAAAGAAAGAAATCATCCAGAAATTAATACAATCCTAAAAATTAATACTCCTACTCCATCGGTGCTTTCCCTTTTCTCGTGCCATATCTTTGGTGGGAGTTCCCACTTGTCAAAGGTGCATGGCAAGTTAGGCTTTGGATAACTGGCCCTTTTGGTGTAGAATATTGTGGTTGGAATGCTGCCTCATAGTCATCCTCTACTATCAGGAGATCTTGTTAACTCTCATCTTTTAAGGTCGCCTCCTTCTCTTCATCTCTATAATGTGTCTATGCTAGGCCAAACATGTTCGGTAGGTAATTTGGGACTTTTAACCCATTCGCTCGGGTGAATTCTTGGAGTACCAAGCCCGTTTCCTGCATCCACCTGATCATCCCATAAAGTTTTTCTTCGGTGCTCCCACTTGCCCCTCTTTGTGCTTTTGATTGCTCCTTTTGTTTCAGGGACACTGGAACATCCATCTTTTATTTCCACCTCTGATTTCAATTGACAATATGCTTTCTCTGAAGCTCGACATATTGTGTATACAATGAGTATCTAGTTATGCTTCTTGTTGAATTCATGAACTGTTCATTCTCGACCATCAGAACTTTCGCCCTTCGACATAATTCTATCACAAGGTGAGGAAAGAAAATTCTGGATTTTTGGCCATGTGCACGGTGCCTCATTTCACGATAGATCCACTTGCCCATGCATATTGTAACACCCCGAACCCGAGACCGTCACCGGAGTCGAACACGAGGTGTTAACAAACTTTAAAAATTTTCCAGACACTACCAATCTGCATAATAGTAGCTTTAAAAATCATATCTTGAGTTCAGAAACTCAGAATCCAGTTCTGTAAATTTTCACTGAAACTAGACTCATATTCCCATCTACATATTTTTTTCTAGAATTTTTGGTTGGGCCAATTAGTACAGTTTATTAGTCGAAGCCTCCCATGTTACAGGGATCGACTACCCTGACCTTTGCGCATTACGACTTGGATATCTCCCTGTACAGGGCTTCAATACTGATGCCGTTTGTTTCTATAGAAACTAGACTCAGAGAGAAATCTATACATATATGGATTGACTCCTAATTGTCTCTGGTTAATTTATAATGAATTTCCAAAGTCGGAACAGGAAATCCAGAAACTGTTCTGGCCCTGTCTCACAAGAACCTGAATATCTCTTAATATACTGTCCGTATGATTGTTTCGTTACTTTCCTATGAAAATAGATTCATCAAGGTTCGTTTACATAATTTATTCACTATTTAATTCCATTCCTACTATTTTTAGTGAATTTCCAAATCGACATCACTGCTGCTGTCAGCATCTGCCTTTAAGGTAGACTTTACCTATTTCATAGTTTCCATGATTCAACTAGCCCTTTTTGCATAAGTAGCACAATTTATGATAGTGATTAACCATTCCCATGGCCAATCCTTGTCAAGCCTATCCACACCTCTCAATAACCATATCCATACCAAATGATTATAACATTACACTCAAACATATATAAGCCATTTTCGCATGGCTATCCAAAATTATACAAGTCCAAAGGGTCCATGACCCACAACAAACAGGTAGTCCTATACATGCCATTTCGAAGTTCAACCAAAATTGTACCAAAAGGGGGGGCTTTGATAGTGTGGGCGACTTCGACTTCGACTTCAAAATCCCGAGTCCAATAGCTGGAGAACCAAAATCTATAAAATAGAGGATCAAAGAAACGGAGTAAGCAATTTATGCTTAGTAAGTTTTGAGCAAGGAATTCCAGCACAGCAAAAGTATAGCATTCATATAGCTAAACGAATAATTTCATATGCACAAATTTTCGATATCATACTTGCTTCACATTACCAACCCTTATGTACATACACAAAAGATCAACTTAGCCAAAGGCCGGTAGCTCGTTTATCAACTGAGCGAATACTTATTTGTAAGGGCTCAACTAAATTCAAGCACATACGAAACATACCTCAATGTTGGGATGTTTCTAGAGTATTTACTGAAATTTTTACAGCAAGATCATTCATTCCCAAATCACGTACCTTCGGAATTTAACCGGATATAGCTACTCGTTCAAATGCCTTCGGGACATAGCCCGGTTATAGTAACTCGCACAATTGCCTTCGGGACTTAACCCGGATTTAGTAACTCGCACAAATGCCTTCGGGCTTAGCCCGGAATTAGTATCTCGCACAAATGCCTTCGGATCTTAGTCCGGATATGGTCACTTAGCACAAAGCCTTCGGGACTTAGCCCGGACATCATTCAAATAACCATACACCTTTAACAATAAATCATGGCACATTCGTATTTCGTTTTCGTTAGCAAAACTCAAACACAAGACATTTATCATTCTTGCAATTTCGGCTCAATAGCCACACAAAGAGCATGATTTTAATTTGCTTAAAACATGATCTAATCAAATCATAATTTAAGCTCTTTTACTCAAGAACTTACCTCGGGTGTTGTCGAACGATTCCGATAGCTATTCGACCACTTTTTCCTTCCCTTTATCGGATTTAGTTCCCCTTTGCTCTTGAGCTTAATTAAACAAAAAATTGATTTAATCATTTGAGCATCGGAAAGAGGAACACAAGGCACTTAGCCCATTTTTATACATTAGACATTAAAGTCACATATGTACGGAATCATGAATCAAACTCAACATTTTAGCTAATTTTTCCCCCTTGGCCGAATTTTCTAAGCCAAGACAAAAGCATCAATATGCTTGCCTCTAACCGAATACATGCAACACCAATCTCCTTCCTATGGCCGAATATGCATGTCTATGTTGGGGCCGATTTCAACACTTAATACATTCTACAAGTATGGTCACTTGTATTGACTAAACACCCTTTTATTTCAAGTTCAAAACTTGGCTAATACACACATATATACACTAGTAAAGCATCCTCTCCCTTTCCATCAATTTAACACATGCATTACTCATTAATATACAAAAATTATATTCGGCCTTAGCACACAACTTGCTAGCCGATTCTTCTCCATCTAGCAACCAATGCACATATGTGCTCACTAAAAAATGCTAAAAAGAAGATTCAAGAATCATCAATCCACCATCACATGCATCATTAACAAGCTTCATATTTAGCATGCAATGGCATTAACACAAAATCTACCTAGGTCGAATATCATCCCCATGACATAGCAAAGATTTGAACCATGGGCTAATTAGAACTCAAGCTAGCAACTAAAAACATGCATGAATCTCATGGCACAACCTCAAACATACCTTGATCTAGATACAAGTATGGCCAAACCTCCTCCTAATCCTCTTCCAAACCAAACATGAAGCAAGAACTCCTTCCTCCTTCCTTTGAATTTTCGGCCAAATGAAGATGAAAAAGGATGAACAAAATTTTCTCTTTTCTTTTCTTTAACTCACGGCAATGGGGGGGGAAACAACTACACACTTTTTTTTTGTTTTCATCATATTCCCTTTCATTATTTTATGCCCATGCTCCTTATTTTATTTTTCTCCACCCATGATGCACCAACACAACATGTCTATGACATGTCTTGCCCATCACACTTGGTCTACCAAGCTTGTCATGGCCGGCCACTACTAGTTAGGGGGAATTTGACATGCAAGTCCCCCCTTTTTATTTCATGCTCTAATAGGTCCTTATGCTTCGACCTATCACATTTCAAAAATGTCGCACATAAGTCCTATTGACTAAATTCACATGCAATCGACTAAATCGAAGCTTGAAATTTTCACACATTCATAATTACATATTCTAGACAATAAATATCACATTCAAACATTTCAATGACTCGGTTTAGCGGTCCCGAAACCACTTCCCGACTAGGGTCAATTTTGGGCTGTCACAACTCTCCCCCACTTAAGAAATTTTCATCCCCGAAAATCTTACCGGTAAATAGGTTTGGGTATCGTTCTTTCATCGAGCTCTCGGTTTCCCAAGTAGCTTCCTCGATCCCGTGTTTGAGCCATAACACCTTAACTAACGGAACCCTTTTGTTTCGCAACTCTTTCACTTCACGAGCTAGGATACGAATCGGTTCTTCTTCATAACTCAAGTCAGATTGAATTTCAACTTCTGAGGGATTAATCACATGTGACGGATCGGATCTATAACGTCGAAGCATCAAAACATGAAAGACATCGTGAATCTTTTCAAGTTCAGGGGGCAAAATCAATCTATACGCAACCGGACCAACTCGTTCGGAGATTTCGTACGGCCCAATGAATCTCGGGCTCAACTTGCCCTTACGGCCAAATCTGAGTACCTTTTTCCAAGGCGAAACTTTAAGAAACACTTTATCTCCCACCTGATATTCAATGTCTTTTCGTTTCAAATCCGCATACGATTTTTTGACGATCTGTGGCAGCTTTCAGACTTTCACGGATTACCTTTACTTTCTGTTCGGCATCCTTAATCAAATCAACTCCGAAAATTTTACTTTCACCGAGCTCGGTCCAAAACAATGGTGTACGGCATTTACGACCGTACAAAGCCTCGTAAGGTGCCATCTTAATACTTGATTGAAAACTATTGTTGTAAGCGAATTCAATCAAAGGTAAATACCGTTCCCATGAACTACTGAACTCGAGGATGCAACATCTCAACATATCCTCAAGTATCTGAATTATCCGCTCAGATTGACCATCGGTTTGGGGGTGAAAAGCAGTGCTAAAATGCATCTTGGTACCCAAAGCTTCTTGCAATTTCCTCCAAAATCGCGAGGTGAATCTCGGATCTCTATCCGACACGATAGAAATAGGTACCCCGTGTAATCTCACAATCTGAGAAACATACAATTCGGCTAGTTTATCCAATGAAAAATCCGTACGCACGGGGATAAAGTGAGCCGACTTAGTCAGTCTATCAACAACAACCCAAATCGCATCCTTCTTACTTGCTGACAATGGCAGTCCAGACACAAAGTCCATTGTGACTCGATCCCATTTCCACTCGGGTATCATTATCAGCTGAAGTAATCCTGAAGGCACTTGATGTTCCGCTTTCACTTGTTGACATATTAAACATCTCAAAACAAAGTCGGAGATGTTTCGTTTCATACCATGCCACCAAAACCAACGTTTCAAATCGTTGTACATTTTCGTACTCCCCGGGTGAATTGACATTCGGCTACAATGGGCTTCGTTCAGAATCATCGAAATGAGTTTCGAATTCCTTGGAACACACAAACGACTTCTGAACCTCAAACAATCATCATCATCAATTTGAAACTCCGATTCCTTGTTCGGAGCACACTCAGCCCGTTTTGCAACCAATTCATCATCAACTTTCTGGGCTTCACGAATTTGATGAATCAATAATGGTTTGGCTTTTAATTCAGCTACTAACACATTGTCGGGTAGAACAGACAAGTGCACATTCATCACTCGTAAAGCAAACAATGATTTCCGGCTTAAGGCGTCCGCAACCACATTAGCCTTTCCCGGGTGGTAATCAATGACAAGCTCGTAATCTTTCAACAACTCAAGCCAACGTCTTTGTCGCAGATTTAAGTCTCTTTGAGTCATCAAATATTTGAGACTTTTGTGATCCGAAAATACATGGCACTTTTCACCAAATAAGTAATGTCGCCATATTTTTAAAGCAAATACGATGGCAGCTAGTTCAAGATCATGGGTCGGATAATTTTTCTCATGTGGCTTTAATTGTCTCGACGCATAGGTCACCACTCGACCTTCTTGCATCAATACGCAACCCAACCCAAGTAGGGATGCGTCACTATAAATGACAAACTCTTTGCCTGATTCGGGTTGCACTAAAATTGGAGCTTCAGTCAAATAAGTTTTTAGTTGATCAAAACTTTTCTGACATTTCTCCGTCCATTCGAACTTAACATCCTTTTGAAGTAGCTTCGTCATTGGTGTGGCTATCATCGAGAAACCTTTGACAAATCGTCGGTAATAACCGGCGAGCCCCAGGAAGCTCCGAACTTCGGTAATATTTCTTGGAGGCTTCCAGTTAAGTATGGCTGAAATTTTGCTCGGGTCAACTCGAATACCCGATGCGGATACCACATGACCCAAGAAGCTAACCTCTCTTAACCAGAACTCACACTTACTGAACTTAGCATATAACTGCTTATCCCGCAAAATTTGCAACACTAGTCTCAGGTGCTCAGCATGTTCGGTCTCATCTCTTGAATAGACCAAGATGTCATCAATGAACACAACTACGAACCGATCCAAATATGGTCTGAAGATCTGATTCATCAAATCCATAAATACCGCAGGGGCATTAGTGAGCCCAAACGGCATCACTAAGAACTCGTAGTGACCATATCTCGTTCTGAAGGCAGTTTTGGGTATGTCCGAATCTCGAATTCGCAACTGATAATAGCCCGATCTCAAATCTATTTTTGAGAACACTGAGGCTCCCTTCAGTTGGTCGAACAAATCATCGATACGCGGTAACGGATATTTGTTCTTTATCATCACTTTATTCAGTTGACGATAGTCAATGCACAACCTCATGGTTCCGTCCTTCTTTTTCACGAACAATACTGGTGCACCCCAAGGTGAGAAACTTGGTCGAGCAAAACCTCTATCCGTCAATTCTTGCAACTGAGCTTTCAACTCTTTTAACTCGGTTGGTGCCATACGATACGGAGCCATCGAAATCGGCGTAGTCCCAGGTACAAGCTCAATACCAAACTCTATCTCCCGAACAGGTGGTAAACCCGGTAATTCTTCAGGAAAAACATCCGGGTATTCACAAACCACCGGCACAGATTCAGGTTTCTTTTCTAATTCTTTGTCATCAAGTACATACGCAAGGTATACTTCGCACCCTTTTCTTACATATTTCTGGGCCAACATTGAGGATATTACAGCTGGCAACCCATCCAAGTCCGTAGACTCAACTCGGATTACTTCGTTATTTGCGCACCTCAATTCAATCGTCTTGCTTTTGCAATTCACAACCGCATCATGCACGGTCAACCAATCCAACCCGAGAATAACACCAAATTCATTAAACGGCAACAGCATCAAGTCCACCGAAAAACAGGAACCTCGAATTACTAGGGGACATTTCTTACACACTTTGTCGACAAGCACGTAACGACCCAAGGGATTTGACACCCGAATTACGAACTCAGTAGACTCAATAGGTAAAGTCTTACTGGATGCTAAGGTTTCACATATGTAAGAAAGAGTAGAACCGGGGTCAATCAAAGCAATTACATTAGTATCAAAGAGAGTAAAAGTACCGGTAATAACATCAGGCGAAGAAGCATCCTCGCGGGCACGTATAGCATAAGCTCTAGCAGGCGCACGAGCCTCGGATCTGGTCGTAGCATCTCTAGATCCTCTCTGACCACCACTAGCATTGCCCGTATTTCCAGATGGTCTACCTCGAGCAGTGGTAGCACCCGGTTTCCCACTCTGATTTACATTCTGTTCAGACAACCTCGGGCAATCTTTAATGAAGTGGTCAACTGATCCGCACTTGTAACAGGAGCGGTCAAGGAATCTACAACTCCCCGAATGCCATTTACCGCAATATCGACATTTCGCTCTGTCTCGACGTTCATTCCCAACACTAGCGACCGAAGTACCTCGTGTACCCACAAGGGGTCGATCACGATCTCGTCTAAAAAGGCCCGAAGTGCCTCTCGACCAGCCCACCTCATCTCGAAATTTCTTTGATGCCTGTTGAAGAGACTTTCTCGAAGATCTTTTACGAAACTCTCCAGTTCCCACATCAACTTTTTGTTTTTCTTTTCTAAGCTCTTCGGCTTTACAAGCTCGCTCGACAAGTACTACGAACTCTCGTATTTCAAGAATGCCAACGAACATTTTTATATCTTCATTCAGCCCATCCTCGAAGCGTTTACACATGATAGCCTCGGACGAAACACATTCCCGAGCGTATTTGCTAAGTCTAACAAATTTTCACTCGTAATCAGTAACTGACATAGAACCTTGCTTAAGCTCAAGAAATTCCTTCCGTTTTTGATCAACAAATCTCTGACTGATAAACTTTTTCCGAAACTCAGTTTGGAAAAACTCCCAAGTTACTTGCTCTCGGGGCACAACAGAAGTTAGAGTACTCCACCAATAGTAGGCAGAATCACGTAGCAAGGAGATAGTACACTTTAGGCATTCATCGGGTGTACAAGATAGCTCATCGAGTACCCGGATAGTGTTGTCCAACCAAAATTCAGCTTGTTCGGCATCGTCGCTATCCGTAGCTTTAAATTCAGCAGCCCATGTTTTCGGATTCTGTCAACTGGGGGCTTATTTGACCTTATTTGTTCAGTTACCGGAGGTATTATAGGTGCGGGGGTTGTATTAGTCGGGAAGGGAGGTTGTGGAACAGCCGTATTAGTTCGAATGTATTGGTTGAACCAATCATTCATCACGCTATAGAAAGCTTGTCTAGCTTCATCATTCGGGTTACTAGCATTAGGTTGAGAGTCCACCGGCGCTGTCCCTTGTGCGGGAGCAGGCGCTACACTCTCAAGATCATCAGCTACCGCTCGGTCGGGATCGGGATCCATTACTATAAAAAACACATTTGCAAATGTCAGAAATCACCACACTATCAAATAATCACATAAAATGGCATGTATAGCTAGACCCAACGCATTACGGTAGTCCTAGAATCGACTAAACTGTAGCTCTGATACCAATCAAATGTAACACCCCGAACCCGAGACCGTCACCGGAGTCGAACACGAGGTGTTAACAAACTTTAAAAATTTTCCAGACACTGCCAATCTGCGTAATAGTAGCTTTAAAAATCATATCTTGAGTTCAGAAACTCGGAATCCAGTTCTGTAAATTTTCCCTGAAACTAAACTCATATTCCCATCTACATATTTTTTTCTAGAATTTTTAGTTGGGCCAATTAGTACAGTTTATTAGTCGAAGTCTCCCATGTTACAGGGATCGACTACCCTGACCTTTGCGCATTACGACTTGGATATCTCCCTGTACAGGGCTTCAATACTGATGCCGTTTGTTTCTATAGAAACTAGACTCAGAGAGGAATCTATACATATATGGATTGACTCCTAATTGTCTCTGGTTAATTTATAATGAATTTCCAAAGTCGGAACAGGAAATCCAGAAACCGTTCTGGCCCTGTCTCACAAGAACCTGAATATCTCTTAATATACTGTCCGTATGATTGTTTCGTTACTTTCCTATGAAAATAGATTCATCAAGGTTCGTTTACATAATTTATTCACTATTTAATTCCATTCCTACTATTTTAGTGAATTTCCAAATCTACATCACTGCTGCTGTCAGCATCTGCCTTTAAGGTAGACTTTACCTATTTCATAGTTTCCATGATTCAACTAGCCCTTTTTGCATAAGTAGCACAATTTATGATAGTGATTAACCATTCCCATGGCCAATCCTTGTCAAGCCTATCCACACCTCTCAATAACCATATCCATACCAAATGATTATAACATTACACTCAAACATATATAAGCCATTTTCGCATGGCTATCCAAAATTATACAAGTCCAAAAGGTCCATGACCCACAACAAACGGGTAGTCCTATACATGCCATTTCGAAGTTCAACCAAAATTGTACCAAAAGGGGGGGCTTTGATAGTGTGGGCGACTTCGACTTCGACTTCAAAATCCCGAGTCTGATAGCTGGAGAACCAAAATCTATAAAATAGAGGATCAAAGAAACGGAGTAAGCAATTTATGCTTAGTAAGTTTTGAGCAAGGAATTCCAGCACAGCAAAAGTATAGCATTCATATAGCTAAACGAATAATTTCATATGCACAAATTTTCGATATCATACTTGCTTCACATTACCAACCCTTATGTACATACACAAAAGATCAACTTAGCCAAAGGCCGGTAGCTCGTTTATCAACTGAGCGAATACTTATTTGTAAGGGCTCAACTAAATTCAAGCACATACGAAACATACCTCAATGTTGGATGTTTCTAGAGTATTTACTGAAATTTTTACAGTAAGATCATTCATTCCCAAATCACGTACCTTCGGAATTTAACCGGATATAGCTACTCGTTCAAATGCCTTCTGGACATAGCCCGGTTATAGTAACTCGCACAATTGCCTTCGGGACTTAACCCGGATTTAGTAACTCGCACAAATGCCTTCGGGCTTAGCCCGGAATTAGTATCTCGCACAAATGCCTTCGGATCTTAGTCCGGATATGGTCATTTAGCACCAAGCCTTCGGGACTTAGCCCGGACATCATTCAAATAACCATGCACCTTTAACAATAAATCATGGCACATTCGTATTTCGTTTTCGTTAGCAAAACTCAAACACAAGACATTTATCATTCTTGCAATTTCGGCTCAATAGCCACACAAAGAGCATGATTTTAATTTGCTTAAAACATGATCTAATCAAATCATAATTTAAGCTCTTTTACTCAAGAACTTACCTCGGGTGTTGTCAAACGATTCCGATAGCTATTCGACCACTTTTTCCTTCCCTTTATCGGATTTAGTTCCCCTTTGCTCTTGAGCTTAATTAAACAAAAAATTGATTTAATCATTTGAGCATCGGAAAGAGGAACACAAGGCACTTAGCCCATTTTTATACATTAGACATTAAAGTCACATATGTACGGAATTATGAATCAAACTCAACATTTTAGCTAATTTTTCCCCCTTGGCCGAATTTTCTAAGCCAAGACAAAAGCATCAATATGCTTGCCTCTAACCGAATACATGCAACACCAATCTCCTTCCTATGGCCGAATATGCATGTCTATGTTGGGGCCGATTTCAACACTTAATACATTCTACAAGTATGGTCACTTGTATTGACTAAACACCCTTTTATTTCAAGTTCAAAACTTGGCTAATACACACATATATACACTAGTAAAGCATCCTCTCCCTTTCCATCAATTTAACACATGCATTACTCATTAATATACAAAAATTATATTCGGCCTTAGCACACAACTTGCTAGCCGATTCTTCTCCATCTAGCAACCAATGCACATATGTGCTCACTCAAAATGCTAAAAAGAAGATTCAAGAATCATCCATCCACCATCACATGCATCATTAACAAGCTTCATATTTAGCATGCAATGGCATTAACACAAAATCTACCTAGGCCGAATATCATCCCCATGACATAGCAAAGATTTGAACCATGGGCTAATTAGAACTCAAGCTAGCAACTAAAAACATGCATGAATCTCATGGCACAACCTCAAACATACCTTGATCTAGATACAAGTATGGCCAAACCTCCTCCTAATCCTCTTCCAAACCAAACATGAAGCAAGAACTCCTTCCTCCTTCCTTTGAATTTTCGGCCAAATGAAGATGAAAAAGGATGAACAAAATTTTCTCTTTTCTTTTCTTTAACTCACGGCAATGGGGGGAGGGAAACAACTACACACTTTTTTTTTTCATCATATTCCCTTTCATTATTTTATGCCCATGCTCCTTATTTTATTTTTTCCACCCATGATGCACCAACACAACATGTCTATGACATGTCTTGCCCATCACACTTGGTCTACCATGCTTGTCATGGCCGGCCACTACTAGTTAGGGGGGAATTTGACATGCAAGTCCCCCTTTTTATTTCATGCTCTAATAGGTCCTTATGCTTCGACCTATCACATTTCAAAAATGTCGCACATAAGTCCTATTGACTAAATTCACATGCAATCGACTAAATCGAAGCTTGAAATTTTCACACATTCATAATTACATATTTTAGACAATAAATATCACATTCAAACATTTCGGTGACTCGGTTTAGCGGTCCCGAAACCACTTCCCGACTAGGGTCAATTTTGGGCTGTCACACATATATTTTTGCACTACAAAATATTGTACAATAGAATAGCTCGAAGAGTATTAATGTTAGAAACATTTAATACGGGTGAAATTCTAGTACCTATGAATTTCATCCACATTTTCGCTATCGAAAGCATTATTACTTGATTGAAATTAGTTGATAAGGGTGTATCCGGCCTTTAACTCCATGTACCCATTCCCTGAGTTCAATACTTAATGACATCTTCCATCTCTATATCCTCAAATGTATTGAAATTAGTGTTATCAACCAAGTCTTTTTCATAATAAGGAACATCATAAAACTCACATATCTCTCTAGGGGTGATCGACACTTCTTCTCCTCTCACTGTATAGTGTTCCAACTTTCCCCTTACCTTTTTCTCGTTTACTGGTCTCTAAAATAGGAAAAAAAATCTTGCACTACTAGTATAACCGTATTATCTTTAAGAGTGACACAAAATCACTCCCAACGGTAGTACTTGACTAAAGTCCATATCTCATTGCAAATAACCAGTGAGGGTTCGAACCCTTGTTCTTGTATAAATTGTCTTTCTTGTAACTCGAGAAAATACTTCTCAGGATTTGGGTTTTTGAAATTTTTCATAGTCTGAAACCACCAAAGTTTCTTGGACCGTAGCTTTCCTAATCCTTCTAGGAGGCATTTTCTAGTATTCAACTTTTAAACAATCAAAGAAAAGTAATAAATAATTAATGGAATAGTAAAAAGATTAAAGATGCACTTACTTCGGCCTCCTTACAGTCCTTTTTACTTTTCCTCCAAGTGCTGATGATGTTTCTCCCAATATAGGATTAGAAATCACAATGGAGGGTTGAGTGGTTTAAGGTTTGGATTGAAAAAAGGGTTTCAAATATGGAGAACATTAAAGAGGTTTTAGCAATTGAGAGAGGTTTGGTGAGTGAGTGAAAGTGTTTTTGAGTTAAAATTAAAGGTTTTTAGGGTTAAAAATCGAGTAAAATAAGATTTATGTCGTCAGGTTACGCAAATAGATCGGGTTAACCCTATAGAAAATTGCAATAATATCGCGAAAAATGGGTTTCATGTCACGACATCCTTGATAGTGTTCAAATGTCGTGACACCAGTGTGCAACGTTGACAGACACCCTGAAATTTTGAAAACCTGGGTAGTCTATCTTTCGTGTCATGACACAAGGAGGCTTTGTCGCAACGTCAAGGTGATTTCTTTGATTCTTTGGTTCTAAATGTGGTGCTATGACATAGAGGTGCTGTGTTGCGACACTGACTCTTGTTTTTCCAAATGTTTCAACATTCAAAGTGCTTTAGGCACTTGTTAGACCTATTGTTGATCTTATTGTAAAATTTTGATTAATTGGTCAGCAAAATGTACAATATTTTAGAATAGGTTAAAATTAAATCAAAATGGCAAGTCTTGCTACCAGACTCGTCCATCAGCTTGGTTAACATGTACTTGGACACTTCTCGTATTTTGTTTCTATTAGTATTGTTCCAACACCTGTCATGCCATTCTATTCTTTTTCATTTATCTCACTCTCTGAATTTACCCTTTTAACCCGTACTGATCACTGACAATACTTTTCGCAGATCATAGCAACTAGTCACTTTTAAAATCAAATAGTAACGCAACCACCCTAACCTTCTTTTATAGTCTTTGTTCAACAATATATTTAGGGCTTATTGTTCATGCTTTTTGTGTATAATGTTTTTAAATAATGCATCTAACGGGAACGGTATTATAGGAGTTACCTCAAACATCTCAATTAGTGTGTCATTATGTACCACATAACTTAAGTTCTGGTTCCAGAGGTTATTGGGTTTTTCTACGTATCGGGTTATAAGTATATTAGGTGATTCTTGTAGTAATAGAGTGATTTGTGGCTCCTTCAGCTTTGTTTCCATGCTTGCCAATGATACTGTTTGGTTGATGCCAACCTTGTGATCATAAGTCTTATCAATATTTTTTTTTTACTTTTGTCAGCATCAAAAGATCCCTAAATCGTTGAACTTTTGTGGTGTTTGGTTAAGGATTAATATCTTGCAAAACACATTCAAGTTGAATGTATTCCCCAAAATTACATGTTCTCCCTCGCTCTCTTTCACAAGTTTTTGAGACTTCGAGCATTCCTCCACTAGGCTAGCAGTGAATATTATTGTCTCCAAATGTCTAAGTAGATCCGTAATGTCCTAATCTCGTGCACTGTTCCCATCGATAAAACCTATCGTCGTTGGGAAGGTGAATCCAACTCCTGATTCATTCTTTTTTCCGCCCACCATTTCCTCAACTGGTTCTATAACTACTTGTGAGGTTTTTTCTCCTAAGTTTTCCTGGTACTCTTCCATACTTAAGATTAGTCAGCCGTTCAAGGGTTCCCTTTCCTCAGAGTTGTTTATAATTAAGTTCGTCTCTTTGTCCGGTTTTCGACCTTACTTGTATTGATGACCCATTGAATTTGTATTAGTGTCATCATCTTGTAAAGAGATTAGAATTTCTCCTCGAAGATGACATAGTTCGAGCATCAGTAATCGCTGGTTCTCCTAGATCTCCCATTCCTCACAAACTCCTTCCTCATAGATGTCATTATCATAATCTAATTTCTCATGCAAGCACATGTAATTGAAGCTATCCATGTTTTATGCTAAGCTTTGTACGGTTGAAAGTGTCAAACTTCATTATACTAGACTAAGCTCAATGAGAAAAATTTATTCGAGGTTGATTTAATTCGAGAAACCGAAGAAAAGGTTAAAGTAATGCATGATAGTCTAAAAGTAGCTTTGGATCGACATAAATCCTATGCAAATTTGAAAAGAAAAGACATTGAATTTCAAGTCGAGGACAGAGTGTTTTTAAAAGTATCGCCTTGGAAGAAAGTACTTCGATTACGTCCAAAAGGAAAGCTTAGTCCACGGTTTATCGGGTCGTACGAGATTACTAAGAGGGTCGGAGTAGTAGCCTAAAGATTAGCTTTGCCGTCAAAGTTAGAAAAGATTCATAATGTATTCCATGTATCGATGTTCCGATGGTATCGATTAGATCCTTCACACGTGATTACACCTGTTGATGTTGAAATACTGCCAGATATGACGTACAGTGAGGAACCGATCAAAATTCTAGCTCGGGAAGTTAAAGAATTGAGAAATAAAAGTATAGCTTTAGTGAAAGTTATCTAGCAACGTCATGGAATAGAAGAGGCTACCTAGGAACTGGAAAAAGTTATGGAAGTGAATTATTACCCGAACCCCTTTTCTGGTAAGATTTTCAATGATGAAAATTCCTTTAAGAGGGAGAGTTGTAACAGCCTATTTTCAGTGAAATCAGAATAGTGGTTTTGGGACAACAAATTTGATGTATAAATTTTTATTTTATTATTTTAATGTCTATGGGACGTTAGTAAGGTCATATTAAAATTTGGTTAAGAAATTTTGGCGTTTGCATGCTTAATTAAGTAAAAACGACTAAATCGTAAAAAGTGCAAAAGTGGATTTCTATTAGTTAAAAGGGTCAAATGGCTATGACACTTTAAAGTGAAAGGATTTAGATGGTGATTAAACCATTTGTGTTGTTAGTGGACATACATGGCATGGTTTTATTGAAATTTCATATGATTTTAAAGGTTAATAAGGTAAATAGCTAAATAAACTTAAAACTAAAAAGAATTAAACAAAGTATCATCTTTATTTTTTAACCTAAACCAGTTTTTGAGAAAGAAAATCCTCCATGGATGAACACTCCATTTCACCAAGATTAATTTGCTTACATGCTAGTGTTTTCAATCCCGTTTTTAATGATTTTTATGTTTTCGGGATCGTTGTAGCTTAACCTAGCTAGCCCGGGGATTAATTTGCAAAACTGTTAAAGAATTAGGAATATACCATGAATTGTATTACATGAATTTTTTTTGTTTAATGAAAGATTATGAGTCCTTGTTGATAATTAAACTAGTTTTGTAAAGTGATTTAGGATGAAGTTGTTATTTAAAGACTTATTTGTAAAAATGATGAAAGTTCATGGTAAATTTATGAAATGATGATTTGTATAGATTGATATAGGTCCATACAAAAATCAACTAGCTTGAGAAAAGCATGAAAATGTTTAGATTTAAAATTAGGAACTTAAGGACTAAATTGTAAAAAAAAGTTAAAATATTAGGGGCAAAATAGTAATTTTTCAAAAATGTGAAATACGGACTGAATTGAATAATAAAAGAATTAAATGGATTGAATTTTTCTATTTAGATCAAGATAGATCATGTACAAATCTAGACCAAGGAAAAGCTAAAGCCTCAGATTAGTCGATCTCGTTTCTACTCCCTTGTCATCGAGGTAAGTTCGTATGAATAAGTATCGCTTTTAAAGCTAATTTAAAATATATGTTAATATGTTAGTTTTTATGTAATTGAATGATAAAGATCCAATGATGTCATGACGGTTATCGAGTCCCGGTTGAACCTTAGGAATTCGTAGGATACAAATGACAAGTCATTAGGGATTTCATGTTTCGGATGCTGGTCTTGAATGTCCTAACGATATGTCTGAGGTCCTACATTTGTTACAGATGCTCCACAGCTCATGTGAGCAGCATCGTATAGCTTATATTCTGAACCACAGCTCGTGTGAGCAACGATGTAAAGGAAAGGTTACGGTTATATATTAAGCACACTTTGTGTGAGCTTTCTCGAGTATGCGATGATATTCTAAATGCTTCAAGAGGCATGAAAAGGAAAGAAATGGTAAGTGGCCAAATGAACTATGTCATGTAATTATGAAAAGGATTGAAATGGTAAGCTTCAATGGAAGTATTCTTATGTTAATGAAAATGATGAATTCAAATAAAGTATGTTCATGTATAATGGCTTACCTTCTATTAAATTCATGTGAATTATGTTTGAAAGCACTAACATGTGTTGTTGATGGTGCTTAGGGTTGTGCCAAGCTTGTGGTTTGATTATATTATGCTTAATCTTAATGTTATGTATATATGGTAAGTTATGTTCATGTTTTACGAACTTACTAAACATTATGTGCTTGCGTAGTTTTCTTTTCTATGCTTTACAGATAATAGAAAGCTCAATCAGTTTGGAAACTCGTTGGAGATCTACCACACTATCCAGCATAAATTTTTGTAGTTTTTGTTATTTTGGATAAGGTTATAATGGCATGTATAGGTGAACTTGTTCGAGTATCTAGTTGATGATTTTTGAATGTATAAGTTGTTTGGTACCATTTGATGTTGGTTGAATTGTGTCATTTTGGTACTTGTGATGCATGAATAATATGGTTCAAATGGAAAATTTATGTTGGAGTACTAATAGTCTAGATATGGTATGTTTTGGGATGGTATTTAACTAGATGTGAATGAATGAAATGTGGTCAAGTATATATATAAGTTTATGTAAGTTTGTATGTTTGCATTTGAGGTGTCTTGTCTGGAATATTGGTTGAATGATTTTGGACTATTAAATTGGTTATTTCAGGTTGGTTTTGGTCATGTTATGATGCCTTGATTATGTGCACAAAATGCTTTTAGGTGGTTCCATGAGTTGGTGTTGGAAATTTCTTGATTTTGGCCAATTTCATGTCTACACGGCGTAAGACACGGGCATCTGACTCAGCCGTGTGTGACACACGGCCAGGCGACACAGACATGTAACCCTTGTAGGTTTTACTGCATGCAAGTCAGGCTATTCCACGACCTAACACACGGCCTGGCACACGGGCGTGTGGCTTGGCCATGTGACCCAACTCAGACAGTTACACGGGTGAGGACACGGGCTGGGACACAGCCGTGTGTCCCTATTTCGATTGTTACATGGCCTGAAACACGAGCATGTGTCTTAGCCGTGTGAGGCACACGACTGTGTGACCCCTTCTGTCAAATTTTTTAACTTTTTCTCATACTTTCCAATTATTTCCAATTTGGTCCCGAATTGTTTCTAATGTATTTCTAAGGCCTCGAGGGCTCAATTAAGATGCGTTATGTATGTGATTGTATGTATTTAGATTATGTTTGCAATGATGTATGAAATGAATGTTTTAATGTTATATTTGTACGATAATGCTCTGTAGCCCCATTCCAAAAATGGATACGGGTTAAGGGTGTTATAATCCACCCCTTTCCCTCTTTATGTGTCAAACTTACCATATGTTGGGAAACATGATCCCCTTTATGCTCTTATGTTCCCTCTAATTCCTTTTACTTCATTCTTGTTTATTTGCTATGATTCATTGAACCTGGTCACAGTTGACCAAGTTTGCCACACCCATTGTCGTCCCTACCTCTCTCATTCTCCCATATTTTAATTTTTTTTCATTTTCTTTCACCTCTATTTTCTCTCCACTTGAAAAACAACCACCACCCATTTTCTTTAACTTTTATTTTTATACCAACACAATTGACCCTTGTGCCACCATCAAGTGTCCTTTTAGCACTATTAACATCGCCTTTTTCCATTCCTCCTCCCTTCCACCGCCACACGTCGCCGTGACTGCCACCGCGAGCCATCGTGGATCCTTTTTTCCTCCTCCATCTTATTTTCTTTTCTTACTCCTTTCACCCCCTTTTATTCACCAAAATCCCATAGCCCTCCACCACCATCTGACCGCCACTCCACCGTCACTGGATCATCACCGAGCCACTGTTGAACCACCGTTGTCGCCACTACCGGTGACCACAATTCTTCCTTTTTCTTCCTCTTTCTTTTGTGGATTCTTTTAGTGATTAAAACTCACATTTTGTAACACTCTATACTCGACCTGATCAACAAGCCCAAATACGGGATGCCACACCACCTTCTCATGTCATATACAACAAGTAAAAGTTTAACCTAAACAAAGCATCATCCATTTTGGTATTCTTATAGGTTTTAAGTCAATTATACTTGTTAGTTATAAATGTTACATGTTAACCAGACATCAAATAGTCTTATAACAATAATTAAACATGCATAAGGTCCATTTAACAAAATCTCAGAGCTGTCTCATAGGTTATCGATATTTTCTTTACGTGGTACCAATACCACCTAGAAAAAAGATACTAAACTTGCATTCTGTTTCTCAATTAGAAGCCAAAGTTTCAAAAAGATACTCAAGAAAAGGTATCGATACGAAATCCCTATTCTGACTCCGTGCACGTCTCAAAACATAAAGGTATCAATTTTAAAACTCGATTATCAATACCACTACTCCAGACCTCAAAAATGCAGAGTACATAAGCAGTTAATCCTTTCCAATTTAGTTCCTAAACAACATGCATCAATTACTTCAATAAATAATCATTCAATGGCCTAATTAACAATTCAATATCACAAAATCATTTTCTAGCAAGTAACATCTATCCATCCTTATGTTCATGAACCCAAGCATCACAATAACATGTAATCCTTATAAATCGAACCATAAACTAACCAAATGTCTAGAAGTTAACATGGCTATAAACAAGTCTACCACATTTCCTTATTCCCCAAAACATAAGTAAATATAGAACACCTACGAAATAACAAATAACCTTGCTTGGATCACCTCTCAGAAACCACACAGCTCACACTGACTCCCTACTAATCTGCAAGGGTTTAAAAGGAGTGGGTGAGTTTAACAAGCTCAATGAATGCTCAGAATAAGCACAATGGAAACAGTTCATCAAGCATCAACGAAACAACCATATAGCATAACCTCAACAGTTCCAACTCTAGTGTCATGTTATACTTACTCGTGCATTATTACTAGTTCTTTTACATGGTAAACATATTCTCTTTTAAGCATATATCACATTACGTATATAATTACATAACATTCAAGCACATATCACAACACTCATATAATCGCATAACATTCAAGCATATATCACAATACTCAAAAATAGGTTTATAGATAAATTGTATAAGGGTCATATGTCATATAAACACATATCACAATACACACATATTCATAGTTTATGATAATCTGGCACTTGAGCTATAAAACATAAAAATGACCTCTATCATCACTCATCGGATACACGGATCTTCAACACACCAAACATAGACTCATAGAGTCAAACATGTCCCAAAATAACACCATCCTTATTTCCCCTCTCATTTCCCATTGAATGGAGCTTAGCTCACATTCCTTTATCCCTCCAACATGTCCCAAGGCCTTAATGCCCAAACTCACTGTACATGTAGGTGAGTACTCGCAATCCTATGGCATGTCAACCATATCCAATGGTTTCAAGATCACAAGGCCAAAATATATAAAATCAAACACATATCACTTACCGATTTTCCATGCACTATCACTGCATATTTGCATCTTTAGCAAAACACTATCACTAACATTTAACATAAACATATCATGTACACATTTGCACTTTCACAACAGTTATCATAACCACATATCACATGTTATAGCATCTCATCTCAATTCACATATTCACAGTACATAAGCACATAGTTCACAAGATAACATATGTATGAGAAAGCTTACACTAGTAATTTAGCGTAGGGGTTTAGGCTACTACCAAATTCCCAAATAACGTATTGAATCATGCCCACAAGCAATTATTCCAAACACTCACCAATTATGCTTTCATCAAAAAGTCGTAAGCTCAAACTAGCTTTTCCTTGCCTTTATCTCTACTCGTAATAGGTCCTACCGAATCTAGAACTTCAACACAACAATGCAATCAATAATTAGCTAAGAACTCACCACAAGCAATCCAAAAACATAAGCCAAAACTAAGTTCTCATGTAACCGAAACCTTTAACATAGCCAATTTAAAACTCAAATATCTTGGTCTATACTCAACTTTTCGCCTAAAACCAATTCCGTTCATCTTATAATTCACCTACGACTAATTCCCAACCTTTAAACTACATTACAATACTTAATTCATAGTATCGATTTTTTCAACATGTTTTATGGCAATTTTGCAAAAATTCATTAAAACTTAAGAATTCTTTAACAAAATATCAAAGTAAATTTAGAAACCTTCTAGTCACGTTAAAACAACTTGAAAAACACTTTGAGACCACGTTTTTATGCAAAATCCTAAAATCCACCATTAACAACCAAATTTTTGGCTTTTATTCCAAACATGTGATTTAATGGCTAAAAACTTGGTATTAAAGACTAAATAACATTTAAAGCTAATAGAAAGATGAATCGTTACCTTAGTTGACAAAAAATTGAATGTTTGATCAAAAACCCAAAACACCCACAAGTTTGACAATGGTGGAATCTATGGTGTTTTTGGGTGTTTTTCTTGAAATATTATGGAGGTTTAATGTTGTACGGATGATGGAAATCAAAAGACTATGGTTTGGAATAAAAAATCGAATGGAGAGGGTGAGGGAAAACAAAGGGGCGACAACAAGATTGGGAGGGCAATAAACTAACGTGAAATATATGTAGGTCGGGGAAATATTAGGTTGAATTTTAAATTTTTGTTTATTGCTTCATAAAGACTCAAACCGTAAACCTTTTTACAAATTAGTCCTTTTTCAAAAATTATAGGTTTTTAAAACACTTTTTCAAAAATTGATTTAATTTTCTAAAAACCATAGTCAAAATATTACTAATAAACCATGTCAAAAATTTTGAACACACTAAGGCTAAAATTCCTAAAATACCCCTAAAACTCCTAGGCCCTATTTTGGGGTGTTACACATTGTCTCTTCACTTTACCAATTATTTTAGATGACTCAAATCGTCAATCTCAGTCCTTTCTCGATTTTCGACCATTCCGTGTTGAATCAAATGTAAGTGTGGTTATTTGGATCGTAAATCATTCACTTAGAGAGCCTATAACTTGGCCGAATGGTATAGTGCCATAGGGTTAAATAATATTTTATTATTTAATTAGTATCATACTAATACGATTTCATATTAAAATTTGAAGGGTCAAACTATAATCAAAGGGGACACCCCTAACTTCACAATCGAAAATCCTTTCTTTTGAGAATCCTAGATCGTGGAGTAAGTGTTGAGGAGACTTTTAATAGTCAACCTTCTAATTGACGAAATATCATCAAGGAATCTTAATTAAGAAACATTATTTTTGTGTTAGATTGTCTTACGAGATAGATCGAGTCAAATCACTAATAAGGATTGTGGCAATTACATCTAAAATATAAGGTGTGAGGTCTAAATCTTTGATTTGAGTATAATATGCTACTTTTATTTTAATAAAATGCTATTAAATAATTATTTGAGAGTACACTAATTACACAAAGTAGAGTTGAGAAACTCATCATAGGTACATTCCAAGTAAGTGTTCATAAAATTATTAGTTCATGAATACTATGAAAACTCATCCGAATTTGACCATAACAACTGGGCCGGGTTGGTTTGTTACAATGATATACCCAAATACTCAAATGTATATTTTTGTTATATGCACAAGATTCCTTCATGTGAAACTGTTGAGCCATCCAATGCTGAAAGATTATAAAAAATGTCAGACATGATGGAATAGATGAAGAAAATGCTCCAAGAGATATTTGAGGTGCTACCCCCAAGGGAAGAGGTCGTGCATGATGTTCCCAACCTTGATCCAAAGGACCCTTGTGTTAAAGTTTACCACCTTGAATTAGACAATAGTAGTCAATAAGAGTTTGGAATTGGAGATCATGAGGATGAATCGAATATGACTGAAACGGTCTCTGATCCAATTGACATAAAATCAAACATAACAGTAAATGTACTCGCTGACTTAAAAGTAAGAGTAGCCACTAACATAGACCTTAAACCGATTCTAAATGGAGGTGTAGAATAGCCAATACACCTTCTGGCCATAGCAAAAAAGGTATCAGCCGAAGAGACTGATGAGTTTGACTCATTCTCATATGATAAGGCCAAAAAAGCTTGAGTGACCAAAACTTCACACGACTTGGAAAGAAAGAAGCTTGAGGTAATAATACCCTAGAAAATAGTTTGGGGTTGCTTAGATTTGGTATTAAGTGGCTCGTAATGTGGATGTCGTGTCGAATAAAGATAAGGAAACATCATTTGAATCGACCAAAAGAGTTGGTTCATATACATCGATAGAGGAACAAATGCCAGATCAAAGTGCCTAGAACCAGTTGGAAGTTCTTCTATGGTACGTCTCGGTTTTTAAAGAACTTCTACTTCCTACTTTAAATTTTATTTATTTATTTTATTTTTATTAATTTTAGTTGTTTTTAGTTTTTTTCCATAATAGGTGCAGATATCATGGAGTGATAGAACCGAAAAAAATTGAAGATATCATAAACTGGGCTTGATGTCACAACATCCTAGACAGAACGCACCTTGCAACATTGAACGCCCAAGTTCATCCGAATATTTGCAGGCGTTTTATCATCCATTATCAACACTTCATCTTTTTCTTCTTATTTCTATTTTTATTTTTCTTTATATTATATTTCATATTTTTTTCATAGATTTTTTTAGGTATTCTCCTTCTGCTTGAAGCACAAAAATCCCGAGATTATCATAACAACAAGGATTCGATCTACTCAGGAAAGTTTTCTTGTTTGCACTTTAATTATTTTACACTAAGGGCAATGTATGTTCTAAAGTGTGGGGGGAAGTACATAGGATTAATATTTTTTTGTGTGTTTTGGTTTGTGTGTTTACTTTGATTTAATTGATTATTTATTTACAAAAAAATTATTTTTTTTGTTGCATAGTGCTTGAAGTATATTAATACTATGAATAACGGTTGAAAATAATAAAGCATGTAACAGTTCTTGTCAAGCTTGAAATTTTTTATTGATATAAGAAAATTTGATTATTTTTTAGAGAAATTGATTAAGTTACTTAGTTAAATAACATAATAGATAAGAAGTATCTGAGTAAGAATGTTTGATGATTTCATATGAGATATAAGTCTTTTAGATAGACATAAAGACATGAATGCTTGAGTTGATTATTATCCATTCAGTTTAATTTGAAGCATGAAATAAATTGTGTATGGTAGGATTCTTAAGGATGACCTTTATTTGAATAGCCAATTCTCAAATGACCATACCTTGATACTATGAATCCCTAGTCTCCTTATTTGAGCCTGATAACTCCTTTTTGATGAACCAACAAAGTTGAAACCCAAAGACAACACATAAATTGAAAACTTGAACTTTTCCCTATCCTTGGTTCTTTAATACATTAAGAAATAGACGTCAGGCCATAGATATTCAGGGTTTAGGTATTTACATCACAATGCTTTCAAAAAAAGAGCGAAAAAGTAAGAAACAATGTGATATAGTGAATATAGGTCGGGCCAAAATGTATGGCAAAGAAAAATCGAGAAAAATTCAAAAGTAAAAAGGAGAAGAAAAATTACAGAATAAAACACTGTGATTGAGAAATGAGTAAAGAGTCAAAGTGGCAAAACAAAGAGTCACAAAAATAAGAAAGCTCGGTCATCAGCGCCCTAAAACTCGTTAAGCCGACCATAGTTGCTAGTATTTTATTGTATCTTCTTACATGGAGAGATAAGGTAGGTGAAAAAGGGAAATAAAAAGCGGTGAGCTTGGATGAGACATTAAGGGGGAAGAGAGGGAATAATGTCATGTGCCTAACTATTTCTAGTGTTTGAACAATTTTGAGCCATATTTTTCTTTGAATCATACCTTCCTAAACCTCAGAATGTTACAAGCCTAGAAGACGAAAGTGCCTTAAGCATTCTTTATGCATAATTTTCCACAATTGTTAACAATTTTACTTAATGAATGTTTTTTACTCACATGATTGTGTCTGCTATATATCTTTGTGATTTATGTTAATGGTGATATTTTTAAACATTTGATCATAGGAATTATTTCTAATTTGTTAGTAATGTAACTCTATAAACTAATACTGATTTACTTTAAAAATTTCCAAGGCATCAAACTATCAAGATTAAGTTACATGTGCAATAAGAATTATTATACCTTTAATTTTCGACAGTCATGTTCTTAGTAGTAATAAAATCCAAGGACGTTTTCTTATTGCATGCTATGTGTCTAAACTTGGTTTGTTTGAGGACAAGCAAAAAAGTTAAGTGTGGGGGAGAGTTTAGGTGTGAGGTTCTTATTTACATCCATTTTCACTAACTCTAGCTTGTTTAAATAAAGAAATTAAGTCATTTTTGAAAAATTAAGTCATTTTCGTGTTAATTTTTGTTCTCATTTTTTCCAATATATGTGTTTTGGTCGCTTGAGGACAAGCAACAAGTTAAGTGTGGGGGTGTAATTTGCCATGAAATAGACTATTATTTACATCCTTTTTACACATAAATTTAGCTTGTTTAATAGATAAATCAAAGCATCTTAGCATATATTTAGGCTTTTCATACTTAAACTAGTAATTTAAGTTTTTTAGTAGTTTTTTATTACATTTTATATATCTAAATAAGGTTACATGGTCTTGTATGTTAAGTCGGGAGCCAAAGATGCTTATTCGGGACAAAATCGATTCCCATGTCGTGACACCAAGATACTGATGTCTCAACATCAAAGACAGAAGCTAAAAACAAGTTCTAGAGTGAAACTGCACTCGATATCACGACATCGGACTCTGATGTTACAACACAACTTAAATCAAAATAGACAGGACCATATACAACAAATCAGGTAACTCCTCATGGAACAATAGACTTGATCGAAAAAAGGGGGACAACATTTTCTTGTTAATGGCCAAAAAGTAAAACATTATTTTGGGGGAACAATTAAGACGGTAGTTAATGAACAAACTTTACAGTGTAGCACTTTGGGATTTCCAAGGAATTAATGGGAAATCAACAATTTTGATTCTAGAACCTGCCCTCGACGTCGAACACCACTGCATAAACTTTGTTTTCTGAACTAACCTTAATTGTTGACATTTTTGTAGTTAAATTACATTAGGATTCGTATTCTTTAACTTCTTATTTAGTATACCTAAACTATAACTCTTGAATAATTTATTATTTCCTTCTAATCTATAAATAGGATACTTTGCTACCCTGTTTCATCATCAACAAAAATTAAATTGTAGGTATAATAGATTTCAGCAAGAATAAATTATCAAATGGCCAATTTCAATGTAAGTGCTTCAAGTCCAGCTATTGAGTTCCAAGAAGGCGACATGGATAAATACTTGTAGCAACTACAGCCATATACCTTTATTGTAGCATGGATATATAATAACATGGTTGACTACGCGAGGAATTTAGGAAAGGGAATATTCTTTCCTCATCTAATTACGGAATTGTGTAAAAGGCCAGAAGTACCAATCGAGCGGATGGATAAAACCATGAATCCCCTAAGAAAATTACTCAACGATGATTTATTCAAGCAGTTTGTTCTTCTATAGATGAAACAAAAATAGGAACGGGGAAAATGAGGATTTCAGGAAAATGAGGATTAATATTCAAGAGTTAATCTAGTAGAATTTTAGTTTTAGGAGTAGATGAATTGAATGTTTTTTTTAGGAATTTGTATTTTTCATTAATAAATTGAATAGTTATTTTAGGGATTGTATTAATTACTTTAGGGATGATGTAAATCTATTTTTAGGATTAGGGATATATATAAAAAAATTTATTTTGTAGTTCATTCAAATTTGTTAGAAACCCAACACAAAGGAGACACAAACAATTCGAGCTTTACACGATCAAAGGAGGAAGCACCCACCATTAGCAGTCGGAGCAATCACGACAAATCGGGTAACTTGTTTCCTTATCTTTTTAAGGGTTACACATTGAGGATGATGTGTCAACTAAAGTGTAGGGTAACATAGAAAACTTGTTTTGTTTTCAATATTTAAATTTTTCTTTGATTTATCTTGTTTTTTGTGTGCTTGATCTTGTAGAAATACAATTGATTGGTTAGGAGCATGTATATAGGTTGCTTATATTTATGAATAAATTTAGCATGATGATAAAAGATTTAATTTTTTTTATTATTGGACTACTAAGTTCTATATGTTACACTGTAAATAGGTATTAAGCAATCAATTGTACCAAATGTTATAGAAATTACAAGGAAACGAGCATGCTAGTACAAATGATAAATGGTTGAATTTGTATTTGTATTTGTTTGGTTAATTAAATTTTTGCATGATGAGATATTTCGGGATGACATAAGGCATTGTTTGGAACACATCCAGAGCCAAAAAACCAACCTATTAATGTTCACTTTTAGTAGCGATATTTTGAGCCTATTGACACTTCTTGATGAACCTCATTACAAACCTCGAGCCAGAAAATGTTAATTTGCATTTTCCCTTTTTCTTTTGTCCTGTACTGCACGACTATAAATGTCTGGCCATACATATTGAAGGTTAAGTAGATACATCATGGTGAAGTTTGTAAAAATAGAGTGACATAAGAAAGATTGGTGTGATATAGGAACTATGAGGGGGCCTAAGGTGTGAAAAAAAAAGAAAAATCCAAGAAGAAAATTAGTACAAGTAGAAAAATTCTCAAACCAGCAAAAAGAGCATTCATGAGTGAGATGTATTGGAAAAAAGAAAAGTTACAAAGTCACAAAAGAAAGAAAAACTTATTCATTAGTGCACAAAAACTCGTAAGGCTAGTCGTAGTTACTATGTCATGTTATAACTTCCTATATATGGAGAGACAAGGAAGGCGAGAGAAGGAGAAATAAGGCAGTGAGTAGGAGAAATAAGGCAGTGGGTAGGTAAGGGTGACTAAGGGGGAAGAATAGGGATCAATACGATGTGCCAAACTATTTTTGTGTTTGGAACCCTTTTGATGCTTACTATTTTTTGAATTCCATACCTGTCCTAAGCCTCAGAACATTACAAGCCAAAAAGACCTATGTAACCTAAATATCCTTATACATGAATGGACATCATACTAAACATACGGATAAATGACTATTTGTATTCTGCTCGGATAATCAAAGTACCTATATGATTTATGGATGGACCCCCATAGGGGAGACCCTTAACGCTTGTATATTTTGTAACATACTGAACTTAGACGTTTGCAATCAAAAGTGGTAAGTCAATTATTCATCGTGTTAAAGTTGTTAGTAAGCATGAAATGCCTAAGTCGTATGCTCTGAAGTCCATGCTTGTATCATACATGCTCAAGGGTCGTTATTTTTTATTTGTCACTTATGTTTATGTTGCTTGAGGAAAAGTAATGAATTAAGTGTGACGAAGTTTGATCTGTTGTAATTCAGAGTAGCAGATTAAACTAGTTTTCACATTAAGGAGCTTGAATACAAGCATTTTCATTATGTTTTAGTTAATTTTTCTTACTTTTATTTACATTTAATAAAATATGCAAATTGAGTCGTTTATTGAACCTTATGGGCCGACTAATGCTTAAGCGAGAGCTATCGCACTTTGTGAGTCTGCAAGAGACCTTTAGAATGTGTACTAAACCAATATTGGTTGCTATGTTGCAACATGAGATGTTTGATGTTGCAACATAGGGAGCAGAACGAAAAAAGCTTAAGACTGCCTTCGATGTCGCGACACAAACTTAGGGTGTCGTGACATACCCCTAAAGATAGTTGAAAAGGAGTATACTAACTGCTCTATCGCGAAACCGGTCCTCGTATGTCATGACATCAACTCTAGACAAGATAAAACACGATTTAAGGGGCATTTTGATCTGCACAATCAAACTTAAAGCTCGAGGATGTCAGCTAACCTAGGGTTAAACACCATGACCACCTAAAATCTATAAATAGGCTTCTTTGGCACATGTGATAAACATGATTCACTTAGCCTATATTTTCTTTTGTAAGTTTAGTTTAGTTTTTCTTTTGTTTTTATGTTTTAGAATTTATTTTAGTTATTCTTTATTGTTCTCAAGAGATTTTAATTGTGGAAAGCATTCAGACTTTATGGATTCGTGATTAATCTTAATACAATCAAGCTCTTTCAAATACTCTACACTATCAATTTAATTAGCATGCTTTCTCTTTGTACTGATTCTATATTGTGTCTGAAAACCATGAGGAATTAATCCATCTATGGGGGATTAGCGAGTGGAGGTATGACCTGTTAACTGTTTTGTAAGGTTACTCAACAGATCAACTATTTGGGAAAGGAAGAACAAAAAATAAACCCCAGGCCTGACAACCTCGGGAAGTCATCGAGGTGGGAATTAACCCAAAATTGGTATTTCCTATCCATAAACACCTTTACCTCAAGCCAATCTAGACTATGAGGTTGGAAGATAAGTAGTTCTTACTGACTCGTTATGTTAGTGGAAGATCGAAAGATCCTACTATGCTAGCGACTAGTTGATTAACTAAGAACCTAAAATAACAATTGATGGGGATTACCGAAGCGAGCTAATCACCCATAATTGAGATTTGATTTATTATAATTTTCTATCTCTTGAACTTTTATTTCTTTTATGTTATGTTATTTTCTTTTATTTTATCATTATAAAAACCCTTAAACCACCCTTTTTATGTTTTCGTACTATAACTGATTAAAAGTACTAATTAGAACCTTTTAGTGTTTAGATTAGAATTAACCTAGCAGTCGCCTCCCTTGGGTACAATCCTTGGAGTACTCACCTACTCTGATGTAATAACTATTACAACTCGACTAGTATAATTGCGAATACCGCCTCATATTTCTATATATTATTGCAGTGTTCACACTCTTGATGTTAGTAAGTTTGGAGGCTGTCTACAGTCATTCATATTCGTAACTTACTAGATTTTCTTGATAGTCCACACCACTTTGGCTTAACGAAATACACCTTACCAGAAATCAGATAGAACACGCCACTAAGGCGATCCATTCAGAGTTCACCAAGAGGGTTGTTCTTAAGAGTTTGCCACAAAGGCTTTCTTTCCTGATGTGCTTACGATATGGATTTTCCTAAACTAACGTTATGTGAGGTTTTCCCATCATCGTCCTGGGACACGCAAAGAACCCCATTGGGAAATCACTATCCTTTATTTCATTTGAAAAATGCCATGGGTAAGGATTTTTCCATTTAGAGATCGTGTTTAAAGTCTTGACGGACCCCTTTAGACTCCACTGCAATGAAAAAAAATAGACTCACTTGATTGAATCTTTATGCATTAACACCATTTAAGACTTCACACTTTGATCCCTAAAAAATACCCGACTAACTAACATCCCATCACATACATTCCATTTGCTCTCATACAATCATACTTCAACATCAGAATACTTATCGCATACTTAACTTGTCAGATTCCATACAGAATACACATGCAAGACCCAACAAACATTCATACAATATTATAACCTCATGTTATACTTTTTTATATTAGTTTCATTGTTCATTCGATTTCTAAAAAAATATCTAGCATAAATGATATACATGTAGGAGTTAGTTTAGAGACTCACCTGACAACCATTGATAACAACTAGGACTCCAAATTCATCATCCAACTAGAAACCACAGCAACCTCTGTTTACAACACATATGAACACCATTAAAACTCATTTGTATAACTTTTACCATCATCTGAAACCCAGATGACCACCATACAAAGCTTTGGTTCTTCATCTTATTGCCCACGCACATAAAAGCAGACTTACTCTTTTAGAAGTCAATATGTAAGACTATAATACTTACCTAAGATGTTAAACAACCCTCTACATGCACTCAGATCCTTTGTTTTAGCTCAGTCAAGAAAGATTTATGCTCAGCTCCAATGCAATAAAAATGGTGTTTTAAATGGAAGAAAGAAGATAACTCTCCTTTCTTCTCAAGCCATTATCAATATATATATATAAACCCATGTCCTCTTAGTGGAACTTGACACGTGTCTCAAACTTTCAAGGCTACCTTAATTAATGGTTTATAGCAGTAGAGAAACGTATATGAGAATCCAGTATCTATATATATTATCCATCCCTTTGTTCATTCCTGACCACCTCGTTAAAACTTAACAACCACAGTAACTAAAAAAACTTGGAGTACTATACCTTTGGCAATACCCATATTACCCCCAAAACTCTCAATACCCATACCAATCTCTTCTTATTTACATCTCCACACATTCAGAGAAAAATACCTACCTGATACTCTAACGTCAGCTATACGCTTGATGTATACACCAAAAGCATCAATTGGGCGGATAGAACTACGCTAATAAGACTACTTTTGGGTTACGTGTAAAACTTAAGACCCGCTAAAACTGGGTGTTACAAGCAAATCCCTCGTCACAACATGGAGTCGTTTTCAGCCCTGGTAGCTTCAATGTTCTATATCGCAACATGAACCTCTCTATGTCACAACACGACTATTGTCCATTGTATTCTTTAGCCTGAATTGGCACCCTACACGCTCAAATAGCCTATTAGTTGTTCTAGAGGCCCATAACGGGTCTTCAAAAAACTTAAAACATGCGTAAAAATGCTTATTTTGTAATAATTTAAATCTAGACTAATAAAACCAAAAATACAATAAAAGAATATAAAATGCCTAAACTATAAGCTCGTTAACTGTCGAAAAGTACTTAAATTGTCACTACGATTTGTGGCAGACCAGTATATTGGATAGGATCCAAGTAGAATAGATCCTAAATCTGTTTATAAATTTATTCACTTGTGACGTTTATAGTGTGACATACCTTAATCCTGAGTGGATGATGGACTATGTAACAAATCAGGACCATAAATTTCTGTCATGTCAACTTGTAAATATTATTTATAGAATAATTATTGAGTCATTAGAGTCGTATTAAAATTTGGTTAAGAAATTTTAACGTTTAGATAGCCAATTAAAGAAAAAGGACTAAATTGAAAAAGGTGCAAAACTTGTTAAGTATTGCATTTTGATGAGTTAATTATTTAACTAATAAATGTGAGAGGGCCAATAAGGCAATTAAACCCTATTGGTTATCAGTGGACGATTTTGGAGTGGAAATTAAAGAAAAAATTGAAAGAAAAACTGGTTGAATGGAAAATTTGTAATTATTTCAAAATTAATAAACAAATTGATGACAAAAGACATTTTTTTCTTCATTTTCCTCTTCATTCTTGTTGAAAACACCATGGAAGCATAGTTGGAGGTTCGGTTAGCCTGTTCCTATGCATGAGTAAGTTTTTTAGCCCCATTTATAATGAATTTTATGTTTTTGAGATCGTTGCAACTATCCAACTAGACCATACCTTTATTTTTGAATCTGTTACAAATTTTAGAAGTTTCTATTGATGAATCTTAAATGTTTTTTTTTATGATAACTATGTGTTTGAAGCTTTGATTGTGGTATTTGGTTGTTTTGTGAAGTGATTTTTGTTAGATTTTGATTTAAGGATTAAATTATTAAAATGTCAAGATTTCAAGGTTTGATAGTGAATTTGATGTGTAATAGGGATTGTTAAAGAGCCTAGAATATTTAGCTATAATTTGGTTCTTAGAAAATGGTCAATTTGATTAATATCGGGTTGAGGTCTAAATTGCAAAAGCTATAAAAGTTTAGGAAAAATGTATACTTCATGAAAATTTAAGTGTCATATGCATTGAATGGAATGTGAAATATGTATGATATTGCTATATTGTATTTAATTATTATATATATAACGCCCCAAAAATTTAAGTTTTAAATTTTTGCATGTTTTGACACAACTACTTGTTTGCTTTAGTAGTTAAGTAATTTGGGTGTGTTTGGGAGTGTTTGAGGAGCCTTGGTTCAAGTCTTAGCCTGGATTCAAGTCTTGGCCTTATAATTAATAGTGTTTGTTTTATGGCACAAAAAGAGCTTGTGGTCTAGTGGCAAGGTGGTGTGTTGTGTAACTGTGAGGTCTGAGGTTCAAGTCTTGGGTTGCACAATGGAGAATTTATTTTGCTGATTGAGCTGGGTAGGTGGTGGAGTTGGACTAAAATACTGCTAAATGGAGTTTGAATTGGTCATAGAGAGAGTTGAGGAGAATTTGGTGGAGTAAATCAATGAGGGATAAGGGGAGAGATATTAGGAGAAAATCAAGGAATTTGATTAGAAGGGAGGTGTTGTGCCGTTTGGGGGACTTTAGCTTTAAGTATTCGGCTACGGGGTGAAAAAGGTTGCCATTTCCAGCTTTTAGAGGGACTTTTTAGTGTAGCATCTACCGAAAATTGGTCCTTAGGCATTAGAGTATTGATTTTCAGGTTATTTTTGTTTCTCTCTGCCGAATTTAGTAACTTTGGGAAGTACCTCTCGGGTTATCCACTTTCTTTTCTACTCTCCCCTCTTCTCTTGTTGTCAAACCCTCTCTCTTCTCTTCTCTTCTCTTCTCTTCTCTGCTCTTCTCTTCTTCTCCTCTTCATTCTAGTGCTTCAAGTGTTGTTGACTACCGATAAAGTGTTATGCTCTTCACTATGTTCTCTTCTTTCTCTTTTTCCTAAAACCGAATACCCTCCTTCGTAATCTTTGATTATCAACTACTGATGCTTTCCTTACAATGTGTTGCTTGTTGCAGTTTCAGGGTTTTCCTCGAGGAGGGGTGGAGTGTAAGTGATATTAAAGTCGTCAAACCACTCTCTCATTCTTTGATCAAGGTAAGTAGGCTAGTCTTTCTTTTAAGCGTAGGCCAAATGTTCCTATGGTTCTATAAATGATCATGTGAGGATTTCAACCAAATGATTAAACAATATTCTTTAATGAAGTTCGTTTGTACTGCAGATATCCGTCAAAATGATTGAAGTCTACTTTCGTCGGTAATATAGGTGGGTTAAGTCACTTTTGACTAATCGAGATAGGTTTTAATTTCAGTGTTGCTTATGGGTATAAAGAGAGAGTTTAACCCTATTATTCAGCGACTAACGGAAAACCTTATTTGAATGTAGGCTTTGGTGTTCGTGGATCTTGGTGCGGTTTTAGGATCAGGTGTGTAATCACCCTACCACAACCGTAGACCGGCGAAAAGCCAAAAAGCCGTAAATATGACATTTTAGTCCACACGGGGTACGATCACTGGAGTGGTAAGCCCAACTTGCAATTTGTGGGCAAATGACCGACACACCCCCGGAGGCTAAGATGACCGAAATACCCCCGGAGGCTAAGATGACCGAAATACCCCCGGAGGGGAAAATGATCGAAATACCCCCAGAGGGTAAAATGACTGAAATACCCCCGAAGGGTAAAATGACTGTTATATCCCTAAGAGATGAAAAGACCATTATAGCCTTATGATATGTACGGCTTATTTGTTCTCTATATATATGAATGTTACTGAGTATGACGTTCTGCATTCACGTATGATTTATCACTTGACATACTGGGATATTGATATGGGGGAAGTATATTGTACCGATGGCTTTGCCACATATACTGTTACTGGCAGCTTCGTTGTCATTCTATTACTGGCAGCTTTGCTACGATATTGGTGTGCTGGCTGGGTGGGTCGATTTTATCCCCACATGGTGTGTTGGTGGTACGGAGTGGTATGTTTGCTGGATTGGGATGGATTGCATTATTGCACTGTATTGGTTACTGTATTGGGCTAAGGCCCACATTGTTCCTGTACTGGGCTAAGGCCCACACTATTACTGTATTGGGCTAAGGCCCACATTTTTACTGTTTGGGGCTAAGGCCCACACTGTACTGTTACTATATAGGGCTCAGCCTAGACTGATACTGCATGACTACTGATTGACTATTAGGGGATTACACGCCGAGTTTCGTATACTCACCCTCTCCATTTAACTGTGCAGGTAATCCTCAGCCTTAGGCGATTTGGTGCTGCGAGAGACTCGGAGGTGGCTACATGACCGCTGTTGTTCACGTTTGCTTTTATTTTAATTTAAATTATAAGTTGGGTTTTGTTTTTGTAATAAGGCCTTTGGGTTGGTTTAAATTTTTAATTGGGCTTTTACTTACATATTTTAAATAGCTAGATAGGAGAATACGACTTTTTAAAAAAATAATTACTGATTTCAAAGACACGAGTTTTAAACAATAGAATTTAAAAAGCTTCCGCAATTTTAGACCAACTTATTAAAACAATATCAGATAACAAGACAAATGTTTTGTCTAGTTGATTTGTTAAGTAATTAATAAAGAGGTTTATTGTAAGCTTAGAAACAAAGTTTTACCAACGAGTTAAATTTTTGAAAGACACTTCAATGTGACACGTCAGATTCGACCATAACGTCTAGGCCGAATTTGGGGTGTTACATTTAGTGGTATCAGAGCCAAGTTGCAAAACTCGACTGTGGAATGGGTTTTTGAAAATATTGGAATTTCTGGAAAACTATTTTTGAAGTATTTTGGAAAGGTTTACATGTGCGGCACACCAAGTTTCCAACTCCGAATATGTAAGTTTCTTTATACTGTAGACTTCTTGAACTAAAATTCATTGAGAGATTTCTATAGATAGACTGTACTGAAACTCTTAAATTAGAGAAAACTAAGACTGTAGGGAAACTGGAAACTGTAGAGAGACTCTCAAATTACGAAAACAAACTCTGACTATTGCTTTTCATAACAAAACTGTTAATAATTACAAGAATTGCTAACTAATGCATAAAACTTTGTAATCAGATTATACGTTATTCGATATGAGCGCTAGAGGTACTCGCGGAAGGGGTACATGAGGCCGTGGTAGAGTCTGAGGAACTGCTAGGGCTAGGTCTTCGGCGTCAAGCCACATGCCTAATGTTGGGGTTAGTGAAGCACCAGCTTCACCGATTACTGTGACGGGATCATTTGATCAAGCAGCTGGGGATGATGTATTATCCCAAGCTATGCTCTACATTCTAGAAAGGGTCGCAGGGACCAGTACTGGTGCTATGGTCCGTGGGTCAATTTCGGAATGACTCCGGTCAAATAGAGCGGAAATTTTTAGGGCTAGTTTTGGACTAGCCCCTAATGTGGTTGAATACTAGTTGGAAGCTACAGAAAGAACAATGGATGATCTCGACTGCACTTCTGAGCAAAAATTAAAAAGTGTAGTGTCTTTACTGCGAGATGAAGCCTATCAGTGGTGGCTTACTGTGAGAGAAGGTACTCAGGTCGACCGGTTAATGTGGGATTTCTTTAAGTCAGCATTTCAAGGAAAGTATGTGGGCGCAAGTTATGTGGACACCTGAAGAAAGGAATTTTTGAGTTTGATCCAGGGGAATAAAACTGTGGCAGAATATGAGGCAGAGTTTCTGCGACTGAGTCGTTATGCTCGTGGGATAGTGGCTACTGAATATGAATGCTGTGTGCAATTTGAGGACGGCCTCCGGGATGAGTTACGAGTTTTGATAGCTCCGCAGAGGGAGCGAGATTTTGCTGCCCTAGTTGAAAAGGCAAAAATCGCTGAGGATGTGAAGCGCTCTGAGCTCGAGAACTATTTTTCTAAGCAGATATAAGAGGGATTCTAAGCCCTCAAGTTTTTCTAGAAGGCCTAAAAAGAAGGCCAGGTTTGATGGGCCAATCCGAGTTGGGGTTCCTGTAGCAAGAGCACAGTATTGTGCTGATTGTGTGAAACATCATCTGGGTAAGTTCTGGAAGAAGATTGGGGCATGTTTCAGATGTGGGTCTATGGAGCATCAAGTTAAGAACTGTCCTCAGAGGCCTGTTCAGATGCAAGCTATAGGTCAGGGTTTTGTTCAGCCAGCGAGAGGTGGTCAACAGCCACCAAGGGGCCGTGGGCAGGTTAGAGGTGGAAATGGTGTGGGACAAGGTCAAGGAATGTTAGGCAAAGGTGTTAGTAACAGTGAGGCAAGGCAACCAGCACTGGTCTATGCTGCTCGTCGCCGAGAGGATAGTGACGATCGATATGTTATAACTGGTACATTCCTAATATATAATGTACCTTACACTACTTTAATTGATATAGGATCTACACATTCATACATTGCATGCACTGTGTCTGGCACCTTGGGTATCGTGTGTGTGAGTACTGTTAATGAGATGACTGTGTTAAGTCCACTGGGACAATCAGTAAGGGTAGACAAGTTGTTTAGAGATGTGCCCCTAGAGGTTCAAGGAGTTATATTTCTAGCAGATTTAATGGAGCTACCGTTTGGTGAATTTGACCTAATCTTGAGGATGGATTGGTTGGTTAAACACCGTGCAAATTTGGATTATGCTGCTAAGCGTATGGTATTAAAGACTATTGAGGATGAGGAGGTGGCTGTGATTGGGGAGCGAAGGGGCTTTCTGTCTAATGTGATTTCTGCATTAAGGGCCGAAAAACTGGTTCGCAAGGGTTGTGAGGCATTTCTAGCCTATGTTGGCGTATCTAATTCTGATTGTCCTTCTGTTAGAGATACCAGAACTGTTAAGGATTTTTCTGATATTTTTCCTGATGATCTCCCTAGGTTGCCTTCGCGCCATAAAGTTGAATTTGGTATTGAGCTCTTGCCCGGAATAGCTCCAATGTCCATTGCCCCTTATAGGATGGCACCGAAGGAGTTGGTGGAATTAAAAGCTTAAATCCAAGAACTATTGGATCAAGGATTCATTCGACCTAGTGTGTCTCCATGGGGAGTAGGTGTTGTTTGTAAAGAAGAATGATGGGACCATGCGCTTGTGCATTGACTATCAGTAATTGAATAAACTGACTATCAAGAATAAGTATCATTTACCGAGGATAGATGATTTATTTGATCAGCTGGGAGGAGCTTCAATTTTCTCCAAAATAGATCTTCGTTCTAGGTACCATCAACTGAGGGTTAAGGAGGCTGACATGTATAAGACTGCATTTAGGACTTGTTATGGTGATTACGAGTTCCTAGTGATGTCGTTTGGGCTGACGAATGCACTAGCAGCCTTCATAGACTTGATGAACCGAGTATTCCAACCCTACCTGGATCAGTTTGTGGTGATATTTATAGACGATATCTTGGTGTATTCGAGAACCGAGGATGAACATGATGCTCATCTCCGAATTGTCCTACATATTTTACGGGAGAAACAGTTGTACGCTAAATTCAGGAAGTGTGAGTTCTAGCTATGAGAAGTGACATTTCTAGGTCATGTGGTATCTGCCGAGGGGATTAGGGTTGATCCTCAAAAAATTAAAGCCGTACTAGATTGGAAACCACCTAAGACCGTATCTGAGATTTGAAGTTTTTTGGGTCTGGCAGGGTATTACAGACGTTTTGTTGAGGGGTTTTCCTTGATTGTTGCAACTCTAACTAAGTTGCTGTGAAAAGGGGTATCATTTAACTGGACTGATAAGCAGCAAGATAGTTTTGAGAAACTGAAGAAAGTTCTAATTAAGGCCCCTGTCTTAATATAGCCAGAGTCTGGGAAGGAATTCATTGTCTATAGTGATGTGTCACATATTGGTTTAGGTTGTGTGCTGATGCAGAAAGGTAAAGTGGTTGCTTATGCATCTCGCCAGCTTAAGCCTCGCGAGGCAAATTATCCTACTCACAACTTGGAGTTAGCCGCTTTGGTATTCGCACTAAAAATTTAGAGGCACCATTTATATGGTGAGAAGTGTACTATCTACACAGATCGCAAGAGCCTTAAGTATCTCCTCACTCAGAAGGAGCTAAATCTTATGCAGCGTAGATGGATAGAGCTACTTAAGGATTATGATTGCTGAATTGAGTATCACCTTGAGTCGTAGGGCTGTATCTAATTTGAGAGCGATATTTGCTCGTCTCAGCTTGTTTGATGATGGTAGCTTGTTGGTTGAGCTACAAGTTAGATTGACGTGGACTGAGCAAATTAAGGGTAAACAATTGTTGGATGAGTCACTGGTTCCTCACTTCTGACAGGCTTAGAGTGGGGAAACTTTAGATTTTGGGTTGAATGGTAAAGGACTACTATGTTTCTGTGGGAGAGTCTGTGTCCCGAGGGATATTGATTTGAGGCAGTCTATACTGCGTAAGGCGCATAGTAGTCCTTATGCTATGCATCCTGGTGGGAATAAAATGTACCGTAACCTTCGTGAGTTATATTGGTGGCCTGGTCTTCAGTGTGAAGTTACTGATTTTGTGGGTATGTGTCTAACTTGTCAGCAAGTGAAGGCTAAACATCAGTTACCTTCAAGGTTACTACAACTGGTTAAAATTCCACTTTGGAAGTGGGAGAGAGTAACCATGGATTTTGTGAGTGGATTGCCCTTAATGCCGACTAAGAAGGATTTGGTATAGGTTATTGTAGATCGATTGACTAAATATGCTCACTTCATACTAGTTCGTACTGATTATTCTTTGCAGAGGTTGGCTAAACTGTATGTGGCCGAGATTGTAAGACTGCATGGGGTACCGATTTCTATTATATCAGATAGAGATCCTTGCTTCACGTCTCGATTCTACAAGAAGTTACACGAGGCTTTGGGTTCAAGACTGGACTTTAGTACTGCATTTCATCCCCAGATAGATGGTCAATTGGAAAGAGTGATTCAAGTACTGGAGGATATGTTGAGGTGTTGTGTATTGGATTTCCAAGGCAGTTGGGAAGATTATTGGCCATTAGCAGAGTTCACGTATAATAATAGCTATCAGTCCAATATTCAAATGGCACCGTATGAGGTGTTATATGGTCGAAGGTGTCGTACTCCTACCTGTTGGACTGAGCTAGGTGAGCGGCGAGTTCTAGGGCCTAAGTTAGTTTCTGATACTGAAGAAAAGGTAAAACTGATTCGAGACTGGTTGAAGGAAGCATCTGAAAGACAGAAGTTGTACGCGGATCTTAAACACTGAGAGATTGAGTATTCTGTGGGGGACTTCATATTTCTCAAGGTCTCTCCATGGAAAAAGATATTGAGGTTTGGGCGGAAGGGTAAGCTTTGCCCTAGATTCATTAGGTTGTATCGTATACTGAAGCGTGTGGGACCAGTTGCTTATCAACTTGAGTTGCCTTCTGAATTAGACCATATTCATGATGTGTTCCACGTCTCCATGCTAAGGCGTTACCGCTCTGATCCCACACACATAGTACCAGTCGAGGAGATCGAGGTTAGGCCAAATTTGACCTTTGAGGAGGAGCCAGTGCAAATATTGGACCGTGAAGTTAATGTACTAAGGAAGAAATCTATTCCACTAGTCAAACTGCTTTATCGTAATCACAGTTCAGTAGAGGCCACGTGGGAACCCAAAAAGGCGATGCAACAATAATACCCTTATCTTTTCTAACCAGGTAAATTTCGAGGCTAAAATTTCGTTAAGAGGGTAGAGTTCTAACACCCCAAAAATTTAAGTTTTTAATTTTTGCATGTTTTGACACAACTACTTGTTTGCTTCAGTGGTTAAGTAATTTGGGTGTGTTTGGGAGTGTTTGAGGAGTCTGGGTTCAAGTCTTGGCCTTGGCAGAATTTTTAGTTTTGCTTTTAAATGAATCTGGACATTGGTATATAGGTCGTATAATTAACAGTGTTTGTTTTATGACACAAAAAGAGGTTGTGGTCTAGTGGAAAGGTGGTGTGTTGTGTAATTGTGAGGTTTGAGGTTCAAGTCCTGGGTTGGGCAATGGAGAATTTATTTTGCTGATTGAGATGGATAGGTGGTGGAGTTAGACTAAAATAATGCTAAATGGAGTTTGAATTGGTCATAGAGAGAGTTGAGGAGAATTTGGTGGAGTAAATCAAGAAGGGGTAAGGGGAGAGATATTAGGAGAAAATCAAGGAATTTGATTAGACGGGAGGTGTTGTGCCGTTTGGGGGACTTTAGCTTTGAGTATTCGGCTAAGGGGGAAAAAGGTTTCCATTTTCAACTTTTGGAGGGACTTTTTGGGGTAGCATCTACCCAAAATTGGTCTTTAAGCATTAGAGTCTCAGTTTTGGGGTTATTTTTGTTTCTCTCTACCGAATTTTGCAACTTTGGGAAGTACCTCTCAGGTTGTCCACTTTCTTTTCTACTCTATCCTCTTCTCTTGTTACTTAACCCTCTCTTTTCTCTTCTCTTCTCTTCTCTTCTCTTCTCTTCTTTTCTCTTCTATTCTCTTCTATTCTTTTCTTCTCCTCTTCATTCCAGTGCTTCAAGTGTTGTTGACTACCGATAAAGTGTTATGCTCTTCACTCTGTTCTCTTCTATCTCTTTTTCCTAAAACCAAATACCATCCTTCGTAATCTTTGATTATCGACTGCTGATGCTTTCCTCACAATATGCTGCTTGTTGCGGCTTCAGGGTTTTCCTCAAAAAGGGGTGGAGTGTAAGTGATATTAAAGTCATGGAACCACTCTCTCATTCTTTGATCAAGGTAAGTAGGCTAGTCTTTCTTTTAAGTGTATGTCGAATGTTTCTATGGTTCTATAAATGATCATGTGAGGATTTCAACCACATGATTGAAAAATATTGTTTAATGAAGTTTGTTTGTACTGCAGATATCCGTCAAAAGGATTGAAGACTACTTTCGTCAGTAGTATAGGCGGGTTAAGTCACTTTTGACTAATCGAGACAGGTTTTAATTTCAGTGTTGGTTATGGGTATAAAGAGGGAGTTTAACCCTATTGTTCAGCGACTAACGAAAAACCTTATTTGAATGTAGGTTTGGTGTTCGTGGATCTTGGTCTGGTTTCACGATCAGGTGTGTAATCACCCTACTGCAACCGTAGACTGGCAAAAAGTCGAAAAGCCGTAAATACATCATTTGAGTCCACACGGGCGTGCGATTGCTCAAGTGGTAAGCCCAACTTGCGATTCGTGGGCAGATGATTGAAATACCCCCGAAAGGTAAGATGATCGAAATACCCCAGAGGGTAAAATGACCGAAATACCCCTAGAAGGTAAAATAATCGAAATACCCCTAAAGGGTAAAATGACCAAAATACCCCCAGAGGATAAAATGACTAAAATACCCCCGAAGGGTAGAATGACCGAAATACCCCCAAATGGTAGAATGACCGAAATACCCTCGAAGGGTAAAATGGCTGTTATACCCCTAGGAGATGAAATGACCATTATAGCCTTATGATATGTACGGCTGATTTGTTCTACGATATATATATGAATGTTATTGAGTATGACGTTCTGCATTCACGTATGATTTACGACATGACATACTGCATGGGGTTGGGATACTGAATGTGGGAAGTATACTGTACTGGTGGCTTTGCCACATACACTGTTACTGGAAGCTTCGCTGCGATTCTATTACTGGCAACTTTGCTGCGATATTAGTGTGTTGGCTGGGTGGGTCGATTTTATCCCTACATGGTGTGCTGGTGGTACGGAGTGGTGTGTTGGCTGGATTGGGATGGGTTACATTATTGCACTGTACTGGTTATTGTATTGGGCTAAGGCCCACACTATTACTGTACTGGGCTAAGGCCAACACTATAACTGTATTGGGATAAGGCCCACATTGTTACTGTTTGGGGCTAAAGCCCACACTGTATTGTTATTGTATAGAGCTCAGGCCCAGGCTGATACTGCATGACTACTGATTGACTGTTAGAGGATTACACGCTGTGTTTCGTAAACTCACCCTCTCTATTTAACTGTGCAGGTAATCCTCAGCCTTAGGCGATTCGGTACTGCGAGAGACTCGAAGGTGGCCACACGACCGCTGTTGTTCACGCTTGCTTTTATTTTAATTTAAATTATAAGTTGGGTTTTGTTTTTGTAATAAGACCTTTGACTTGGTTTAAAATTTTAATTGGGCTTTTACTTACATATTTGAAACAGCTAGATAGGAGAAGACGACTGTTAAAAAATAATTACTGATTTCAAAGACACGAGTTTTAAACAATAGAATTTAAAAAGCTTTCGCGATTTTAGACCAACTTATTAAAACAATATTAGATAACAAGACAAACATTTTGTCTAGTTGATTTGTTAAGCAATTAATAAAGAGGTTTAATGTAAGCTTAGAAACAAACTTTTACCAATGAGTTAAATTTTTGAAAGATCCTTCAATGTGACACGTCAGATTCGACCATAACATCTAGGTCGGGTTTGGGGTGTTACAATATAGAACAAAACTTGGATAAAAAAACAATAGTCGAGGAAAAGAGAAAATAGCGAATTAGTCCCTGCGTGTTGGTCGGAATCAAATAGTTGGTAATTCCATAGTATTTCAATACATAAATAAAGTTTTACTTGTAATCTTATATTATTGTACTTTAATTGATATGTTTATAAATAATTATTAATGATTGCACATACGTGCCCCTATTTGTACTTCGGTACCCCTGATTGCACATGTGTGCCCCTATTTGTACTTCGATACCCCTGATTGCACATACGTGCCCCTATTTGTACTTCTGTACCCCTAATTACACATACGTGCCTCTGTTTGTACTTCGATACCCCTAAATGCACTTACGTGCCCCTGTTTATACTCTAGTAACCCTGAATCAATTAGAATGTGAATTGTATCTAATTGTATTTAGGTTAAATATTATACTATGTCCTTAATAAGTTGTGTAAGCTTACTGGTTCTTGTGGATTATTTTGTAGATAATCATTGCTGACATTTTGGAAGGATCAATCAATCGGCTCACACTATCCATCTAAGTTGGTAGCTTTTGTATCTCCTAGGGTAGTGGCATGTATATATAGATGAATATATGGTTGAAATGTATAGGATGCTTCGTACTAGTGTTTTGGTATGTTTATGCTTTGACGATTATGTTTGGGTTGGTGTACTTTAATGCTTCACCAAGTTTTTTTCATTTTGGCACTTTCAACTGCTTGTGTATAAGGTTCCTTTTTGGTATTTTATGATGACTTGAAAATGGTTATTTGAGATAAGTTTTGGTAAGTTTTGGAACTAGATTATATGCATGAATTAAAGTATTTTTTAGCTTGTTTAGGTATGTAATGTTTTGATATATTTATGGTGTCTTTGAATGGCACATTAGTTAGATGAACTATGTTATTTGAAATGGCATGATTATATATGTTTGAATGATGCTTATATCCCTTGAAAGTGTTCATAAATGAATGGGTTAGTTATGTAAGAATTGGTTAAGAAATGGCTTGATTTTAGGACCACACAGCCTGGGACACGGGCTGTCACAAGAATTTCTTAGGGTTTAAGTCAGTGAGTTACACGGCCTAGCACACAGCCTAGCACATGGGCATGTGGGGCAACTCCAAAAGTTACACAGCCGTCTGACCTTACTCAGTGAGTTACACGACCGTCTGACCTTACTCAGTGAGTTACACAGGAGAGGACACGAGCTGGGACACAACCGTGTGTCCCCTGTTTAAAAGTTACACAGCCTGGGGTGATGTCACACAGCCAAGTGACCCCCGTTTCTAATTTTTTTACTCTTTCCTAAACTTTCTAATTTGTTTCAAATTAGTCCCGAATTGCCTCAAAGTTATTTTAAGGCCTTGAGGGCTCGATTTAGGGACAATGTATGAGAATGAACAGTATGTGAAATATTTAAGCTATTGAATGTTATGATGTTTAAATATTTTTTATTGTACGATAATGCTTTGTAACCCTAATCTGGCGACATAGACGGGTTAGGGGGTTAAAGATTATGTACGTAATGGCCCAAATTTAAGGTTATCGAAACAGTGGTTTCGGGACCACAAATTCGATGAGGAAAAATTTATTTTTATTATATTTCTATGGCCTACAATTTCACTAAAAGATTTTGTGAAAATTTTGTTCCAAAATTTTGACGTTTGGGCACTCAATTTAGTCAAAAGGACTAAATTGTAAAAAGTGCAAAAGTTGAGTTCTATATGTTAGAGGTGTCTCATTGTTATGAAATTTTAAATTGGAGGTCTTTATATGGTAATTAGACCATTGGTTAAGTTGGTGGACAAAAATGGACACGGTTAGGCATGTTTCTAAAGTTTTTCATTAAGGGCATTGTAGTCATTTAGTTATTAAAATGAATTAAAAACAAAATTAAAAGCCAATTTTTTATCATCTTCTTCATTAGGCCAATTTAGCAAGGGGAGAAGCCATAGTTAGGGTTTTCAAGCTTCCAATCTCCATAGAAAGTTATTCCAAGCCCCGTTTTTAATGCTCTTTACGTTTTTAAGATCCCGATAGCTTAATTTAGCTTATTCTAGCAGTAATTTAACCTAAGGTTTATATTTAGAAATATACCCATAAGTGAAAAGTGTTTATTTTGATGTTTTATGATAGAATATGAAGCTATAAATTATGTTAAACAACTTTTGCTAGCCGATTTTAAGCGAAAACGAGTAAGTTGACATAATCGGTAAAAATCCCTAATGTACATAAGTAAGCGTTAGAGTGAGAATTTGATGTTGTCATAGAAGATAAAAATGTTCAGAATGTTATATAACATAAGAATATGAGATGAAGTTTAATTTTCGAACTTTGGGGCAAAAGCGTAATTATGTAAAAGTTTAGAGGAAATCGTAATTTTGCCAAAATTAGAGTCGAGGTCTGTTTTGATAAATATGAGTATTAAATGAGTTAAATTTTCTATTTTAGATCAAGAAGAACAAAACTCGAAGTTAGACAAAGGAAAGAATAAAGTTGAAGGCTAAGTTGGTGAATTTGGCTATATTTTATACCGAGGTAAGTTTACGGTAAATAAATACAGTATTTCAATAATTATTATTAATATTGTTATTTTCCAGAAATTATGAATTTATTTTATGAATTTATTTAATGTTGACTCAAGTATGAGACAACAGAAAATCAGTGTTAAAAAGCCCTGTTGAAACATGAGGAATGTATCGGATACAAATGTCATGACATTTGGGTAAAGAGGTCCCATGTAAGACCATGTCTAGGACATGGTGTTGGCACCGAGATGAGATTTCCCATGTAAGACCATGTCTGGAACATGGCGTTGGCACCGAGATGAGAGGTCCCATGTAAGACCATGTCTGGGACATGGCGTTGGCACCGAGATGAGAGGTCTCATGTAAGACCATGTCTGGGACATGGCGTTGGCACCGAGATGAGAGGTCCCCTGTAAGACCATGCCTGGGACATGGCATGGGCACCGATATGAGAACATCCCATGTAAGACCATGTCTGGGACATGGCTTTTGCATGTTATTATCAAAAAAGACCCAAGTATCTGTATCATTCCAACGTCGCTCAACGGGCTAGTAAACGAATCATGTTAATGAAAGTTCATTTAAAAGCATAAATGACAAGCTCAGATGAGTTATAAGAGTTAAGAACTTACTATATTATCAATTGATACTCAATGTTTCAGCAAGAGAAGAATAAGTTACGATCATGAGTTAATTAAGTAAACCAGCAAGAGAACGAGAATGAGATTAAATAAAGAGTAAACTAGAGATCTTGACATTTGAGTTTAGTTATTTGTGTTAAATGTTGTTATTTATTTGCTAGTAAACTTACTAAGATTGATAGAGGGTTACACGCGGACCAAGATCGAGTTGTCAAGTCACGGGAAACTCCTATGAAAACTCTAGACGATCAGATCTAAAACGAAGTAGAAAGATTAACTTTTAGAATTCCCAGATCCGAAATCAAAGAACCCTAAAATAGCAGAAGATAAACCAAGAATCAAAACACTTAATATTAAGGAATTCAGAAGTCAAGAACTCGTGAATAAGCTTCAAAGAAGTCACCAATTCAGTTGATTCTGTCAATTGAACCAAAATAGAAAATTAATTCAGCAGATCACAAAAAAAACGAAAATTGAATTAGAATGAGGAATCGTGTAGCAAGAAAGAGGGAAATTATGGATTAAGAATGATCTTCGATAATCAAGGATGTTTATGAACTTTCCAAGCCGAATCTGAAAAGATTAAATTCCAAAACAGCAAATCAAACTCTAAATTCCAGCAAACCGAATTTAATTAGAATTGAGATGAAAAGTTGACAAGATCAATAGAAAAGATGAATGAACGAATGGTTCTTGCTGCCAAAAGAATGCCGATCAGCCTCTTTAATGTTGAAGAAAGCTGGAAACGCAACAAGAAACTGTAAATAAGTTAGATGATGAAATCGACCCCAAACAAGAATTAAAAGGAAAACGAACAGCAAGAAAATAAAAGATAAAGTCCTAAGAAGCCTTGAAATCTCGAAAGATTTCACAACTCCCTTCAAACGGCTCTAATCTCCCCTCCAATAAAGATCAATGGCAAGAAGAAGGCTGAAGATGACTCCCACAATCGAAAAGATTGTTAAAACTACTTCTAAAGAAAACTCAAGAGAAAATTCTTGAAGAACTCAAAGAGAATTTTCTCTCAAAGTAAATCTAAAATATTTCAATGTAATTGTAATGTGTTCAATAAGGTGGCCGGCCATGCATATTAATAGGCCTTCTATCTATTTCCTAATCTCATTAAGAAAACTTAAAAAAAAGACCTAATTAATAAATTAAGAGGGAAATTCAGCCAAGGCATTTTAATAGGTTGCTTGGGTCGAATTTTTACATATAATAATCCTAAAGTCTAAAAATTAAACTTAGATATTTAAACAATTAAATTTTTTACAAATTGGGCCACTTTAACAATTTGGCCTGATTTTCAACTAAGTATGGTTTGACTTCTTGGTTGGGATTGAAATCATCTTATTGGGCCTTGCCTTCAAGAACTTGGGCTTGTAGTCCATCTCCTACCGAAATTGGTTCGTTGATGCTCGTAACAGAGATCCAATGCTCTTTGGCTGCAAGATTCAATTTCTTGGACCAAGATTTCCAAGATTTGAAATCTTGATTTTCTTGATTCTTGAAATCGCTCCAAACAGCAAAATTGGGCCAAGATTCGGTTTCTTGATTTTCTTGAAAACAAGAAAGTGAATCTTGATTTTCTCTTTCTTTCATGTACGCATCTAAGCCCTTGGTAACAAATTCATGAATGGTCCCATTTAGTTTGGAACGCATTTGTCTGACCTTTGACCTCGTTATTGGGCCTTGTGGTAATTTGAGCCCATCACATTCTTAAGCTTGGGTTGGGCATTTTTGACTCGTATTATTCCCCCCTTCCTCAAAAAGGTTCGTCCTCGAATCTAAAAAATCAAATGGGGACAAGTCAGCCACATTAAAAGTAGAAATTACATTGTACTCACCAGGTAGATCAATTTTATAGGCATTGTCGTTGATCCACTCGAGTACTTGGAAAGGCCCATCGCCCCTTGGGTCCAACTTGGTCTTTCTTTTTGTAGGAAATCGTTCTTTCCTCATACGGACCCAAACCCAATCTCCGGGTTCAATGACAACCCGTTTGTGCCCCTTATTTGCTTTGTTGGTGTTGATGTCATTTGTTTTGGCTATTCGTTGCCTAGCCTTCTCATGTAAGGATTTTACCAACTCAGCAATAGTGGAGAAATCTTTCACAAATCATCTATAAAAACTAGCTAAACCATGGAAATATCTCACCTCAGTTATCGATTTAGGAGTTGGCCACTCCTTGATTGTCTTAACTTTGTCCTCATCGACATGAATACCTTGAGCACTAACTATGAAACCTAAAAATATTAGCTTATCACAACAAAATGTGCATTTATCAAGGTTGGCAAACAATTTTTCAGCTCTTAGAATGTCTAAAACCGTTGTAACATGGAAAACATGATCATTTAATGTTGTTGAGTAAATTAAAATGTCATCAATCCAAGAATGGAAATTATCGACAATAACATACAGTAGCTTTTCAAAATTCAAGTTGTGAGCAAAGCCATTAATACAAGTTGAATGAAGTTGTTTAGAAAATAGAGAAACTTCACCTTGCTTACCATTAGAGGTGGGAAAACTAGGATCAGGTTTACCTTGTTCAATCAATTGAAAATGTTTCTCGGTAGAAGGGTAATGAAGCTGAAACCTGTCCATGGGTGGAATCTTGCAAACCTGAAACAAAGAGAAATCACAAGGTGATTTCGAATGGGGGTTAGCAAAAATATTCCTCCCTTGTGTTTGAGCACTCTCTTCTTCTTCACTCATTCCTTGTTTAAGCTCTCTCTCTTTTTCACTCACTTCATTCACATTTTCTTTTGTTTCTTTCTCGCTTTCCTTTTCGCCTTTTTCATTTTCATTTTCTTCTTTTTCACTTTTATTTTTCTCTTTCTCTTTTCCTTTTTCTTTTTCCTCACTTGTTTTAACAACAGAATTTTTCAGTTTGATTTGGTCCTCATGGACTTGTTCCGGAGTGAGCGGCACTAAGGTAACTTTCCTTCCTTGATGCTTGAAAGAATACCTATTGGTACGACCATCGTGGGTGACCTTTCGATCCCTTTGCCATGGTTTTCCTAGCAACAATGGCAGGCTTGAATAGGCACTACGTCGCACAAGTCTTCGTCTTGATACTTGTCGATAGAAAAGGCGATGCGCACTTGTTGAGTGACCTTAAATTGGCCTTCATTGCTAAGCCCTTGTAGTTGATAAGGTCGTGGATGCTTGGTAGTGGTTAAGCAAAGCTTTTCCACCATCGTCGTGCTGGCTACGTTCGAGCAACTTTCACCATCAATAATAACTCTACAAACCTTACCTTGTACATGGCAGCGAGTATGAAAGAGATGTTCTCGTTGCTGCTCGCTCTTTGGTTTTGCCAAAGAGGGTTGTCCACGATCATGAACGTCATAGTCAGTTCTAGGGACACGTCTAGGAGCGTGCCTATGAGCACGAGGCTTGTTATCCACATCATCTTTAATTAAACCCCCATACTGAGGCTCTTGATCCAATCGCATCTCATTGATAGTAGCACTTAATGTTCGAAGTAAGGCAGCCCGTTCGTCTAACTATTATTGTATCTTTTTAAATTTATCATGGACATCATTATGGTCATCATCAACTTGACCAACTCTCAACCTTTTTTTTCTTTTTTCAAAAACCTGTAAAACAAAAACTCAACACTCAAAAAGGAAAATTAGCAAATCTCACCGTTAATCACTCCAAAAGTAAAATCAAATTCTTAATAAGGTAGAATTCGGTCTTGTGACTTATTTAGTAGAGTCTATATCAACCAATTAGAAAGTGTATGAACCAAAACTAACAAAGAGTCCTAATTTGCACTAGGATGCCAAAAACTGGCGAGACACCAATTGATTTGTGTCGCACCGAGGAAGAATTGTGCACACTGTGAAGGTTATATAAGTTAAATGTATTGTTATAAATCAAGAAAGATGAGAAATTGAAATTGATCGATAAAAAGAAAAGTGAGAAAAAGTGAAAAATTCCCGAATGAACCTTTGGAATAAAAAGGGATACGAATGAAGTGTCAGAAATGATCACATGTGTGGCACGGATTGTGTGTAGGCCACTATGTAAAAGTGAAAGTGATGGTCACGTGTGTAATACTATGTGTAGGCTACTACGTGTACCGGAATGATAGGTCGCATGTGTAGTACTATGTGCAGGCTACTATACGTACCGGATAGTTTCAATCACGTGTGTAGTACTATGTGTAGGCTACTACGTGTATCGGATGGTAATGGTCACATGTGTAGTACTATGTGCAGGCTACTATGTGAACCGAACATCATTGATTAGTAAGGTGGTTGCTATGTGCTAATTCCACCGGACATCATTGATTAATAAGGTGGTTGCTATGTGCTGAATCCACCGAGTATCTGTTATTATTCCGAAGTGTTCATCGGGAAATTGAGTAAGTGTAATTGAATAATGAACATAGGTGTGGAATTGAATTGAATATTGACTTAGAAATGGAAAAGTGAATTTTGAATTGAATTGTGATTGAAAGTGAAAAAGTGAAATTATGAAAGAGTACATTTAGCAATAAAATAGTTTAGATAGCAACAGTTGTGTGACTTTGACAAATCACCAAAAATGGTGGATATTGAATTAAAGGCTGGATAACTTATGGAATTTAATCCGAATGAGTCTATTTTCACATAAAAGAAACAAAGAAAGCAAAAGAGTTATATATTTTGAGATATTTGAAGTTTAGTTAGACAGAGTCAGAATGAGTTCGGAATCCCCTGTTCTGACTTTGGAAAATTGTCACAAATTGTAAACAATAATTATGGATAAAGTTTATATGTTTAGAATCCTCAGTGAATCTATTTTCAAGAGAAACAAATAGAAACAATATCCAAATTCTGTACAATGAGATAATTAATTTTTAGTGAAGAGAGGTCAGAACTGTCGAGCAGTGAAACAGGGGAGCTTTAAAGAATAAAATGTACTATTCTGCTAAACCAAAAATTCTGAAAATTTTATGGTAATATGATATCTGCACCTAGTTTCTAGGAAAATTTACGGATCTTAATTTGGAGTTTGGTAGCTCCGAGTAAAAATAATTTAGTGACTCTGACTCGAATAGACAACTTTGAATATACATGTGAGTGAATAGTGATATTGTAGTTAATGTTGTTTAAGTGTGTTATACACATTAAGGATGTGGAATGGAGAGGAGGAGGAGGAAAATTGGAAGAACATATGAATGATTTGTATATAATTGGTCATATGGTCGATTATAATCGATAAATGATTGAAAAGAAATGATGTTTATAATTGTGCATTATTAGTTATAGTTAAAGTTCATGTGAGAAAATAAAGTTTCATAGTATGTGTATGTAGTATACTTGGTATATGATTTGGTATGTAGCAATGTCAGAAATGGTTTATGAATTAACTGATGTTGATAAGTTTGATACATAAATAAATGTGGTGCTTATCCATGCTTATAATGCTTATACTATATGTTTATTTGGCTAGCATGTTTGGTGTGTATGCTTAGGCTTTGGCCAAGTTGTGACTGGATTACGCCACATTAAATTTATAAAATTATGCATTGAGATGGTAAATGTCTATATGGAAATATGCTTGTGATCATAAAAGGGTGGTAAGGTTTAAAGTTTGTAATCTTTATTAAAATGGTGTATCATGTAGTTAGTCTTCAAAAAGACTAGCTTGCGACTATGGTTGAGTGTAATTTTTATAACTTGTGTGATATGCATAGGAAACGGGAGTGGAAAAGAAATGAAATATTAGGTTCATGCTTGAAGTGTAAAATGATGCAAAAAGGGGACGTTAAGTTAAACGATAAGTATGTATTAGTATTGAACTTAATGAAATTGAATTGTACGTGAATTAAATGGAAATTGAAAATGATATGATTTGAATTAAATGAATTATTGTGGTATTGAAATGTATATTGGATTGAGAAATTGAATTGAATCATGAACATGAGAATCGTGAATTAAATTAAATGGAAATGAAGTATTGAATTGCATGAGTATGTATTGGGCCTCAGAAGCCCTATTTGTTACAAATATAGTATTTTGAAGTTATAACGTGAAGATTTATAAAAGCATGTTAAAAATTTGAAGAGTTTAAATTTGAATAAAATTTTATAACTCAGTTTAACATGTTTATAAGTGTATGTGTTCTGGTAATGCCTGGTACCCTATTCCGACGTCGAATACAGGTAAGGGGTGTTATAATGTGACATCGCTAGATTCGGTCATAACGTTTAGACCAGATTTCGGGTGTTACAAAGAAAGTTTTGTTTTCTTTACAATTTGGTCATTTCATCAAAAATCTATTATTTTCACCTTGAAATCAAAGGAATTTCCAAAACCATCAACAGAGAAAAATGATAAGGAGATTTTGGAAAGTAAGAATGTTAATCTAGATTCAAGAAAATAAAAGTTAAAAGAGAGAGAAAATCAATCTCAAGCTTGATTCTAAGAAAACAAGAAAGAGATTGAGAAAATGAATCAAGTGATGAGGAAAAATGAAGAGCAAGTGATTTGACCTTGGAAAAGGTAAAATTGGGCCTAAAAGTTTTGACGGTAATTTAGGGATTTTAGCTCAAAATTTATTTGGAAATTTCTAAGCATGGTAACCAAAAATGTCTTCGTATATTTCTTTTTTATAATTAAAACAATATTTGAAAATGATATAGAATGACCCTTAATTTTGAATATAAGACTATTTTGAAAAGGGGGTTAAAGTAAGGAGTACCAAATGGGTATATTTACCAAAGTTTAAAGTTAACTTATTTCTTCCCTCCCATCTACAGCAAAACTCACGAAACCCCTTTCCCTTATTTTTATTTTATCGTCCTTTGCATCCCCAAGCTCCATTCCTTCAATTTTGTTCTCCAAAACTTCAGTCCTTCAATTTCTATCATCATCCTAGCATTAAGCCTCTATAGAATTCCATAGAAACCATAAAAAAACACCATTGATTTTGCCATAGCACAACTTGTGGGTTTTCTGGATTTTTAACCAAATGTTTGTTTTTTTCCTATTAAAGGGAATTATTCAATTTCCTATTAGTTTTTTTATGATATTTACTCTTTTAAATAGATTTTTTACCTATTAAACTGACAGTTTTGAATAAATGCTGAAAATTAGGTCGTTAATGGTGGATTTCGAGATTTTGAAGGAAAACGATGTTTCAAAGTGTTTTTCAAGTTGTTTTAAAGTGATTAGAAGGTTTCTAAATGTCCCTTAAAGTTTCATTAAAGAATTCCAAGGTTTTAATGAATGTTTAGTTGATTTTAACCTAATCTAAGGTGAACCAAGCTTAAACCTCTTGTAATTATATGATTATGATGGTAATTGCATGTCAATAAGGTGTCTTATGCTATGTGAATGATGAGATGGGGATGTAGTGTCTTGTTACTCGGGCTCGATGACCGGGCTGGGTATAGGGTGTTACATTTAGTGGTATTAGAGCTTAGGATATTTAACACTCATACCTAAATTATTGATGTACGAATTGGGGTTACACAACCCATAGATCTAGAAACCCATGTGTCTAAATTTCTCTGATTCCTTCAATTGTTTGAGCTATCTCTGTTGAATTGTATGAATTTGTTTGAAATTGGGGTAGGTCTGGGAACACATTACCTTTATTCTAAAGTTTTCTTGCTAGAACATGACTTGGATCATTTCCTCCATCACTCATACTTTTATTTGTTTGTATATGTTAGATTATTAGATTCGATATGCCTCATAGACGTGTGAATGCAAATGTTCAAGAGGATGGTACATCCTCTGCATATCCTGTGCCGTCGCGTAGAGAGAATATACCTAATATGGGTGATGGCCCTCTGATGGAAGCTATGATTGGAGCGTTTCAGAAGATTGTCGGTGCTAACCCTACTCCTACACTTGCCAATCATTCACCTATTAATTGAGGGTTACCGCTTGAACGTCTGTGGGCGTTGGGTGGTAAAGAGTTTTCTAGAATGAAAGGAATCGATCTGACCGTAGTTGAGCACTGGTTGAAAGGTGTTGAAAGGATCCTTGAGTAGATATCCTATTCTAACAAGGATATATTGGGTGGTACTGTGTCCCTACTCAACGGTGAGGCTCATCATTGGTGGAATACTGTTAAGAGAGGTACTACTGCTAACCGTTTGACTTGGGGCTCTTTTATTGAGGATTTTAAGAGGAATATTATGGGTGAGCAATAGATAAAGCCAATATGCTCCAAAGATGGTTTTTTTCTGAGAGGGACCGTTGTAAGAGGTTCCATTTTGGCTTAATCATGAGATTTGAGTTTACTTGGTAGCTCAAAACTCGGAGTTGTTTGATAAGTTGGTTGAGAAAGCCAAGGTTGTTTAGAAGACTTTGGCTAAGCCACCTCGTTTTGTGGTAATTGAATTGGGTAAGAGGACTTCTGATGGTGCATCTGGACGACTATCTAAGAGAGGGCGTGATAATCAGAGTTCTGATAAGAGTGCACGACATGAGTTTCGACCAAGTCAATCTAAGTAGAAAAGCAGTGTTGCGGTTAGTACTAGAGGTTCGACGAGTGGTTCTAGATGGCCGCTTTGTACACATTGTGTGCGTAGGAATCCTGGTGAGTGCAGGAAAGTGATAGGTGGATGTTTTAAATATAACTCTAAGCAACACTTGTTGAGGGACTGTCCAAACAGAGTCGAGGTTTCACAGGCTCAAAGTTCTGCACCTGCATAAGTGCAGTAGAGGTAATAGGGGAGACTAGGTGGGCAGCGAGTCGCTGCTCATACTGTTGCTACTCAGGTTGAGTCTAGAGGTCTAGCTCGGGTTTATGCTATTAAGAAGCCGCAGAATCAAGATTTGATCGTCGAGATTGCGACTATTTTTATTTTGTAATCCATTCATTTATTCTTGTTGGTAGATTTAGGTTCTACGCCTTCGTAAATTTTGAGTGATTTTAGCTAGTAAGTAGAAAATCTCGATAGAGACTATTAGATTAGAAACAACGGTTACGAGTTCTTTAGACGAAAGTGTCGTAGTGAATAAAGGAAACTGTTAGCAAATTTACCATAAAACAGTTCATGGTAGTGAATAAGATCTTCAAGAAAAGTAGTAGGAAGTTAAAGAGAATAGGAATCAAAGTTGCGCAATGAAAGTTTGATTGTTGGTTAAAAAGTAGAAATACCATATTTTGTGATTAAGCGAGTGATGTGTTAGTAGGGAATTTCGAGGACGAAATTCTTTTTAAAGGGAAAGAGTTGTCACATCCCAAAATTGGGCCTAGAAGTTTTGAGGGTAATTTAAGGATTTTAGCTCAAAATGTGTTCGAAAATTTCTAAGCATGGTAATCGTAAATGTCTACGTACATGGTTTTTTATAGTTAAAATAATTTTTGAATTAAAATAATTTTTGAAAATGATGTAGAATGACCCTTAATTTTGAATGTAAAACTATTTTGAAAATAGGGTTAAAGTTAGGAGTACCAAAAGGGAAAATTTACCAAAGTTTAAAATTAACCTATTTCTTCCCTCTATCTACAACAAAACTCAAGAAACCCCTTTCTCTTATTTTTGTTCTATCATCTCTTGAATCCCCAAGCTCCATTCCTTCAATTTTGTTCTCCAAAACTTCAATCCTTTGATTTCTATCATCATTCTAGCATTAAACCTCTTTAGAATTCCATAAAAACTATAAAACAAACACCATTGATCTTGCCATTGCACAACTTGTGGGTTTTCTGGATTTTTTACCAAACATTTTTTTCTCCTATAGAAGGAAACAATTCGATTTTCTTTTAGTTTTTGATGATATCTAGTCTTTTAAATAGAGTTTTTACCTATTGAATCGATAGTTTTGAATAAATGTAAAAAATTGGGCCATTAATGGTGGATTTTAGGATTTTGAAGGAAAATGATGTTTTAAAGTGTTTTTCAACTTGTTTTAAAGTTATTGGAAGGTTTCTAGAATTCCCTTAAAGTTTTCCAAGAATTTATTGAATTTTTGTGAAAATTTGACATAATATGTTGAAATTTAAGAACCATGAATCTATGTAGTTTTGTGTAGTTTGAAGGTTGAGAATTGTTCTTAAATGTATAATTAGTCTATTGGAATTAGTTTTATGTGATAGGAACGAGTAGGTGTCGAGATTTTTACATTTCGGTTAAGCTAGTCAAAATTTCAATTTCATGAGGAACTAGCTTAGGCTTGTGTTTTTGGGTGATTTAGTTAAGTTCTTAGCTGAATGATAATTATTTTTATCGCGTGATTTACTTTGGTAAAGCTTCAGAATCGTTAGGACCATTTGCGAGTAAAGCGAAAGGCAAGGAAAAGCCAATTTAAGAGCATTAAGGCCCGGGACAGATTTGGATAGATAAGGGAATGTGAGCTCGGCTCCACTCAATGGGATATGTTGGTGATAGAGGATCGCATGCGGACCAAGATCGAGTTGCCAAGTCACAGGAAAAGTCTAACGAGAGCTATAAACACTTGGGCTGAAACGAAAATAAAAAACAAAAAATTAAACTTAAAAGACCAAGAAAACCAAATTAAAATAGAATGATACTTGGGCGGCAAGAAAGGATGAATAAAGAACGTTTCTTGATGCCAAAGAATGTTGCAAAACAGATCCTTGAAGCTTGGAATGGCTGGAAACGCAACAAGAACAATTAAACCAAGTTAATTAACGATTCGACACAAACAAAAATAATTAAAAAAAACAAACAGCAAAAAAGATGGATAAAGTCCTAAGAAGCCTTGAAATCAAGAAAGATTTCACAACTCCCTTCAAACGGCTCTAATCTTCCCTCCAATGTAAAAACATGGCAAGAAGAAGGTTGAAGATGGCTCCCACAATCAAAAAGATTGTTAAAACTACTTCTAAAGAAAACTCAAGAGAGAATTCTTGGAGAAACTCAAAGAGAGTTTTCCCTCCACAAAAAAATCTGAATTCAATATAATTTAATGTAATTCATAAGGGTGGCTGGCCAAGCCTTAATATAAGCCTCCTAACTATTTTCCTAACCCTATTAGGAAATCTAAAAAAAAAACCTAATTACTAATTTCAAGGGGAAATTCGGCCAAGGCTTTTAATGGGCTGCTTGGGCTGAATTTTTTTACATATGAATTAAATCATAAAGTCTAAAAATTAAAACTAGGTATTTAAAATTTTACAAATTGGGGCACTTTGACAATTTGGCCTGATTTTCAACTAAGTCTAATTTAAATTTCTTGATTGGGCTTGGAACGTCTTATTGGGCCTTACCTTCAAGAACTTGGGCTTGTAATCCGTTTTCTACCAAAATTGGTTCGTTGATACTCGTAACTGAGATCCAATTCGCCTTAAGTGCAAGATTCGGTTTCTTGGAGCAAGATTTCCAAGATTTGAAATCTTGATTTTCTTGATTCTTGAAATCGCTCAAAACAGCAAGATTGGACCAAGATTCGGTTTCTTAATTTTCTTGAAAACAAGAAAGTGAATCTTGATTTTATTTTTCCTTTGTATACGCATCTAAGGCATTGCTAATGAAGTCTTGAATGATTCCATTTAGTTTCGTACGCATTTGCCTGGCATTTGACCTCGTTATTGGGCCTTGTGGTAATTTCAAACAGTCTTGCTGTTTGAAATCGCTCAAAACAGCAAGATTGGACCAAGATTCGGTTCCTTAATTTTATTGAAAACAAGAAAGTGAATCTTGATTTTATTTTTCCTTTGTATACGCATCTAAGGCCTTGCTAATGAAGTCTTGAATGATTCCATTTAGTTTCGTACGCATTTGCCTGGCCTTTGACCTCGTTATTGGGCCTTGTGGTAATTTGAGCCCATCACGTTCTTGAGCTTGAGTTGGGTCTTTGTGACTCGTATCAGTTGGTGTGTTAGAGAATGTTAGCTAAATGCTACACTTTTGGGATATGTTCGACTCATTGAGTCATCGATGTGTTGGAGATCCGTGTATCCGATGTGTGGTGGTAGAGCTCACTTTTACATTTCAAAGCCTCAAGTGCCAAATTATCATTTAATTGTGATTTCATAAAAGGTGATATTACGATATGTGATGTGTGCATAAACATGTGAATAATAAGTTAAATGAGTCGATTAATATTGCATGAATATGTTAGGAAGTTCTCATAATAAATTGTGTATATAGTTGAGCTTTGTTCATTTTCGTTTAACGTGTGAATACATGTTCTATTTGGTGGTTATTTCGATAATTCACTAAGCTTGTTTAAGCTCACCCACTCTTTCTAAACCTTTGTAGACAATTAGCGTTGTGGTGTGAGTGCTGCAGGAATACCAAGGAATGATCCAAATAGTCTTAGTGTTGAGTAGGTGATTTTATAACTATTTTTTTTGAACTATGGGAATAAGACAATGTGGTAGATTTGTCAGTTGATTATTGCCATGATGTTTTAGATGATTGCTCGATTTTATTACTCATAGAAATTATGGACGTTTCAAACTAGTACTTTGATTTGCTTAGCTTAAATTAATGTTGACTTATTGAACTGCAAATTCTGATGCTTTTGATGTTGAATTTTGAGGTTATAAATGCATGATGATTTGGTATATGTATGGTTGTGTTAAATGTCTTGTTTTGGTGTTATTCTTGCTATATGTGTAGAGGTATCGATAATTGGGTATTTAGTATCAATACCTCTATGAGATTTCAAATGTGCAGGAAGTCGGTAACTCATTTTGGTATCAATACCATTTCTTGAGTATCGATACTCGAGGTAAAAATACCGATACTTTTTTATTTGTATCGATAGTTTGTTGGTTTTAAAATTTTACAGGAAAACAAAATGCTAATTTGGTACCAATTTTCAAGTCGATATCGATACCATATATGAGAAATATCGATACCATCGAATGAGTATCAATAACTACGTGATCTTCTAGAAATATCTATTAAGTGGTCTCTAAGCATGCTTCTAACTCGCGACATGAACATTTAATGAATGTTTAGTTGATTTTAACCTAATCTAAGGTGAACTAGGCTTAAACATATTGTAATTGTATGATTATGATGGTAATTGCATGTCAATAAGGTGTATTATGCTATGTGAATGATGAGACGTTCGTGTAGCATCTTATTACTCGGGCTCGACAACCGAGCTGAGTATAAGGTGTTATATATGAGATGATGAAATATGCATAAAATATTGTAAAAGTGAAATTGTTGAAAAATATAAAACTTTTATGATGACAAGGATTAAATTTTAATTTTAAAATTGAAATAAGAGAAGCGCAGTGCATAAAAAAGTGAAATTGACATGTGAAATAAGATATTATAATAAATTATTTGATTGAAGTAATTATGTAGTAAAATAAATAAATAAATTTCATATTGAAAAGGGATCAATTTGTGAAATATACAAAAGTTACTAAGTATTTCATATTGAAAAGGGATCAATTTGTGAAATATACAAAAGTTACTAAGTGTATTAAGATTTTTTGAAATAACATATTTAAGTATAATGATATATAGAAGTGAAGTGAATACTAAGTAAGAGGACGGTGATTAATGAAAACATATGCTAGTAGGGACTAAATCGAAAAGATTGTAAAGTAAGTGAAGTGAAATTTATGTAAAGAAGACTAGAAAGCAAAGTGAATAAAATTTTATATGTGTAATAAAGTATTAATGGAGAATTTTAGGGAATTTTTTATGATATTGAGTTTAATTCTAAGTGGTATTAAAGTGAACAATTAGTGAATATTAAACTTTGATGACAAAAAGGGACTAAATTAAAAAGTTATGAATGTTTACAAGAAAATATTTGATAAGTGAAGAATGTAGTAGAGAATGCAAAAATACATGATTATTGTTGTAACACCCTGGAATATGGGGCTGGAAATTTTGCGATTTGTGGGTAGGGTCAGTGGTTAGATCAGACAATAGGGTTTGTTGTTGTGTTTTAATGTTAGAATGGGTCTGTTGGTCTGGTGGTTGGTTGTGTGTTAGTTTAACTTGGGGTCCCAAGTTCGAGTCCTTGTGTGTGCAACGAGGAATTTGTTTTATTTTTGTTGCTTTAAGTTTTAGTATTTATTTGTTTATTAATTTATTTTTATTTTATTTTTATTTTAATGGGGCTATAAGAAATTTCATAAGAAATAAAAATAAAAAGGGAACATGTTCTTTTCCTCTCCCTCTCTAGACGTTTCTACCTTCTCCTTTTGTTTTTCAATTTCAAGATTTTCTTTTCTTCTTTTTCTTTTCTTTTCCTCTCGAGTGTTTTGTTGGATTGGTTTGGAATCGGGTAAGTTTTATCTTTTGTTTTAATAGGGGGATTGCTTCAATTACGTTATGTTGCTAATTAAATTCTCATAGTTTAGTTGTGCTTGTAATTGAGGTCTCGGAGTTGGTTTGGAGGAGCGAATCAAACAATTCTGGTGGTTACTATAGCGAATTAAGGTGTGGGTTCGAAAACTTTTCCTTTTTGTTATTGACGAAATTTTAATTTGGTTTTGTGAATTTCGACATGGTTTGTGGGTTTCTGAAATTTATCAACTAAAGTGTCGTTGTTGAGGAATCGTTTGGAATTCTGTATGTTTTTGGCTTATTCTTGAGTTCACGAGGGTTGGGGATCGTTTCAACATCAAAGGCACGTTTTATAGCCTATTTCGGTGTGGCTTCGTGACCACACGGGTGGCCACAAGGGCATGTGCCCCACATGGGTGGCTCACACGGCCGTGTGAAATTGGGAATTAGGGTTTTTAGGTGAATTTTGGTGCCACACGGGCGTGTGAGATCTCTACACGATCGTGTCTCCTCCGTTCTTAATTTTTAGCACTTTTGGGCAGATCAAAGGACATGATTCATCAATTTCATAAATGTACTTGGTGCGTTAGTTAGGCCGAAAGGCATAACCAACTAGTCTTACAAACCATGCTTGGTTTTGAATGTGGTTTTCCATTCATCTCCTTCTTTCATTCTTATCTGATGGTAACCACTCTTTAGGTCCATCTTGGAGAAAAGTCAAGCTCCACTTAGCTCGTCTAACATATCATCTAAATGCGAGATCGGATGTCGATACTTGATGGTAATCTTGATGATTGCTCGACAGTCGATGCACATGGGCCAAGAGCCATCCTTCTTAGGTACAAAAAGTACAGGCACGGCACATGGGCTTAGGCTCTCTCGAACATACCCCTTCTCCATTAACTCGGTTACTTACCTTTGTAACTCCTTGGTTTCCTCAAGGTTACTTCGATAGGCTAGCTGGTTCAGGATAGTGGCTCCGGGTATAAAATCAATTTGGTGTTCGATGCCCCTAATGGGTGGCAAACCGGTAGGGATGTCCTCCGGAAACACGTCCTCGAATTCCTACAGCAAAGACACAATAGACGAAGGAAGAGAGTCATCTAAATTATTAGTTCCAAACAAACTTTCCTTGTACATGAGTACAAGCCCGGGCTGTTTCAAAATCAAGGACTTTCGAATTTCTCTTTCTTTTGCATAAACACTCAATTTTCCAAACTCACTCTCTCATTTTCTTTCTTTTTCCTCTCGTGTTTTTACCTCACACTCTTTGTTTTTCTCTCTTGTTTTTACCTCATTCTTTTCTTTCTTCTTTTTTGTATTTTCTTTTCTTTTTCCTTCTCATTTTTTTCCTCTTTTCCTTTTGCTCTCGATTTTTCAAAAGAATTCCTCAATTGAAGCTAATCTTCATAAAATTTCTTTAGAGTAAGGGGTGCCAAAGTAACATTCTTTCCAAGATGTTTGAAGGTATATCGATTGGTATACCCATCATGTATGACTCGACGGTCAAATTGTCATGGTCTCCCCAACAATAAATGACCAGTATGCATCGACACTACATCACAAACAACCTCATTGCTGTATTTGCCAATCGAAAAAGTAATGAAAGTTTGGTTAGTAACCTTGAGCTCACCATTGTTATTGAGCCATTGTAGCTTATAAAGATGTGGATGTTTGGTGGTTGCTAGGCCAAGTTTTTCGACCAACATGCTTCTAGCAACGTTAGTACAGCTATCTTCATCGATTATCACACGACATACCTTGCCTTGGACATGACAACGCGTGTGAAAGATTTTTTCACGTTGTTGCTCATTCTCTACGGTTTGGAGGCTCAAACTCTATTTAATGACAAGGATTTCTCCTTCCACGGCATACTCCAAGTCATCCTCCTCATCGGTAAGTGCTTCGGGCTCTTCTTCCTTTTCAATTTCAAATTCGATCTCACCATCATCTCTTAGAATCATCACACTCCGATTTGGACATTGACTAGCAATATGGCCCATCCTAAGACATTTGAAACACTTGATGTCTCGAGTTCGATTGGTCACGACCTCATTCTTACCATTATTTGATTCACCACTCGGCTTATTGGTATTGTTTGCACCAATATTGTCTTTGGTTCGGTAGGGGGCATCCTTTTTGTAGGCTTTGTCCCCACTTCGATGTAGAAGAAGAGTTAGAAAAGGGCCGGGTGGTACCTTTTCTTTTCAATTCTTTTTCCACCTTGATTGTCTTGTGTACCATATGAATAATCTTAACATAATGTTGCAATTCAACCACGTTGGCGATGTCTCGATTAAGGCCAGCAAGAAATCTTGCCATGGTAGCCTCTCAGTCTTCTTCAATGTCAGCACGAATCATGGCTATTTCCATCTCTTTGTAATAAATTTTCATGCTTTGATTTCCTTGGGTGAGATTTTGTAATTTCTGGTACAACTCTCGATGGTAATGGGCAAGTATGAACCTCTTTCACATGATAGCCTTCATTTCAGCCCATGTAGACACGAATCGTTCACCATTTCTTTTCCTACTCATGGTTAGCTGACCCCACCAAATAATGCCACAGCCAGAGAATTCAATGGCAGGAAGTTTAACCTTTTTGCTCTTCGAGTAGTTATGGTATTCAAAGATGAGTTCGATCTTCTTTTCCCACTCTAACTAGGTTTAAGGGTCGATTTTTCCTTAGAACGGAGGAATGGCTATTTTGATGTTGCTAAGATTGTCATCAACTTGATTTTGTTCCCTCAGCCCTCGATTTCTTTGTCCTCGACGCCTCTCACTACAATTTGAGGCTCGATAACTCTCCATGTCGCTAAGTTCATAGTAATCTTCTTAATTCTACCTTGGACGACCTCGCTTCCTCCTTTGATTTTGAGGAGTTCGTTCCTATTGGGCTCTTTCCTCTAACTCGTCCAATTGTTCTTGCATTGGCTCCAATCAGCGTTGTAGCATTCGGTCACTACAGCAAAATAGGTTTTTAACGGTGTTTGGATAAAAAACGCCGCTATAGATCGAGCATTAGCGGCGCTTTCTGAAAAATGCCGCTATAAATCAAGCATTAGCGACTCTTTTTGAAAAACGACGCTATACATCGAGCATTAACGTCACTTTTTGAAAAATGCCGCAAGAAAATTAAGCACAACGCCATAAGCTTTAGTGGCATTAGTGGTGCTTTCTGAAAAACGCTGCTATAGATCTAGCATTAGCGGCACTTTTCAGAAATGCTACTATATGTCGACCATTAGTGGCGCTCATTGAAAAACGCCGCAAAAAAATTAAGCACAATGTCGCCGTTTTATGTTGAGCTTTAGTGGCATTAGTGGCACTTTTTAAAAAACGTCGTTATAGGTCGAGCATTAGCGGCGCTTCTTGAAAAATGCTGCTATAGATCGAGCATTAGCGACGCTTTTTGAAAAACGCCGCAAAAAATTTAGTAAGACCATTTTATGTGCTTTAGTGGAATTAGCGATGCTTTTTGTAAAACGCCGCTATAAATCGAGCTTTAGCGGCACTTTATCAAAAACGCCACAAAAAACATTTTATCTGTCTATTTATTATTTAACTAGTTTATTTATATTAATTAAAATACAATTTATTTTTAATTGAATATTTAAATTCTTTAGAAAAAAAATAATGTCACGTAGAAAAAATTTAAAATTAAAACATAGAAAAATATTTGTTAAAAATGAAAAAAATATTAAAATACTATTATTTAAAATAATTTTAAAGTTTTTTGGGTCCATGACTAATTATTTTTTAATTTATATATGAAATAATTTCTTATATAATCGTAAAAGAGATAGTATTAATTTTAAAATATTGAATTAATTATCATTGTAGTTTAGGGTTTAAGTTTTAGGAGTTACTATTTAAAGGCTTGTGGATTATGGGTTTAGGGATTATGGGTTAAGGGTTGAGGTTTAAAGTTTAGGGGTTATGGGTTTAGGGTTTATGTTTTATGATTCAGGATTTAAGAGATAGGGGTTAGGGGTTTAGATTAATTAGTGTTTTTTAATTTATATATCAAATAATTTCTTATATAATTGTAAAAGAGATAATATTAATTTTAATATATTAAAATTATGATTATAGTTTAAATTATTTAAAAGATAATAGAAAAACTTTATATATATTAAATGGTTTAGGATTTAAGGTTTACTTGAGATTTGTTAAATGATGAAATTTTATACAATCAATTAATGCTTTTATATTTAAAAATATTTAATCTAAACCATTTGATATATTTCAATATTAGATTTAAAAAAACATTTATGAATAAATAAAAAAAAGTAACAGATTGATATAGATAGGTAACTATCTATTTTGGATATGACCAAATTATAACAAATAAAAATGAAATACAAAAACTAAAATCATTCCACATCGAACATCTAGCAAAATAGTTATATTTTAGTTAGGAAGAAATATCTATAATAAAATGGAGATTAGATCGGAAAAGAATAATATAAAATCATTATTAACGTCTCAATCTTTAATAGAAATTTGATATATGAGAGATTGATTGCTTTCATTAGATAATTCTAACTTAATAATTAATTACATCCATTTAATCATTTGTTTTCTTATTAAAATATAACATATTTATTTTGAGAGTATTTGATTTTTTTTATAAAAATCTAATTTATAAAAAATAGTAATAATAAATGTTTTATAAAATCACTTAACTAATAATTTTTAACAGACAAAATAAAAGATTTTTGGCAGAGCAAAACGGCGTCATTTGTTCAAAATGAAACCCCAAATTTAAAAAATCATTTTACTCTAAAAAAATGGTGCCATTTTATCCCCAAATTTCCCCCCTGAAACCCTTAATTTTTCCCCTTAAAATCGGTATCCTCAAAACACCTTTTAGGTGTTTCTCTCCGCCACCACCGTTTTCATCATCACCGTTTCCCAAATCAAAATCCCAACCCATCTGCTGCATCGCCGTCGACCATCTGACTTGTTTTGCGAGTGAAAGCCATTTGAAAAGTAGTTAGGGGCTTTCTCTTTGTCGACTTACAATTGCAAGTCTTTCACTTTCGTTGGCATTCTTCTATTAAGTCGCAGTAAAATTTCAAGATCAAGCTTACACTGTCAATGAAAGTACAATAGTGTTAAGGAAAGATAGTGTGCAATAGGGTTTTTCTTTTCCCTACTTCGGTACTTCCTTCCTCATTCTATCTCGATTTCTCCCTCTTTCTCCCCTAAATGACAAAGTTAAGGAAGCTTAATCGACCCACTAGTCATCGCGTGTCCATGCTCAGGTTCTTCATTTTCCTTTATAAAATTGGTTGTTTGATTTTTTTTCTCTTTTTATATTGTTTCTTTTATTCTTCAATTGCAAAACAATGGTTTCCCAGTTGGTAAAGCACGAACGCATTGAAACTACTGTTGCCAAGGTTCTTTTCTTTTAAGCGTGTCTTTGATTTCCTGGGGTTTTGATGCGTTTCCTTACTTTGTTATATTGATTAATCTTTCTAGCTCCTTTGCTTTTAAGTCTTTATTTCTGTTGTTGGGTTTCTCTTAACTGAGTCATTAAATCTGTGTTTTATTTGTGTTACCTGAATTTATCTAATTTACTATTTCTTTTAGCATTAAACTGTAAGTGGATTGTACATTTTATTAACTTTTTTTATTGATTATTTTGTTGCAGGCAAAGGAGATTCGGTGACTTGCTGATAACATGGTACAACTTGGGAAAGAGGTATTTTAATCAATTGTAGCAAGTGTTTCCATGGTTGGGCAACATTGGAAAATTCTTCCTCATTTCTAATGGTGACATGGTTAATGTTTTGTGTTAGTAAATGAGTGTTGTTACTCCATTAATTTCTAAGTTGTGTGGCATTTGTCAATTCGGTCTTGATATTCACTTGGGAAATTACTTAAGCAAATTAAGTTCTGTCAATTTATTGCCTCTGTGTTGAAGTAATTCATAGTTTCACAACTTGTTTGAAATAGAATTGCACTGGTAAAAGTGAAAGATTTTAGGTTGAACAGTAAATCTAAAATAATAGAAGCACTAAGGGTTACTTGTCCTGATGTTTTGTTGCAAAATACGTAATGTTGATGTCCTGTATCCAATTATTTCCATCTTAATGGGGAAAATGTTAAAATAGCGTGAAATTCTCATATAAGTCACCTTTTGGAACATTCTGTCAAACTATTTTAACTGCAAATTTGGATGTGTCATGTAGTTGTTGCATATATCTTGTTTGTTAAATTGATATACGGTTCAAGGGAATATGTAGGATGGTGATTAATAGTCTTGGTCTAGTTTCAGGTGTTTATGGTTTTTACATCCTAGGTAGGCATGTAGAACCTTTCTTAGTTGTTTCACCAGACATCTCTTCATAAGGCATCCGAAAATGATGTGATGGTCAGTAGAGTTTATGGTCATTAAGTATAAGAAGATTATCAATTGTTTTCCTCACCCTTTAGTTTCTTCAAAGAAGCAAGCTTTTTCTGAATTGTTTCCAATAGATGCTCCTCCTAAGCTCGTCTTTAGGTCAGGTCGGGGTCGTTCTAGTAAAGTTTTCCATGGAATTGTCGAACCAATATTTAAGGTATGCCCTTTGTCTTCTATCTTTACAGATTTGTATTGATTCTATTACTGTTATGTAGTACCCAATTTGTGCCCGGCCCATATAAAAAAACAAATAATAAAATAAAATAGAAAAATAATTAATGTCCATTTACATCTAAAACTAATACCCAAATACCAACCCAAGTCCCTAGCCCGATTACAGAAGCCCAAAACCCAATGTGGCCCAACTCGTTTTAACCTAAACTAGCCCAGAACCTAATGGCCCAATACCTAGCCTGGTTGAGACAAACCCTAGGCCAGCCTTCAGCAGCCATACCTACAAACGCAAACACACAAATCGACAGCAAATCAGAGAACAAAAGGGTAACAAAAAAAGAAAATGAAGGGAAGGGGGCAGAGAAAAAAGAGACATGTATTTTTTGATTGATTTTTTCTTTTCTTTTCCTTTCGATTCGGCCATATAAGGCCATTTTTTAGCATTTGTAAAAGGACAGACGCACAATCAATACAAAAAAGGAATCAAAAAAGCAAGAGACTAAGAATTTTTGAAGGTGTTCTTTCCTTTATTTTTCGTTTTATTTTTTTCTGTGTTTTTTTTTATTTCCGTTTCTTCTCTATAAGCGAAACAACAAAATAAAAAGGGACGAGAACTTACTTTCGTGGGTGCGCCAATGACGCCTTCTCCTCCTCTGCGAATCGGAGTCGAATGGGCAGAAGCTTGGGACTTGAAACGGCAGAGAATGGGGGGTGGAGGCAATGCTCTCTTTTTCTTCTGCACTTTCGAATGGCAAACCTTTAGATTTAGGGTTTTTTTTCTTTTCTTTTTAGTCTTAAAATGTTTATCCAAAATGGCGTCGTTTTAGCCCCCATGACCCGCGCACGATTCGACCCGCTCCAGAGGGATCCGCGCGTTTTCATGAAATGGGTTATTTGCGCGCGGGGTCCCTCCACCTTTTATGATTTCGCGATTAAACTCCTTTTTTTTATTTTGTCCTGAAATTTTTGTATTATTTTATTTTGGTCCTTTTCGAAATGCTGCGCATAGAAAGACGGGGCTATTAGCTGCTTAGATCCTTGCTTCTTCGCGCGTATTGTAATATAGTCCTTCAGTTTTTCACCGAATACAAAGCTAATCCTTTTATTTTTATTTTTATTTCCTGCCTATTTAATTTCGTTTTACTTCAATTTAATTTTGTTCCATTATTTTATTTTATTTTGTTTGTTCTTCTTTTAACTTTGTTTCAATTCTAATTTAGTTTTTTATTACTTTAATTTTAAATCTAATTAGTTATTATTTTTGATATATTTATCTTGAAATATAGTATTATTTTAGTATTTAATCGTAACATTGTTTTAAACTTCATCATTAGTACTGCTTAATTTGTTTTATAAGATATAATACTATTTTATATACATATGTATATATAATTTATATCAAATTATGTTCATTTTATATACAAATGTATATTATTGATCTCACATTATTGTATTTTTCCACTTACTTTAATACATACGTAATTTATTTCATTTTAAAAACTACTTTGTTATATTTCACTTATTTCATTTTTTATGTATTGTTATATATTACTATCCATTTTGAATTTTTTTTATTTGTTTCTACAAGTATTATTTGTTTAAATTAATAAGTATATGTTATTTTCTTTAATTGTAATATTTATTTATTTTTATTTAGATACCATTATTTCATTTGATATTTATTTTTAACTATAATTTTGATTAATCTCAAATTCTTATATATGCATATATGATTTCTTTTAAATTTATTTGAATTATAATTTCCTTTTTTTCATACATCTTAAGTTATTTTAAAAGCTTGTACAATTTCATTTGTGTTAATTTATTTGGTGCTTTGATTGACTTTAGATTCATTAGCCTTTGAATGTTAACATAATATATGATGTGAGAATTGCTTTTATGTGTATTGTATTGCTTATTTACTTGATTATTCTTCATACATTAGTGTACGTTGATTTACGAATCTCCATTTCGCGTTGTATGTTATTCTTCTATTGTTTTATTTATTCAAAAGATTACAAGTGTCAAGGTTATTTCATTCAAAAAATTTCAAAATGCTCGAAGTTTGGAATCCTCGAGAGAATTGAACCCTAACGTATTGGGTTCCAATTTTCCTCGTCGAATCTAAATAATCGAATTTTTTACATACAAATTTCCAATAAAAACTCATTCTCCGGGATTCGACACGTTGTGTCCTAACGCATTGGATATGATATGTTATTTTCTCGAGACAAGGATTTTAAAATAAAGGCAATGTTCGATATTTAGGAATTTTGTAAATCGAACCCTAACTTACTGGGTTTTGATTTTCTCATTTGATCCAAATAATCGGATATTCTCTTCAAAATGCATAGGTTTTAAAAGACGAGAGATAAACTTAATTTTGAAGATTAAAAATGTTGCGCCCTAACTCACTGGGTGTGACATTTTATTTCTTTGAAATAAGAGTGTTTTATCATTCAATTTATTTAGGTTAAAAGGATCGCATTTTAAAATCTTTTCAAAATTTCAACATTAAGACACTAAACAATTAATTCGGTACCAATTTTGGGCGTCACGAGGGTGCTAACCCTTCCTCATGCGTAACCGACTCCCGAACCTATTTTCTCAAAATTCGCAGACCTAAAATTATTTTCAAGGTGATCCGATCACACCACAATAAAAGATCGGTGGCGACTCCCATTTCCATTTTTTAGAAGTCGACCCCCATTTTTCAAATTTCAAAATAAAATTAAAAATGGTTTCGACAGCTTGGCGACTCCACTGGGGACGCATTTAGAGAGTCAAGCTGTAAAATTGATTGTTTTTGTCTTATTGTTGAAAATTAAAATTTGATTTGAAAAAATTACGATCTTTTCTTTGTACTTGTTTGCATGATTGTTGTAAATTAAGTTGTATATTTTGGCATCATTTTGCATAAGACTGTTTAGTCTTGTCCTTTTAAGTGGGAGTGAGAAACTAGTCCTTCGTGAGGTTTTCACCTCCGTGCAGGATAGTGGATCACTTTCGGAATACATCCGTACCTATGTCTTCGTGAGATTTTCATCTCCGTGCAGCCATAGGGAAATGTATTCCCCTGAACTGAACTCAGTCTGTATGAGCCTATAATGGGTGAAGATCGAGGAATCTGCTGGTTCGGGTACCTTGACTTTAGAACCAACCCTCATATAGTGGACTTAGGAACTTAACCTAGGTAGAGCCACTCCAAATCCCTAGTATTTACCTGATTAGGTACTTTTTTGTTTTCTGTGCTTGCTTATGTTTTGTTCTAACCCCTCTTGTTGTGTTTTGATTATGATTGCATTACGTTGCATTTGCATCTTAGGAAAGAGATATTGATTCAAGTCTGATTACTAAATTAGAAAGCTTGTCATGGAATACGGATTCCTTGATAAAGTGGAAAACAATACGACTTCCCGAATATATTCTGAGAAACACAAGAAGGGTGATGGAAGAGTTCGTGACCCTGCTTCGTGGCCTGAGGATTCAAGGCGATTGTCTAAGAGCCTTCGACGTCCCAACTCCCTTAAAGAAGCTGACGAACCTTATGAAGATGGACAGATGATGGATCGCGACCAAGATCAAGAAAAGGAGCTAGTAATGGCATATATTGGAAATTGGCGAGATTATCTCAAACATGCGCATGAAGAAGAAGATAGATGTTGCTTCTTGGAATATGAGGGTGAGGCCGTACATGTATCCGTTTTATGTAAAGGAATTTGCTTTCTAGAAAGGTTTCCTAAATGTAATTGAATCAGAATCAACGTCTCTGTAGGTATGCATTTCATGCATTCGCATTACATGCATTAAAGTCCATTAAAAGGGTCTAATTGAGAAAATTTATTTCAGCTAATCTGGAAACCGACAAAAGTTCACCCATTAAGCATCAATACGGTACTCGTCAAAAAATGAAAAAAATGGATCAAAGATTAGAGAAACTGGAGCAAATGCAAAAGGATATGCAAGAACAGTTACAAGTATAAATGCTAGAGCGGCTAGATAAAATTCAAGAAGACATAACGGAAAAATTGATCAAGGCTCAAAAAGATGCGATGGCTGAATTGACCCACCTACTGACTAAAGGTGTAAATAAGGGGAAGGGTCCTATGGTTAAAGATGAAGAAGAAGACAGGGGTAGACCTATCTATCCTCTAGGCTTTATGCCTCTGCATGCGCAAATTCGGACCGAGGCTGGACCATGTTCTAATCCTAAAGATAACCCAGTGAATCTTGTTATTCCTGATTTCGATGAAATGGCTGAAAAAGAGATGGCAAACGTCGAACTGTCGAAATAATGGGAGGATAGGTGTAAATGGTTGGAGGAAAAATTCAAAGCCCTGGAAAGCGCTGATAGTCACCTTGGGATTGATGCAAAAGATCTGATCTTGGTTCCAGACTTAGTACTCCCTCACAAGTTTAAGATGCCTGAATTTGAGAAATATAGTGGGACCAGTTGCCCAGAAACCCATATCACCATGTTCTGTAGGAGAATGACAGGGTATATTAACAATTATCAGCTATTAATACATTATTTTCAGGATAGCCTCATTGGGGCAGCGTCGAAATGGTACAATCAGTTGAGCCGTACTGAGATTGGTTCATGGAGGGACCTAGCACAAGCATTCATGAAACAATACGGTCATGTAATGGATGTGGTTCCTGATAGAATCACCTTGCAAAACATGGAAAAGAAATCGAGAAAAAGTTTTAGGCAGTAGACACAGAGGTGGAGGGAGGTTACAGTCTAGGTTCAACCACCCCTCTTGGAGAAAGAGACGACAATGCTGTTCATCAATACGCTGAAGGCCCTGTTCATTACGCATATGTTAGGAAGCGCAACAAAAAGCTTTTTTGACATAGTTATGAATGGTGAAATGATTGAGAATGCTATAAGAGCCGGAAAAATTGAGGTGGAAGAGAGTGATAAGAGGTCAACCCCAAGGAGAAGAGAAAATGAGGTGAACAACACAGGTTACTCAAGGTCAGAGGTCGCTAGCCAACAAGGTCCATCAAGACAAGAATCTTATGTGAAACAAGGCACTAAGAACCTCTAGTTCACGCCAATTCTGATGTCGTATAAGGAGTTGTATCAAAGCTTATTCAACGCACGCATTGTTGCCCCTCTCTACACAAAGCCTCCACAGCCTCCGTACCCCAGATGGCACGACGCAAATGCACAATGCGAATATCATGCGGGAAATACGGGGCATTCCATAGAAAACTGCATTGCCTTTAAGAAACTGATTGGAAGGCTTATCAGTATGGGCGTCGTTAAATTTGATGATTCCTCCAGTGCGGAAAATCCGTTACCCAATCATAATTGATAGTGGAGTGAATGCAATTCATGGAGAAGTGTGGGAGGTGTTCACATCGACGAAAAGCAACTGAGGAAGGGACCTTGTTGGATATCCACCCTTATAAATTTGAGAGTGTTCTAAGCAATTTGACGGCAAAAGAAAACCCTATAGTCTCTAGAGCTTTTTAAAGTAATGTTCAAAACATTTTTTTGTTTTTAGCCTAAAAATGATAGAAATTCCTTTGTGAAATAGGCTTATGTCTGAACGTTATTATTTTAATGAAATATATCTCTGTGATCACTTTTGAGCCAATGTTATTTCATTCTTTTTGAATAATTATTTCTGATTATTTTATTCTTTTCCACATCATTCATTCATAATCATATTGTATTATTCATGAATTTACACATTCTTTTGTATATTCTTTGGTACTTGTTATGGGTCCTCAGATATCAATGACATGAATGACACTACTACAGACTCAGATTTTCCTCTTGAGCGAGGCATGTGTTTAGACGGATCTCATGGCTTTGGAAATGACATAGATCTAGTTTATCTCAAATTTGTTGAGGATGGTAGAACAAGAGAATCGACAGATCCTACCTCACGAGGAATCGTTAGAAATTGTGAGCTTGGTAAAGATTAGAATTGACCTGTCCTTAAAGATGAAGCAAAACTTTGTTCAAAGATGTCTTTGTAGGATCATACCAGGATATGCCAAGGATAAACGCTGATAAAGAAATCTGCACAACAGCACGATGTCAGAAACTTGTAGTAGGAACGATGCAATTCTTTGTCAGGGCAATGCCTTCCTCGTTGAGTCAGCATAGCTTTGCCCATTTGAAGGCGAGTTTCCATCCCTTCAAGATGTTTTCTGTCGTAGTTGCGCCCCAAAAAGGCTCTATGAAAGAAATGAAGGTTTTTCGCATACAAGATGAAAGTGAGAAATCTCATTCATAAAAACATTGATCCTGATCGAAAGGGTTTAGATTCAATCAATCAAAAAAAATCGAAAGCAAAAGCAAAATCAAGATCAAAACAAAAAAGAAAAATCAATCAAAGTCAAAACAAAATGTGAAAAGAAAAAGAAAAAGGAAAAAGAAAAGGAGAGGCCAAGGAGAAAACCCGCAAAGGGCGCTTTGTGACTAAAGGTGGTTTTGAGTTGAAAACCCGAAAAGGGCGACTCAAATTTCGAGCAAAATGGGGCATGGACATCACCATTATCGAAGACTTCTAATGGGCATTGTTTCACTATTGAGATCATTAATTACTTCATCAAATGGATAGAGGCTACTGCATGCGTCAATATCATCATATGCCGATATAGATTTCCAGAGAAGATGGTATTAGATATTACATTGAACTTGAATGAAGCACGATAGCTGAGGGCTGTAATCAGTTCAAAATCAGACACCACGATTTGTCACTGTACTGCAAGACAACAGATGTCAAAAAAATGATGAAAAATGAAAAGTGAAAATGAAAAATGAAAAAGTAAAAATGGAGAGGCTAAGGGGAAAACCCGCAAAGGGCACCTTAGGCCAAAGGGGATTTGAGTTGAAAACCCAAAAAGGGCGGCTCAAATATTGATCAGAATGGGGCATGAAGTGATCAGAGCAACTCGTATTTGGATCATATTGGGGCATGTGGTGATCTTGCTATGCCTGAATCAACAGGAAAGGATAGGCGACATCTTGGGGCATCGACAGAGCACTGTAGATCTCCTAAACATCTGTCCAACTCAAAATGGTCTTCAGGAAGTTTGTACAGAGAAGTTCAAGCTGCGATATCTGGGGCACCCAATTCTCATATTATTTGTTGTTCTTGGGATACCTTTTTCTTTTCCAAGATATACATTCCCAATTAATTCCTTTGTCATCCTTCTTTACTATTTTTGATAATTTTTTCTTTCGAGCTATGCTCAGAACCAACTTTATTCTTATCCATTGTTATGACTTTTTTTGTAAACATATTGCATTGGAATAATGATTAATGGACTAATGAAACTTTCACAATGGAAGTTTTGCATATTACTCTGAAAAGTTTCTAAATAATATAGGAGTCTGAAATAGGACTATTGTTTAGAACACACCAAGTTTAAAGGTTGGGAATTTGAGAAGGAATAGTCTAAATTTAGACTTTCTCTTTGGATTTTTGTTGTCAAATACGTTGATTGACAAGATTTCGTGTTGGTGATAAAGCTTAAGTAAACAAGCAAGCAATGATCACCAGGCAGGAGGAAGAGGTTACCTCAGAGAAGAGAGCCTTCATTTGTGCATAAGTCTTTGGTACGACACCTTGAGAGTGGTGTAAGGAACCAGAATGATGTAGATCATGTATCCTTGAATTGGACAGGAGAGGATTGAGGAAAAGCCATATTTCTACCCTTGGATTACAGTGGGAGAATAATGGTACAAATTTTGCGCCCTAATGGGTTAAACTTTAAGGTTTACAGTGGAGGGCAACCAGGCTAAATGTTTCTTCATAAGCCAGTCAAGCGAGAAGGCGTTGTAGCACGTCGGTGTTAAAGCCTTAATAAACTTCGAGTAATGACAACCTAAGCAGGATCATTCTCAAAAAATTAAAATTCTACATTCTTGCAAACACCATTCACACATGTCTAGTTAGGAGCATTTGATTCATTTTGATCATGCCATCCTAATCATTAGGCATAATTAGGTTCATTATACAGGTCATGTTCCCCCAGAGAACAGATCAATGAAGATCGAAAACAAAGCTTTGCCTCCATCGGTTGTAGTGGAGCTGGTTAAAGATAGCAGATCTTGCCTTCCTGCGTTAGCAACGAAGCAGATTGAAAACAAAGCCTTGCCTCCATCGGTTGCAGTGGAGCTGGTTAAAGATAGCAGATCTTGCCTTCCTGCGTTAACAGCGAAGCAGATCGAAAACAAAGCCATGCCTCCATCGGTTGCAGTGGAGCTGATTAAAGATAGCAGATATTGCCTTCCTAAGCACTAGTGGAGCAGATCGAAGACGGTGAATCTTATCTTCCCCAGGAGTAGGGAAATAGATTTACGCCACAAGTCCTATGTCCCTGACCAGCAGTGGAATAGGTTGGAAATTACAAGTCTTATCTCCCTAAGCGGTAGTGGAGCAGGCAGAAGAAATCAATCCTATCTCCCTAAAGTTGCAGTGGAGCGGATTAAAATAATAGACCTTATCTCCCTAAACAGTAGTGGAGCAGATCGCATCGGGTCTTATCTCCCTGAAGTTGCAGCGAAGCAGACTGAGAAAACAAGTCTTATCCCTCTAAAGTCACAGTGGGGCAAACTGAAGAAGCAAAACTTATCTCCCCGAGGTTGTAGTGGAGCAGATTGAATTCGATAATCCTATCCCCCTGAAGTTGTAGTGGAGCGGATTAAGGTAATAGATCTTATCTCTCTGAAGTTGCAGTAGAGCAGATCGCGTCAAGTCTTGCCGACTAGAGATAGCAATTTTGTTCTTTTTAGAAGCTACGAGTTGCGAATCCTATCTCCCTTATATTACAGTGGAGTGGATCGAAGCACCAATTCCTATACCGCTGAAGATGCAGTAGGATGGAATGAGGCTACTTGAAGAAGAAGAGCACCAAGGTTCAACACGACCGGGAAAAATTGGTCCTTTTTAGTCTTTGCTTCATTCCCGTTACACGACAATGAGCACAGAGGGGCAGCTGTAGTACCCAATTTGTGCCCGGCCCCTTTTACAAAAAAAACAAATAATAAAATAAAATAGAAAAATAATTAATGTCCATTTACATCTAAAACTAATACCCAAATACCAACCCAAATCCCTAGCCCGATTACAGAAGCCCAAAACCCAACGTGGCCCAACCCGTTTTAACCTAAACTAGCCCAGAACCTAATGGCCCAATACCTAGCCTGGTTGAGACAAACCCTAGGCCAGCCTTTAGCAGCCAACAGCGCCGCATCAACCTCTGCCCTTGCATACGTGCCGAGCCATGTCACGAGCCTCAGTACGTGCGCGCCCACTGCTCCGTACGGCCGTACCTGTGAACGCAAACACACAAATCGACAGCAAATCAGAGAACAAAAGGGCAACAAAAAAAGAAAATGAAGGGAAGGGGGCAGAGAAAAAAGAAACATGTATTTTTTAATTGATTTTTTCTTTTCTTTTCCTTTTGATTCGGCCATATAAGGCCATTTTTTAGCATTTGTAAAAGGACAAATGCACAATCAATACAAAAAAGGAATCAAAAAAGCAAGAGACTAAGAATTTTCGAAGTTGTTCTTTCCTTTATTTTTCATTTTATTTTTTTTCTGCATTTTTTTATTTCTGTTTCTTCTCTATAAGCGAAACAACAAAATAAAAAGGGATGAGAACTTACCATCGTGGGTGCGTCGATGACGCCTTCTCCTCCTCTGTGAATCGGAGTCGAATGGGCAGAGGCTTGGGACTTGAAACGGCAGAGAATGGGGGGTGGAGGCAATGCTCTCTTTTTCTTCTGCACTTTCGAATGGCAAACCTTTAGATTTAGGGTTTTTTTCTTTTCTTTTTAGTCTTAAAATGTTTATCCAAAATGGCGTCGTTTTAGCCCCCATGACCCGCGCGCGATCCTACCCGCTCCAGAGGGATCCGTGTGTTTTCATGAAATGGGTTATTTGCGCGCGGGGTCCCTCCACCTTTTATGATTTCGCGATTAAACTCCTTTTTTTTATTTTGTCCTGAAATTTTTGTATTATTTTATTTTGGTCCTTTTCGAAATGCTGCGCATAGAAAGACGGGGCTATTAGCTGCTTAGATCCTTGCTTCTTCGCGCGTATTGTAATATAGTCCTTCAGTTTTTCACCGAATACAAAGCTAATCCTTTTATTTTTATTTTTATTTCCTGCCTATTTAATTTCGTTTTACTTCAATTTAATTTTGTTCCATTATTTTATTTTATTTTGTTTGTTCTTCTTTTAACTTTGTTTCAATTCTAATTTAGTTTTTTATTACTTTAATTTTAAATCTAATTAGTTATTATTTTTGATATATTTATCTTTAAATATAGTATTATTTTAGTATTTAATCTTAACATTGTTTTAAACTTCATCATTAGTGCTGCTTAATTTGTTTTATAAGATATAATACTATTTTATATACATATGTATATATATAATTTATATCAAATTATGTTCATTTTATATACAAATGTATATTATTGATCTCACATTATTGTATTTTTCCACTTACTTTAATACATACGTAATTTATTTCATTTTAAAAACTACTTTGTTATATTTCACTTATTTCATTTTTTTTGTATTGTTATATATTACTATCCATTTTGAAATTTTTTATTTTTATTTTTATTTTTATTTGTTTCTACAAGTATTATTTATTTAAATTAATAAGTAAATGTTATTTTCTTTAATTGTAATATTTATTTATTTTTATTTGGATACCATTATTTCATTCGATATTTATTTTTAACTATAATTTTGATTAATCTCAAATTCTTATATATGTATATATGATTTCTTTAAATTTATTTGAATTATAATTTCCTTTTTTTTCATACATCTTAAGTTATTTTAAAAGCTTGTACAATTTCATGTGTGTTAATTTATTTGGTGCTTTGATTGACTTTAGATTCATTAGCCTTTGAATGTTAACATAATATATGATGTGAGAATTGCTATTATGTGTATTGTATTTCTTATTTACTTGATTATTCTTCATACATTAGTGTACGTTGATTTACGAATCTCCATTTCGCGTTGTATGTTATTCTTCTATTGTTTTATTTATTCAAAAGATTACAAGTGTCAAGGTTATTTCATTCAAAATGCTCGATGTTTAGAATCCTCGAGAGAATTGAACCCTAACATATTGGGTTCCAATTTTCCTCGTCGAATCTAAATAATCGAATTTTTTACATACAAATTTCCAATAAAAACCCATTCTCGGGGATTCGACACGTTGTGTCCTAACGCATTGGATATGATATGTTATTTTCTCGAGACAAGGATTTTAAAATAAAGGCAATGCTCGATTAGGAATTTTGTGAAATCGAACCCTAACTTACTGGGTTTTGATTTTCTTATTTGATCCAAATAATCGGATATTCTCTTCAAAATGCATAGGTTTTAAAAGACGAGAGATAAACTTAATTTTGAAGATTAAAAATGTTGCGCCCTAACTCACTAGGTGTGACATTTTATTTCTTTGAAATAAGAGTGTTTTATCATTCAATTTATTCAGGTTAAAAGGATCACATTTTAAAATCTTTTCAAAATTTCAACATTAAGACATTAAACAATTAATTCGGTACCAATTTTGGGCGTCACGAGGGTGCTAACCTTTCCTCGTGCGTAACCGACTCCCGAACCTATTTTCTCAAAATTCGCAGACCTAAAATTATTTTCAAGGTGATCCGATCACACCACAATAAAAGATTGGTGGCGGCTCCCATTTCCATTTTTTAAAAGTCGACCCCCATTTTTCAAATTTCAAAATAAAATTAAAAATGGTTTCGACATGTTACTTTCAACATAATTTATAGTTTCAACATAATTTAAAATATAAATGGCAGCGAAAAGGAAGACTCTCGTCAAGGCCAGAAACCCAGATCTGATCAGTGGTGTGGGAAAGTATTCTAGGTCTAAGATGTACCACAAGCGTGGCCTTTGGGCAATCAAGGCCAAAAATGGCGGTGCTTAACAAGCGCAAACATAAACCTACCAAACTCAGGTTCTTCTTTTGAAAACCATTATTTGTTTATTTATAGATTTCTAAAAAAACATTCCTTATTTTTGGGTTTTTACTTGTTTTTTATTTGTTTAGAGCAAGCATTGCACCAGGGACCATGTTGATTTTGTTGGCTGGAAGGTTTATAGGGAAGAGAGTTGTTTTCTTGAAGCAACTTAATTGTTAAAACTAGTTAAGTGCCAAATTTGAACAATAAAGCATGTGAATGTAAGTATAACCGTCGATATTGTTTTAATTTGAGTAAAGGCAAGGTTATGAAAATGTAAAAAAAGCTTCCTATTTTCCTGAGAAAATGAAAGGTGTTTTCATTGGAAAAGATTATGGCAAACAAAAAAAAGGAAATGATGTTATAGATTTGATTTTTATTTTATAAAAACTAATATTTTAGTTATAGACTTATAGTTGAAGACCAAATTAATTATCAATTTTTTGAGTCAATATGTGACGTTATTATTTTATTATTTAATGGTAAACTTTTATATAATATTAAAAATAGAGTAATATGATTCGAATCTATATCAATAATATTTGTGATAGATTAATTCACTCATCACAGTTTAATCCAAACTATCATATTTAATTGATAATTTTTTTTGAACAGCTATAAAGGTAATCATTTAACTTTTTTTCTTTTTAACTTAAACAGAAATCTTTTGCTCATATTAAAAGTATAAAAATCACAATGCATTATACTTCTGCCTAGATTATTACCCTGTTTTATCTTTTTAATTTGTATATCTTTTTTCTAATAATATAGAGCAGTACAAGTATTCTAACCATGAAAAAATGCCCCATGGGAGCCCAAAATTTTGTACAAACTACAAGCAACCTATTAACAGATAATGCAACTTTGAAGAAGATTTTGAGCCTCTTTCGACTCTGTAATCAATGCTCTGTCACACCAACCAGTACCATGAAACAAGTAGATTGTAATTTTAAAATCAGGACGTCTTTGTATTGAAGTAAGTTAAGATGATGGCAGTGAGCAAGGGGCGGAGAAACACTACCCATATGGTGCACTTGGGCTCGAACGGGAAAGGAATTGAAAGAGTGTGGGTGAATGCAGCTGCTGCTAGGAGGAGACCAACTTTCTGCAATGCATTCAAAGTGGTGGTGCAATATGGGTTGATAAAGAAAGCACCCAAGATACAAATGAAGGTGAGTAGGACAAGGAACGAAAGCAATACTGTGGGAAATGGAAGGTGTTGATTGGACTGATGGGGTGTCTTTGCATATTGGAGGGATACACCCAATGCATATGAAATGCATATTGGGGTGTCTCTGCAAAATGATATTCTAATGATGTTCTATCTGCTGGTAATTGGTAATGTTTCAATGTTCTTATGTGCTTTACCTTTTTGCAGTCACAGAAGTTCATTAGCTTGTGTGGATGGGAACCAAGATGGCTTCTAAATGTTCAAGACTGTGAAGAGCATTCGACTCAATCAGCTAGAAATGGATGTTCTTTTGGCTCTAACACGACTCAGGTTCATCGTTCACAGGATCCTAGACCAAGCAAAAATGCTCTCATTGCTTCTGGCAAAAATGTTTTCTTATTGTAAGAATATTTTTAACATTGTAACTTTTAACATTATTGTAAGAATATTTTGAATTATACTTCAGTTATCAATTTATATCATATATCTTTCGTTGAATTTGAAGTATCATTTAGATTTGCTATTTTTGGTTGGATTTCATGCTACAGGAAGGGTCGTATATGGATGAAAATTGAATGTTACAAATCTACCAAAGTTAGTGGCGTTTTCTCATAAACGCCGCTAAAGAACGGTACTTTTAGCGGCGTTTGTGTAACATCTCGATTTAGGGCCTAGTCAGAATAGTGGTTTCGGGACCACAAATCCGATGAGGAAAAAAATTATTTTTACTATATTTTTATGGCCTACAATTTCACGGAAAGATTTCGTGAAAATTTCGTTCAAAAATTTTAACGTTTGGGCACTCAATTTAGTCAAAAAGACTAAATTGTAAAAAGTGCAAAAGTTGAGTTTTATATGTTAAAGGTATTTAATTTTTATGGAACTATAAATTAGGGGTTCTTATATGGTAATTATACCATTAGTTAGTGATGGACAAAAATGGACATGAGATCAGTGAAATAGGATTTTTTTTAAGTAAGGGCATTTTAGTCATTTAGTAAATAAATAGAATTACAAGGGAAAAAGATGTAAAAATTGTGTTCATCATCCTTGCTTGCTGCCAAAACTTGAAGGAAGCCATAGTTAGGGTTTCTTCACTTTCTCAAGCTCATAGTAAGTGATTCCAAGCCCCGTTTTTAATGTTCTTTACGTTTTTGGAATCCGTTAGCTTAATTTAGCTTATTTTAGCAATAATTTAACCTAGGGTTCATATTTGGAAAAATATCCATAGGTGAAATATGTTTATTTTGATGTTTTATGGTAGAATATGAAGCTAGGAATTATGTTAAAAAACTTTTGCTAGTCGATTTTAAGTGAAAACGAGTATATTGACATAATCGGCAAAAATACCTAATGTTCATAAGTAAGTGTTAGAGTAAGAATTTGATGTTATCATAGAAGGGAAAAATTTTCAGCATGTTATAAAACATAAGAATAAGAGATGAAGTTTAATTTCCAAGCTTTGGGGAAAAAGTGTAAATATGCAAAAGTTTAGGGGCAAAACTGTAATTTTTATAAAATTGAGTCAAGGACTGCTTTGATGAATGTGAGTATTAAATAAGCTAAATTTTCTATTATAGATCAAGAAGAACGAAATTCGGTGCTAGACTGGGGAGAGAAAAAGATTAAGGACTACAGTGTTAGATTTGATCACATTTTTGTACTGAGGTAAGTTTACGGTAAATAAATGTAATATTTCAATAATTATTATTAATGCTGCTATTTTCCAAAAATTATGTATTTATTTCATAAAAATATCTAATGTTGACTTAAGTATGAGATGATAGAGAATCTGTGATAAAAGCCCCGTTGTAACATTGGGAATGTATCGGATACAAATGTTATGACATTAAGGGAATGAGATCCCATGTAAGACCATGTTTGGGACATGGAGTTGGCACCGAGATGAGAGGTCCCCCGTAAGACCATGTCTGGGACATGGCATGGACACCGATATGAAACTCCCATGTAAGACCATATCTGGGATATGGCATTGGCAGTACAAGAAACATCCCATGTAAGACCATGTCTGGGACATGGCTTTGGCATGTTATTATCAGAAAAGAGACCCAAGTATCCTTATTATTCCAATGTGGCTCAACGGGCTAAAAAACAGATTTTGTTGTATGGAAGTTCAAGTAAAAGTATAATTAGCAACTTCAGGTGAGTTATAAGAGTTAAGAATATGTTATGATATCAGTGAGAACCAATATTTCAGCAAGAGAAGAGTAAGTTGTAATCTTAAGCTATCTAAATAGGTAAGTAAATAAACAAGTAAATGAGAGTAAGTAAAGAGGAAACTTAAGAACATGATACTTGCATATCATTATTTGTGTTAAATGTTGTTATTTATTTACTTGTAAACTTAGTAAGCTTTATACTTACTTCTTTTATTTCTTTTGCTTTCATATAGTATTATCAAGCATAGTCAGGATCTTGAAGACGTCGGTGAGCGTTCACACTATCAACCACCACAACTTGGTATTTTAAGACGATAAATGTTTCGAGCTATGACATGTATAGGGACTTAGTCATTTCGATTGTATATTCTTAAATTATGACCAAAAGATGATATGTAAATATTTTATGATGAATAGTTATTAAAATGGCTAAGTATGAAGGTGTTTGTTGTTATAAATGTCTACGTAATAAATTATGCATAGAAATCATGAAAAAGTAAAAATTTGTAGTGAATCAGTTTTGAGACAGCACTAGTGACGTGACTTTGAAAACTCACCAAGGATAGTATAAAATGAATTAGAGGGTGAATGAAATATATAATTAAATTTTATTGAGTTTATTTTCATAGAAAAATAACAATGTAGACAAAGAAATTATGTATTCTGAGATATTTTCATTTTAGTTAGACAAGGTCAAAGTGGTTTTCGGAATACCCTGTTCTGACTTTGGAAAATCATTAAAAATTTTAAAAAAATATTTATGAGTTGTAATTTATATTTATAGATTCCTTATTGAGTCTGTTATCTGTAAAAATAAGTTAGAACACCATATGAAGTCTGTACAATGAGATGATTAAATTTTAGTGACGAGAGGTCAGGATAGTCGATCAGTGAAATAGGGGAGACTTTAACTAATAAACTGTACTAATTGGCTAAACCAAAAATTATGAAAAATTTATGGTAAAAAGATATATGAGTCTAGTTTTAGGGAAAATTTGCAGATCTAAATTTTAAGTTTTTTATCTTGAGTTATAATTAATTTTGTAACTGCTGCGCAGGTGGACAGCTTTGTTGTGAAGTGAAATTAATTTCAAAAGTAAAATTTTATGCCCCAAACTTCGAAGTTAAGTCAAGTAACGCCTCATGCTCGACTCAGGCAACGGTCTTGGGTAAGGGGTGTTACTGTTTGTGATAAAAGCGCCACTAAAGGTCATGTTCGTTAGCAGCGATTGTGATAAAAGTGATGCTAAAGGTCATGGTCCTTAGCGGTGTTTATGATAAAAGCGCCACTAAAGGCCAGCTCTTTAGCGGCGTGTTTGATAAAAGCGCCACTAAAGGTCATGCACTTTAGCAGCCTTTTTCATAAAAGCGCCGTTAAAAAAGCGCCACTAAAAGTCATGTTCTTTAACAGCGTTTGTGGGTAAAGCACCGCTAAAGGTCATGTTCTTTAGCGGTATTTTTTCCATATAAACGCCGCAAACTTTAGCGGCGTTGTCTATAGCAGCGTTTTTTGAGGCATTTTTTGCGGAGCTTGTGAAAGCTCCCCAAATAGTTTTAACAGCGCTTAAAAATGCCGCTAAAAGCCTGTTTTGCTACAGTGGGTCTAACTCACGAATGAGTGCTTGGTATGCTAAATCAAGCACACCACCACCACCAGCAACATTCTTTTCGGGACACACACCACCACCACCACCAGTAGCATTCCTTTCAAGACTTCGAGACATGATGTTTTCTCACAAAAAATCTCACTGGTACTCTCAAAAAGAAATGTGCACTCCTCTCGTGTTTACACTCATTATTGGCTTTTAACCCCTCTAATGCTCTCTCGCACTCTTGCCTTTTCCACTATTGCTTGTCTCTCTAAGTTCTTATGTGACTGCCTTAGACTTAGCAACAAACCTTGTGGAATTGGCTTCAAAAGTAATGTAAATGTGGGGATTATGGTTAGATGATAGGGAAGGCTTAGAAAAACAAAAGCTAAGGTAATTTAAAGTGTGGCTGAAATCCTTGCGGTCAAGGAAAACTTGAACTTGGGAACAGAAACACTTCCAAACTAGCTTCTTTTTTATAGAATTTTGAATCTCCCTTTTGTATTTGCGAACTTGGGATGTAGATATGTTGTATTCTCTCTTTTTTTTTGAAATACTAATCCCGGGAGAGATAAAATATTGGATACCTACTTAATTAGCTAGCTCTATACCAAATGATGCGAGCTTGTATTCGTTTGTTGGTTATGAGTTACAAGAGTTCTCAATCGAAATTAAGAAGTACCAAAACGATGGGGTAAGTAGAGGTTGAAAATGGGAATGGCAAGGTATGCAAAAAGAGTGTTTTGTTGGTTGGGAATGGAGAAGTTTTAATTCAATTTAAGGGTTGAAAAATAAACCAATATTAAAGGACAATACTGACCCAATTCTTATATTAGCACTTAGGATGATTATGATAAGGATAACAAAAGAAAATCGTGACCCTCTATCTAGCAAGAAAGGAACCAGTTGGTATAAGGGTGAATGTCACACTTCTAAGAAGTGATAAGTTCAAAGAAAGAATCAGATTGACGCCACAAGGAAGCTTGATAAGTTAATTTGAGTCAAATAAGAACAAAGAGAGTGAACACTCACAATAAGATAAAAATTCATCAAAAGTTCCTACAAAGTGTTTCAAGCCTAGTATTTATAGGTTGTACAAGAAATCAGTCGAATGGGCATGTTAACAATCAAATTGAATGTGCTTAATGACCATTAATTTGTCCAAGACATCCTTTGAGAGTTTCTAGGTGTAGGTAACACCAGTAGTATTGTTCACATTGTGACATTTTCATTCCCAAACAGCCAATTTGTTGGACTTTGAAGATTAGCTGAATGTGCATAGAGTTGAACAGTTGAAATGGTGTGAACATGAATTGATGCTACTTGGAAAACCGAATGGTTATGTAGCTCATTATTGCTACTTGTGTCGCATGAAGAGTCTTCAAGTGTGAACAGAAAGAATTGAATAGCTTTGTAGGTGTGAAATTGGTAGCCAACCGATTGATCAAGTGTGGACACACTTCATGCCTTGGCTTTTCACAAAAAGGCACTTGGAATGTTGTGTTCAGCACCTTCCACATGCTTGCACGTCCAAGTGCATTGAGCTCCATAAATGCGGTTCATTGAACATCAATTAAGCATGCATCAGCTTGAGAAGAAGATTCTTAGCAGCAACTAATGTGAACAACCTAGCCAACATTAAGACAACGTTTAAATGCATATTAAGACAAGATTTAATCACACTTTAATTTGTTTGAACATAGACAAACATTAATGATGTCAAAATTAAGACACTTAATTAAAACACATATTAATGATATTCAAACTAAGACATAATTAAAGACACAAACTAAAATAACTAAAATGGACATCCTTATTTCCAACAACCGAATTAAACACGTTGATTTAAGGCTTTATTTGAAGCACATTGCGTGGAACACATGGAGCGCATGCCCAAGCTTGATCAATTAGTCTCGTACGGCTTCTGCCCAAACTCGATCAAGGATACCCATGACAGCTTCCTTGAACTTCTTATCTCGTGCACGAGTAATTGGTCCTATTAGCATCTCAATTGGATCTTACGATGTTTCACGAGCTGTTTTGGTTGAGTCCATGTCTATGCTCACATCATTTGGGGTGTTACATTTAATAGTATCAGAACCAAGTTTACAAAAACTCAGCCTGTGTTTTTACGTATCCGTGTTCGCGTGTGTTCGTTTTGAAAAAAAAATGGGTTTTGGTAAATCATACCACAGTATTTTAAAATTATGTGTGTTGCACTGAGTTTGAGGAGATAAAATGTCTGAGACTCCGGCGCTGGTTCAGGGTCGAAATTTAAAACTATAAGATTTGAAATGTAGGTTTTCTTATTTATTTTGTGTTCGTTTTCTGAAAATGTAGATTAGTCACAAGTCTGATATAGATTCTGATGGTAAGCGTGACTGTGAGGGTTAATCTGGTGAGACTCTCGAAGAGTCGTTAGCTTCTTCAGGACGTGAGCTTGTTCAGGAGTTAGAAGTCAATGCGGTTCTACCAACTTCGGGTAGCGATAACCCGGAGGTTAGTACTGAGGAGTTGAATCGGGTGGTGGGAGAGGTGTTAGAGAAAGTCTTCAAAGATAGTTTAGAGAGGAATAGAGAGTTAGTTCAAGGTAGGTGTGTGGATTGTGGGAAGAAAAGGGATCGTAGCCTTTTGAGGTTGGAGCCTCAGACTGCGAAGCATATAAGAACGCAGTTGGGTGTTAGTAAAGGTTATGCGGATGGTTCTGGTAATGGGGCAAGCGTATAGGTTTGTGGGCACTGTAAGAAGCGCCATTCGGGCGACTGTTGGAAGAAGTTGGGAGCGTGTCTTAGATGCGGGTCCATAGAGCATCGAATTCGGGAGTGTCCGTGACGACATTGAGACAGGTATGATTGTAGGTTGTATTGATTTTGTGTGTTATTTGTGGGAATGACAGTGATTGCTTATTCGTTGGATAACATTTGTGTAGGTGATGAACAAATATTTATCTACTTCAGTGGTTGTGTTCTGGTTGTGTGTTTAAGGTTTTAGATTCGAGTGTCTGTGTATGTAAGTGTGTTGATCTGGTTTAGAGGTTAGATGTTCGGGTTATGGGTGTGAGATTTAAATGTTTGGTACGGTAGCGCTTTAGGTTTAGAGTTCGCAACGGGAGCATAGTGGTGGAGTTGTGTTAGACAATTGTTCTGTTAGTGGGAAATTTTGGGGACGAAATTTCTTTAAGGAGGAGTGAGTTGTAACCCTCCGGAATATAGGGTTAGAAGTTTTGAGATTTGTAGGTAGGGTCAGTGGGTAGATCGGACAATTGGGTTTATTGTTGTGTTTTAATGTCAGAATGGGTCTGCTAGTCTAGTGGTTGGTTGTGTGTTAGTTTAACTCGGGGTCTGAGGAATTTTTTTAATTTTTGTTGCTTTTAAGTTTTAGTATTTATTTGTTTATTTATTTATTTTTATTTTAATGGGGTTATAAGAAATTTCATAAGAAATAAAAATAAAAAGGGAACACGTTCTTTTCCTCTCCCTCTCTGGACGTTTCTACCTTCTCCTTTTGTTTTTCAATTTCAAGATTTTCTTTTCTTTTTTTTGTCTTTTCTGTTCCTCAAATTAATCTCGGGTTTGTCATCGTCATGGTTGATTGATTGGGCTCGAGTGTTCTGTTGGATTGGTTTGAAATCGGGTAAGTTTTGTCTTTTGTTTTAATGGGGGGATTGGTTCAATTTCATTGTGCCGCTAATTAAATTCTCATAGTTTAGTTGTGGTTGTAATTGAGGTCTCAGAGTTCGTTTGAAGGAGCGAGTGGAACTATTCTGGTGGTTGCTATCGCGAATTAAGGTGTGGGTTCGAAAACTTTTCCTTTTTGTTATTGACAAAATTCTGATTTGGTTCTGTGAATTTTGACATGGTTTATGGGTTTCTAAAATTTATCAATTGAAGTGTCGTTGTTGCAAAATCGTTTGGAATTTTGTGTGTTTTTTACTTATTCTTGAGTTAAAGAGGGTTGGGGATCATTTCGACATCAAAGACACATTTTGCATCCTTTTTCGGTATGGTTTCGTGACCACACAGGCGTGTGAAATTGGGAATTAGGGTTTTTGGGTGAATTTTAGTGCCACACGGCCTGGCCACACGAGCATGTGTCCCACACGGGCGTGTGAGATTTTCACACAGCCGTGTCTCCTCTATTCTTAATTTTTAGCACTTTTGGACAGTGAGTTACACAGGCTATGTAACACCTCAAACCCGGCCTAAACATTAGGGCCGAATCTGGTGATGTCACATTGTAACACCTCTTACCCGTATTCAACGCTGGAATATGGTACGAGGCATTACCAGAATAAATACACTTATAGACATATTAAACCGAGTTATAAAATTTCATCCAAATTAAAAACTTTCAAATTATTATCTTCGAGTCGCTAATTAGGGTATACGAGGCCCAATATATACCCATTCATATGCTCAATATATTCGTTAAATCAATCCAATATTGAAGAGTTCACTTTATGTCAGAATCAATATTAATAAAAATCATAAATCTTTTCATGTTAATTTCATATATCACTTACCGAACTTCGAATGTTAATTTACAAATATGTAATTCACTAACACATTCTGGTATACACAATGTTTAATTGATGAAATCATTTAATTGAGCTAAATTTTATGTTCATTCCAAATTTTCTTCTAAATCCATAAATGCTTCCACTTACTATTTACCTAATCAATTTCTCGAACCAAGCTATCACACTACAATAATACATCACCTGTGCTTCATGGATTCAATATTCTATTCTTATCACCATCAAATCCATGACATTCGAATACTTAAAGTTTATTCAAGCATATATTATTACGTTTCATATACCAAGCATATGTCAAAATTACGAATACACAATCAATTCATTTGTCATTTATTTGACTAGAAAATTAACCTCAAAATTTATAACATTCCATTACTTAAGATATGCCATAAAACACTCCTTTAACATAAACTAGCACCATGGTCGAATTTTCTTTATGCTATTTATTACTCTTTTTCTGAATCACATAGCAAAATATTACAAATATGTATATATTTGAATACTATAATTATGCATCAACTTACCAACATGAGTTAATTCATGAGTCACTCATGACATCACTTCATGCCAAATATACCACACACATATGCTATGAAACTTTATTTTCTCTCATGAGCTTACCACGACCAGTAATGCACCAATATAAACATCACTCCTATTTCAACGTTTATCGATTATAATCAGGCATATAACTAATTATACACAATTCATTCATATACTTTATTGTCCTCCTCCTCCTGTCCATCCCACATCCTTTATGTATATAACATGCTCAAATAGCATTATACATAATTTTACTATTCACTTATATTTAAATTCAAAGTTGTCTATTTGATTTAGAGTCACTAAATCATTTTTATCTGGAGCTACAGAGCTCCAAATTAAGATCCGTTAATTTTTCCCAAAACTAGACTCACATATCTTCTTACCATAAAATTTTCAGAATTTTTTACTAGTCCAATTAGTACATTTTATTCTTTAAAGTCACCCTTGTTTCACTGCTCAACATCTCTGACTTCTCTTCACTAAAAATAAATTATCTCATTTTACAGAATTTGGATGATATTTCCGTTTGTTTCCTTTCAAAATAGACTCATTAAGGATTCTAAGCATATAAATTATAACTCATAATTATTTTTTAAAAAATTTTAATTATTTTCCAAAGTCAGAACAGGGGATTCCGAAATCAATTCGACCCTGCCTCACTAAAATTCAAATATCTAAAAATATATAACTCTTTTGCTTGCTCTGCTTCTTTTATGTAAAAATAGAATCATTAATATTTAATTTCATATCTCATTCACTCTCTAATTCAATTTTCACCTTTTTTGGTGATTTTTCAAACTCACACAACTGTTGCTATCTAAACTGTTTTGTTGTAAAATGTATTCTTTCATAATTTCAGTTTTTCACTATCTCAATTCCATTGAATTTTTTTTTCACATCTCATTCCAATAGTTCATTTCAATTCATATACAATTCATTTAATTTATCACTATATTCAAAGCAATCCAATTTCTCATTTCCAATTTCAAGTCAATCTTCAATTCAATTCTACATATATATTCATCACTCAATTACACTTAGTCAATTTCCCGATGAACACTTCGGAATAATAACAGATACACGGTGGAATCAACACATAGCAACCACCTTATAATAAATGATACCCGGTTCACATAGTAGCCTGCACATAGTACTACACATGTGACCATTTTCATCTGATACATGTAGTAGCCTGCACATAGTACTACACACGTGATCGAAGCTATTCGGTACGCATAGTAGCCTACACATAGTACTACACATGCGACCTATCATTCTGGTACACGTAGTAGCCTGCACATAGTACTATACACGTGACCTAGCAACTTCACTCGTATCTTTTTCATTCCGAAGGTTCAACCGGGAATTTTCACTTTTTCTCACTTTTTTCTACCAATCAATGTCAATTTCTCGTCTTTATTGATTTATAATAACATATTTAGCTCATATAAAATTCACATTATTAAATCTAGTCCAAAAATCACATTTTTGCAAAATTATATTTTTGCCCCTAAAGTTTCACAAAATTACAATTTTGCCCCTAGGTTCAGAAATTAAACTTTATTCCTTTTTCTTATGTTTTATAACATGCTGAACATTTTTCCCTTCTATAGCAACATCAAATTCTTGCTCTAACATGCACTTATGAACAATAACAATTTTTACCGATTTTGTCGTTTCACTTGTTTTCATTGAAAATGGCTTAGCAAAAATTGTTTAACACAATTTCAAGCATCATATTCTACCATAAAACATCAAAATAAACACATTTCATCTATGAGTATTTTTCCAAATATAAACCCTAGGTTAAATTCTTACTAGAATAAGCTAAATTAAGCTACCGGGACTTCAAAAACGTAAAGAACATTAAAAACGGGGCTTGGAATCACTTACTGATATAGGGTTGCGCGCAAACCAAGATCGAGTTGCCAAGTCACAGGAAACTCCTACGAAAGCTCTAAACAATCAGATCTGAAACGAAACAGAAAATTAAAAGTTTAGAACTTTGAATTTCCAGATCTGAAATAAAATCCCCAAAATAGCAAAGAGTCAAATTGAGAATAGAGATAAGTGTTAATAAGGGTTCTTCAAACCCTAAAGGAGGTTGCGATTCTGCCCAATTGAATACCAAGATAGTTTTCTCCAAATTTCGGCAATCTAATTTCACCCAAAAAGAGTATGGATGAATCGGCAAGAACCCTAGAAATTGGGGATTTTTGGCTGATTCTTTAAAATAGAAAAAAGGCTGGAAACACAATAAGAACAGCAAATAAATTAGATAAAGATTCGGCACAAGCAGAAATAAAGAAAGAATTAACAGCAATAAATGAAAAGATAAGTCCTAAGAAGCCTTGAAATCCCGAAAGATTTCACAAGTCCCTTCAAACAGCTCTAATCTCCCCTCCAAAGAATATCAATGGTAAGAAGAAGGCTGAAGATGGCTCCCACAATCAAAAGATTGTTAAAACAACTTCTAAAGAAAACCCAAGAGAGAATTCTTGGAGAAAAACTCAAAGAGAATTCTGCACTTAGACAAATCTGAAATTTTTGATATATTTGAGAAGTGAATAACAAGGTGGCTGGCCAAGCCTTTATATAGGCCTCTCAAGTGTTTTCCTAATCTAATTAGAAAACTAAAATAAAAAAACTCCTAATTATTTTAATATGGAAATTCGACCAAGGGTCTTTATTTGGGACTCTTGAACTGAATATTTACATAAAAATTTAAACTAAGTAAATAAATAAATAAATAAAAATAAAACTTTACAACTTGGGCCACTTTGACAATTTAGCCTAATTTTCGACTAAGTATGGGTGGATTTCTTGATTGGGCTTGGAATCTTTTTATTGGGCCTTGCCTTCAAGAATTTGGGCTTGTGATCCATCTCCTACCGAAATTGAATCGTTGATGCTCGTAACGGAGATCCAATGCGCTTTGGCTGCAAGATTTGGTTTCTTAGACCAAGATTCCCAAGATTTGAAATCTTGATTTTCCCGTTCTTTCGTGTATGCATCTAAGGCCTTGCTAACAAACTCCTGAATGGTCCCATTTAGTTTGGAACGCATTTGTCGGGCCTTTGATCTCTTATCATTCCCCCCTTCCTCAAAAAGATTCGACCTCGAATCTGAAAAATCAAATGGGATTGAATGATTATATGCAATTGTTAAGTGACTCGTTAATATGACTCGTTAATGTGACTCGTAAATATCTATTATATGCAATTGTTGCATTAGTTAAGTGACTCGTTAATGTGATATTGCCTAATAAATGAGTATCTGCTTCAGTGGTTAAGTGATGTGGGTGTCTGTGTGACTGTTTGGAAACTGTGTGTATCGATTCTGTAATTGATTGAATGATTACGAGCTTCTGCGTCTGTGTAATTGACAATGTTTAGTGTGCATTCTTGCATTTGCATTATGATTCTGCGTCTAATCTAATTTGGCAGTTTCAACTGCAATACGTCTGTATAGCGATTTACTGGACAGTACGATACTTCTGGCAGCTCAGCTGCATACTGTTATTTACGTGGCTTTGTTCCACATGCATGGTGTGTAGGGTTGGATGGGCATTTCGAGGTCCTATGTGGTGTATAGGGCTGGTTGAGCTTCTTATAGCTCATTTGTGGCGTGAATGGGGGACGAAGAGGTGTTTGGCTGGATGGGTGGGTTTCATGTTGATACTTTTGTTCCGCATTTTGTTTGTCTGTTTGATTGCGATATTAACGGTATATAGATCGATGTGTCCAGTACTAATGTGTCTGTTTTGGTTGTGATGATTATTTGGATATTGGATTGCCATTGTGATATATTCTTTTTATTGTGGCACTGAATTTTTATTTTTCTGTCGATTCGATCTTACACTGAGCTTGTTTAGCTCACCCATTTAGTTTCCCTTTTTCAGGTACTCTCGTTTTCTATTTTTGTAGCTGGACTCGGTGTGTGGAGGTCTCGAACAGCCACATTTAGAATCAACTTTAAAAGTATTTTCATAAATTCTGCATTTATAAATAAATTTTTTGAATTGTAAGTTTTATTTTGAATATTGTGGTATGAATTTTGGGTTTTACGCACGTAAGCGACTTTTGGACCAAAATTTTTGTAATATCAGAATTTTACAACGGAGAGTTTTACGTAACTTAAATATTGTATGTTTTCTAGTTGGTTAAACTCAAATTTTACCTACGATCATTTTGGTGATCAATGTAACCTCCGAGATTCGATCTAAACTTCCAGGCTGGGTTTTGGGACGTTACAATTGTAATTCAAATTGCAATTATTCTTTAGGTTTTGGAAAGATAAGGATTAAACTAAAAAAGTGTAAAATTGTAGTTAAATTGTGAATATTATAATTGAAGTTAAATTGTGAAATATTATATGGATAAATAGAATGTGTAAGAAAGTGTGATGAAATGGTATATGTATGAAAAGTGAAAGTGAGATTGAATTACAAAGAATAGTGAATGATGGAAATAATTATTAAATTATATTTATTATATGAATTATTTTAGTGAAATGAAAGAATTATGAAAAAGAAAAAAAACTAAATTGTGAAATATGCAAAAGTGGCATGTGGGAAGCTATGGTAAAATTTTATTAGTGAATATGAAATTTTTATAAGATAGTGAATTATGTTTCAGGTGTCAAAGAAAGTTGATAATTCTGCTTATTGAGTTGTTACAATAAGGACTAATTTGAAATAAATTCAAAATATGCAAATTCTATTCTGAAAGGTGAAAATGAAGTGATTTTCGTCATATTTTCCCAAAGTTTTGTTCTTGTCAATCAATAAAAACATAAAAGTAGTAAATTATGATAATAATGAATCGTATAAATATGGAATGATCTACTAATTGTTAAAAATATACTATGTTAATTATTAAGATATATATATTTAGGAAATGTAATAGCAATAATAATTTTTAATATATAGAAATCAAGGTAAAAATGAGATTTGGATTCCTGGGTACTTACTAAGCTTTCACGAGCTGAACGCGTTATTTTACAATGCGTAGGTGGAAAATCAGATTGAAGTACTCGCTCGAAGTAGCACGACTTCGACTCATCTCATCACATCATCAAAGCTCGAAAGAAAAGTGGCAGGAAATAAATTTTATGGTATAGAATATGGTATGTACATAGGTTAAAAACAAAGCATGTGTAAAAATTTTTAGTGGAAACAAAAGGTTAAATTTGATTGAAATGTGGTACATGAACATTATTTTAGGTGTTGAGAATTGAAGTATAGAAGATTCATGAAAATAGAATGCACATCACGACGACGTACATACCACATTGCGATGATGAACATACCACATCGCGATGAGATCAAGTCAGAAAGTGACGTTGTGACGTGGCGACGTGGCGACGTGGCGACGTGGCGACGTGGAACCCCAAACATTGCGATGTCGTTCTAAAATTTTAGAAACCTTATAATTTAATCCTTGATCGATTGTAGACTATCAAAAGAGTTGTCGTTAGCTTGTATACAGATCGGATATAAGTCTAAATTTCATTATAAATGTATAATGATCCTAACAATTTGAATGTAATAATAAATTGATCCGTAATTATTTATATTTGCTTTGACAATGATTATGGCATCCCAATGCCTTGATTCGACGATTGGGTCAATATTGGGGTGTTACAACTTTTGAGATATTGTTATTCGCTGGAAAATAGTCAGAATTTATTTCTATATATAAATTCTATTTTCTAAGAATAAAAATTCTACCGGTTTCTATAAGAAAGAGAGGGAGATTTACTTTCCTACTGAAAGTAAGAAAATTATTTTTGGTTTTGTGTTTGCTTCGAAATTGTTTGAGCCCACACTTGAAGCAATTCGTGGTATGAGGATAGCAGAGAAGGTCGTTTGGTTGAAAGTTTGGAATATCAAGGATCCATATCGGTCAAAGCACAAGTATATTTCAGGAAAATTTTATTGCTATAAATATCACAAATCGGCTCGATTTTCAAATTTTTTTTCTGCTATGCATGAAATCATTTTCGAACCAGATTTTTTCCAACAAATAGGAGGGATGAACATTTTCCTTCCTAATGCATAAAAATCAATCCTTCCAAATTGGCATGAAGAGAATAGAGAAAATAAGAGAGATATGTATCCATCTTTTCATCTCTCCTACCAAGCACACCTATGGAAAAAAATTATGTTTTCTATCCTTCTAATTTTCTATCCCTTCAATTTTCCATCCTTCTAGTTTGCTATCCCTTTATTTTTTCATCTTTCTAATTTTATTTCCACCCTACCAAGCAAAGCCTAAAGGATAGATTTGAGGGATCTCCTCTTCTATTTAATTATCCCTAAAAAAACTCATGCAAATTTAATTGAATGTAGTCCAATAAAACTATATTTCTACACATATATGTCTCTTTTCATTCAACATTATGAACCCTTAAGTGCTCAACTCTGGTTAAGTTTAGTGTAATAATTCAACTTAACACTAACTTAATAAAAAATGAGTTAAAACTATTTTTTAAGAAAATAATAGATATTATTACAATGGAGTTTTTTTAATTTCTACATAAAAGATTTAAATAAAACAATTAATCAATTCTTATTAAAGATTAAATGTTTAAGAATTTAATCTGAGATTGATAAGAATTTATACACTAATCAGTATAGTCACAAGTCTTGTACAAGTACAAATACATGTTCGAGTAAACTATAACATAGAATCAAACTAGTACAATGTATAGCAATTGAAGAGCCAAAAGAATCAAACTAAAACCCATCCATGGCATACATCACAATTTCACATGAAGGGGCTCGAATCTAAGTGCTTAAGGATCTAGGGCCTCCGTCATAATCAACAATACCAAGGTTTCATTGAAACCTATGATTCAATTATTGAATTAGTCTTTTATAAATAAATTTTTAAAATAAAGTCTTTTCACATAGGTAATGTATGTGGTATAATCTAATAAGAGTTTTGCACCTATGCTAACTAATAGAAAACATCTACTTTGATTACAAAAGAGTAAAAGAAAAAGTCAAGTATTGTTATTAGTCCATGTACTATTTGTTTGTTGTGGATTTAGTTTCTATATTATAATTGATTGATTTTAGTTAAGTACTTTTCAAAATTTAAAAATTTAATTTTAACATAAATGGTAACAATTGTGGATTTAGTTCATATTCTCTAGTTAGGTCATTTTTAGTTCTCATACTTTTCTAATTTTGAAATTTCAATCTTGACTCAAACAATAACAATTAAATTTATTAACTAAAATAATCTGACATTTTTGTAAATAATATATGGAAACAAGAAATTGACATGATATCATTCATGCCATAAGATGTTTGTCGCTTAGAAATAACATAATTTATCTTAAGGCCCCTTTAAATGAGTTGCATTTAACTTTTTTTTTTGTCTCACACTACAGTATAGCTACAGTATCTAATCTCACTATCACCGTTGTTTCTACACTAACTGCAAGTAAACGCACCGCCCATTCAAAAGGAGCATTAACAAATTTAATGATTATTATTTAGATAAAAAAGAAATTTCAAAATTTAGAAAATACAAATATTAAAAATGACTAAATTAAAATATAATCACTTATACAGGTTTTTTACTAAAATATTACGAAAAAAATAAAAAAACCAAAATAATATACAAAAAAGTTTATTTACCAAAATAATACAAAAAAAGACAGCTGAATGGAGGGTCTGCCACAAGCGGCACCAATGGTGCCTGTGGTAGAGGCGGCACCAACATGTTCGTATTTCAGCCCTTTGTTCCTATTTTTTTTCCCAGATTTTATTACTTTTAAAAAATATACTATTTTCTAATTTTATTATTTTACATTATTTTAGTAGATTATGTTTGAAATGTATTCATTTAGTGTGTTTTTTTATTTAAATTTGAAAAAAACCTTATTTCGGCCCTTTGTTCGTATTTTTTTGCCGGATTTTATTACTTTAAAAAATATACTATTTTCTAATTTTATTATTTTACATTATTTTAGTACATTATGCTTGAAATGTATTAATTTACTGTGTTTTTTAAATAAATTAAAAAAATCCTTATTTTGGCTTTTTATTCGTATTTTTTCCCCGAATTTTATTACTTTAAAAAATATACTATTTTCTAATTTTATTATTTTACATTATTTTAGTACATTATGTTTGAAATGTATTCATTTAATATGTTTTTAAATAAATTTAAAAAAATCTTTATTTCGGCCATTTGTTCGTATTTTTTTCCCAGATTTTATTACTTTCAATAAAAATATATTATTTTCTAATTTTCTAATTTTACATTATTTTAGTACATTATTCTTGAAATGCATTCATTTAGTGTGTGTTTTAAATAAAATTTTAAAAAAACCTTTATTTCGGCTCGGCCCTTTGTTCGTATTTTTTTCCCGGATTTTATTACTTTCAATAAAAAACACACTTAATGAATACATTTCAAACATAATGTACTAAAATAATGTAAAATTAGAAAATTAGAAAATATTATATTTTTTAAAGTAAAAATGACTAAATTTACCAATAAAAGCTTAATTTTTTATAAATTTACCGAAATGGGCCCGATATTTTATTATTTACTAGAATGAGCCATTTTTCGGAAAATCGCGTTCACGTCAGCGCGATGTCAGGGGACGTGCTAGAAAATCGCGTCCACGTCAGCGCGCTTTGCTGACGTGGCCGCGATTTCCTGACGTAGCGCGTTACGGGGGCCGCGATTTGCTCGTTTTTCCTACATTAGGTTTTTGGATTTTAGGGTTTAAGGTTTAGGGTTTTTAAGGTTTTGTAGAAAAAAGTAAACAAATAAGTCGCGCCCACGTTTACGCGCTTTTGCTATAGTAGATCCTGAAAAAATAATTTCGAGTTGACGTTTCTGAGCAAATAGTATAAAATCGCTTCTAGCAGGATGCTGTTTGATAAGAATTTGTGAAATCGCTGCCTCGTGGACGCGCTTTTGCTACAGTAGGCCCTGGAAGAAATAATTTCGAGTTGACGTTTCTGAGCAAATAGTATAAAATCGATTCTAGCAGGATGCTATTTGAGAAGAATTTGTGAAATCGCGCCCTCGTGGACGCGCTTTTGCTACAGTAGATCCTAGAAATTGAGAGGATTAGTTTGTGAAAAAAAAGGGGTGGGAGGGTATTTATAGTTTTTTTTTACCGTGGGGGGGCAACGGTCAAAAATTTGACCGTTGCACTGTTCACGCGCGGGGCAAGTCGCGGCTACGTAAGCGCGCTTTACTGATGTGGCAACAAATCGCGTCCACGAGGAGGCGATTTGTTGCCACGTCAGCAAAGCGCGCTGACGTGGCCGCGACTTCCTGGCACGTCCCCTAACATCGCGCTGACGTGGACGCGATTTGCCGGAAAAGACCCATTCCAATAAATAATAAAATACCGGGCTATTTCGATAATTAAAAAAAATGCTTTTTTTTTGTTAAATTGACATCACTTATACTAATAGTGAATTCTGAAAAAAAAATACTACTATTTTAACAATTTTATAATAACCCCCTGTCATTTTATGACATACGAGTTGTGCCCCAGTTCTTTTTCAATTCCTTCCATTTCCTTTCCGGTTTCATTTGCAGCAATTACAATTAGAATACATGGGAGCACGAGAAAGAAAAGCTTCCCTTCTTCACTAAAAAGGGGTTGCTTTTTTACCTGGCCAAAGCCAAAGTCTTTTCGTTATCCCTAAGCCAGATTCTCTCTCTCTCCCATTTCTCAAAAATCTTCATTGGTGGCTTTTCATTCACGAGCTCGGAAACAAAAACTACTCAACAAGCCCTCTTCTCTCTGGCACCGAACCCAATAACCCACCAAACTGGTAAATAAGTATGAAATCAGCATCCCTTTCTCACCAATCATCTCTTTTTTTTTTTGCTCTTCTTCGTCGACCATTCCTTTAGCACATTCAAAGTAAAACTTAGGTTGGGTTTTTTTTTTGTTTTTTCCTCCTTTGTGATTTCTTTGGCTTGGATTTCATGTTGGATGGAAAATTTTTAAAAATCTCATTTCTGTTTTTCTTTGAGGGCTTTGTCTCTTTAACACTAAATTTGGCAAAATGCCGCCATTTTTTAAACCATACTTGTCGCTTTGCGTTCTCCAACTTCGCTTTTTCTCTATTTATAGAAACTTTTCTTGTTTTTTTTTTTGGGGTTTCCAGATTTACTTGATTTCATGCTTCTGTTTTTCCCAAAATAGAACTTTAATTGCAGAAGTACACTAAAAAGGCAACCAACTGTTTGTTTTGTGGTAGTTTTATTAGGAAGGAACAAGAAGTCGAAAAAGGAATGGCAAGAGAGAAGATTCAGATTAAGAAAATTGATAACAGTACAGCAAGGCAGGTAACTTTTGCCAAAAGGAGAAGAGGGTTGTTTAAGAAAGCTGAGGAGCTCGCCATTCTTTGTGATGCAGATGTTGCTCTTATTATTTTCTCATCTACTGGGAAGCTCTTTGACTATGCTAGCTCAAGGTACCCTTCTCTTCATTTCTCTTTTTTCAAACACTTGTTTGTTGTAGTTTCACTTTCTTTCTTTTTTTCGTTTAATGTATAATTACCCTATTGTAGTCGTAACATTTTAACTCTCCTTTAGTGGGAAAAAGGACAAATCTTTCAACTTTGAGAAAAATGTGGTGTTTTTTTTTTTGTGTGTGTGTGTGTGTAGTTTGTTAAGACCTTTGAGAGGAGAAAGCTTGTTCTTTCATCTGTATTTTCTTTTATTAAAAACCCTGGGAGTTTAACGGAATGGAAGAATGAAACCAGTCATGAAAATTGGGTTTTGGAAGAGAAGTTTATAGTGTGTGTTTGTACATGTATTTTGTTTGAAGTGTTGAATTCTGAAATAGTTCATGTATAATATATATACAGTTTAAGTATTGGTCTCAGGTCGGGATCTTTGTTTTGTTTTTAATTCATTTTTTACCCTTTAGTGCCACTTGGTTGGTTTTGCCAGTTTACAGATTTTCTTCAGGGCAACTATTAGGGACTGAAACACATTGTTTTTCACCTTAAATTACTTTGCAGTAGCATACTCCAGTATGTTTTGAGAGAATGGACACTCATCTAACTATATGTGTGTATATATATGCATGTAGGTATGTATTTGTGCTTATGATATCTGCTAATATAGCTATTAGTGGGATTTTTAGAAGAAAATCTATTTTTGAAAGACAGTACTATTTACACATCATGTTCAAATTATGTAAAACAAGGATGATTTAGATATTATATAAATCTTAATATATATATTTATATCCAATACTCAAATTACATCAACGTAGATAATAATTGCAGCTAGCGGGCCAAAAGCTTGACATTCTATTTGAAAAATTATATTTTAGAACTATATACAATTGTTATCATAAAAAAGTTTTAGGATACCATATTTGAATTGAAACCATTTTTATAGGTTGAGATTAAAAAAAAAAAACTGATGGTTTAATATTTTGACTTGAAGCATGAAGGAGATACTAGAAAGGCACCATTTGCGCTCAAAGAACCTTGAGAAGCTGGAACAACCTTGTCTTGGGCTGCAGGTTAGTGGCTTTTTATATCTTCTTGTATATATGTAGACATATTTCTTTACTTTTAGTTCTTACATTAATATGTAATCAGTCGGCTGGAAAATTACTTGGGGATGAATGAAAATTTGGATTATTTTATAGAGCAGTAGATGTGAAAGTCTCACTGGTGAGCCTCTTATTTCACATTATTTTTGTTATTTTTATTCGTTGTATTCGATACGTATGCATACATATTTAGGTATGAAGGTATCAGTGTATGGTTTTTTTCGAATATATGAAAATATTTAAAAAGGATTAAATATATCCATTAAAACTAACCTTTGAATATGATTATGGTATCTTCACCATTAAATTCTGTCTACTTAAAAATGATATTGACTTTTTCATCCCTTTACTAATATGTAGCTTCTAGAACACAGCAACCAGTCCATGCTGACTATGGAAATAGCAGAGAAAAGTCATCAGCTGAGGTATGCGTTTATTTATTTTTGTTTCTTATGAACTTATTCATACTATATGTGAAGATAAAGTTAGAGTGGGTTTTGCCTTGAAACAGGCAAATGAGAGGTGAGGAACTCCATGGATTAAATATTGAAGAACTACAGCAGCTAGAAAAATCTCTGGAAATTGGGTTGAGCCGTGTGATGGAGAAAAAGGTTTTTGGCATTTTTTGCAACTTTTGCCTTTCTAAAGCAATATATATATTCATACTTAGCTCTAATTTCAGGGTCAAAGGATTATGAGAGAAATCAAAGACCTTCAAAGAAAGGTCAGTACATAAAAAGATATATATTGTAATTTCTTCTAAAACATGCGACTATATGTGTAATATTCAGCAATTTCTTTTAAAACATGCAGGGAATGCAGTTGATGGAAGAAAATGAACGATTGAAACAGCAAGTATAGTTTTCCCATTTCATAGTAATTTATTTATGCTATTACACTTTCTAGTATATAGAAGCTCTCATCACTGAAGGTACTGCAGATAATTAACGGCCCAAGACAAGTTACCGGTGACTCGGACAATATTATCTTCGGTGAGGAAGGTCAGTCATCGGAGTCGGTGACCAACGTCTGCACCTCTAACGGTAACCCGCATGACTACGAAAGCTCCGTTACATCCTTGAAATTAGGGTAAGCAAGAAAGAACAAATAAATACTAAATTTACTGTTACAAAGCAATGGCCAAACCCTTGTTTTCGTCTTTTGGATGTCTTGCAGGTTACCATATTCTGGTTAACTGTGGGGAGGATTTGAGGCGATCGACTTGGAGTACGATATAAATGATCACTTGGATTGATATTGAAATGAAAAGCTAACTGACCTTGATGTTTTTTAGTTCAATTTTAATCAAAAACTTGGAACTGATACTTGGGTTGTGGAAACGATATCCTCACTTTCCATGTCCAAAATTTGTCCTATATTGTCTGGTAATTGAAGCTCAGCTTTACAAACCCGTTCTTACTTCATCATAATCATCCACATCATTCAAACTATTTTTTTTTCCTTCACTATTTTTTCTTTTCGTATTTTTGTAAAGCCAGTAAGTTCGGGATTTCTAGCATTCTGGCCCTCAAAATTAATAATTAATTAAATAAAATTGTAAATCAAAATCAAAATCAAAATATATATTTAAATATTAAAGAACTAAAAAATATTTAAAAATTATCAAAACTATCAAAATGAAATTAAAAATAATATCAATATTATAGAATTTTTCTAAAAATTCAAAATATATTCCTAAAATTCCAACTTTAATTCTTAATTGTTTAAGAGTATTACGTGTTTGGTTGGATGTAATAGCATCCAATCGAATCATGCTTTATTCAATGCCTTCACTTATTCAGGAGGGCTTTGTATTCAAAAGAATTGCTCATCCAGACTCTATCGAGAAAAACCGTCGAATAGCTATTTAGGTCTCCTCCTAAGAATTGAAATTCGCCGCTTCAAAGACCAGAAAAGGACAGTATCTCCAACATTTTACTAATTTTCAAACCATATTTTGGCATTATTAAACATGGTATCGAAATCTAAACCCAAAATAAAACTGAAATTGAGAAAGGAAAAAGAATCGAGAGACAAAAAGAAAGAAAGACAAAAATAAAACCAAAATAATCAAATAGACAGGGAAGGGTTTAGAAGGCTTCAAGGAACAAGAAAGATTATGAAGAGAAGAAAAAATAATTTTAATTCAATTTATAAGCTGAGATAAAAAAATTTAGATCCAAAAGTTTATAAGATAATTTAGAAAAGAAATAATTAAAAAAATCAAGAAAGGGGATAAAAAAATTATGCCTATGCACTTTTGAGAAGAATTGAACGTCGGCCAACAAGGGAGGACGGTAGCAGAAGGTGGCGACCACGACGGCTAATTGGTTGTGTTCTAAACACTACACCAAAACAGGTCTTTAGTGGCCTTTTTTTGGCTTTTAGCGGCGCTTTTTAGCGCCACTAAAAGTATTTGAAAGCGCCGCAAAAAACGCCGCTATTTACAATGTCACTGCCAAAGCTCATGTTCTTTAGCGGCGCTTATCCCACAAACGCCACTAAAGGTCATGCTCTTTAACGGCGTTTATTCCACAAACACCGATAAAGGTCATGTTCTTTAGCGGCGCTTATCCCACAATCGCCGCTATAGATCTTGACTTTTAGTGGCGCTTTTCACGCAAGTGCCGCTAAAGGTCATGTTCTTTAGCGGCGCTTTTTCCAAAGACGCCGTAATAGATGGCGACTTTTAGCGGCGCTTTTTCGAAAAACACCACTAATTTTGGAATTTTTTTAAAATATAATCTTTCATATTTTAGGCCCTCCTGTAGCAATAAACCAAAAGCAAGCAAATCTAAACCAGCCAAAAGAAATAAATTTATATAATATTTCAAATTAAACGAATAAAATAATATAAATATCAATAAATCAAATATAATTTATATTATTTTTACAAAAATGTTAAAACTTAAAATGATAAAAAATTTTATACAATACACCATGACGGCAGATGTTTCGACTACTGAAACATCTTCATCATATTCTGAAGCTGCTGTTGGAGTTCGTCGTACTTTTTGCTCTACTCTGCTTCCCTCGCTGCAGCCTCCGCTTCCCTCTCTTCTGCCTTAGCTTTAAGTTGTTGCTGAAGTTCTTCATATTTCCTTTGAAGCTCAACTGTGGTAGCTTGCATCTGAGCTATTTGGTCTTTTAACCTCTAAACTTCAGCTTGAGCCTGACTTTCTGAAGGCATGTATTGCTGCGAGCTGGATCCAAAATATTTGGTTGGGTTAACAAAAGATCCTTGAAATTGAACCCGACCATACCTTTCAGGACCCAGAACTTCAGTAATAATCTGGTTATCAATTTCTTCAAGATGAACAGAACTATCACTGGAAGCAATCGCTTCGTACTCCGTCTTTTTATCCTTTAGTTTTTCCTAAAAAACAAATGACATAGTTAGGAACACTATATATATTAAAAAAAACAAATGCAGCATAACTTAACAGTAGTTGCATTACAAGCAATGAATTAAACCATTATAAAACAAACACTATAAATAACTAAAACAAGTTAAATTGTATTAAGTAAACGTACCATAATTTATGCAGCTTCAGGAGTCATAAAGGATCCATCTTTCTTCTTATGTGTAATTTCAAAAAGTTGAAGACGTCCAACTTTTTGACCGGACGATTGTTCCTACAATATAGTAGTAAAAAAGAATTTAATGGAAAGTAATACATAAATAACTGTTTTAAAAATGTAAAAATACCTCGGCCTCAACTACACAAGCAAAACTTCTCGACCCGGCCGTGTGAGTGAATTTTTGTTTCTGCCTACTGCTTTTTCCAACTCGTTCACGATCCTATGTTATGAAATTATTAGTACGTAAATAGGAAATACTATAAAGAAAAATAATTACAAGAGTTTGGAAGTACGTCATACCTCGCATTTCTTCGAATGCCAAAATCTAACCGCATCTTCCCATTGGTACCTCAGCATACCCGGCGGTACATTTTGTAATTTTTCGTCGAGGGTTGTTTTTGTCTTATAATAATCTTTCTTTAATGTACTTTTATGGTCTCTCCACCTTTTTCCCAATGCCTTCTTTACATAAGCATCCGAGACTTCTAAAGCAAACCTCGCCTAAAAAAACAGAAGTTAAGAAAGTAAATATAAATGAAACTTAAACCCAAGTATTACAGATGACATTAACGTATTGTTACCTTAATATTATCGAGGGCTTGGTTTTTGTTACTATCGGGCATTTGATGCCATGACTCGTGGTTGATAGGCAACAAATTTGCATTTTATGCTAAAATGCCCAAGTATCCTGCTAAAAGTCGAGCTTCTGATCCAACAGGCTGACCAAAACTGTTACTGCATACTTTGACACACTCGACTGGATCTAACTCGTATAAATCCCTAAGCAGCGTACGTCCTCGAACTCTGCGCGTCCCACCACTTTTAGCTGAAAAATGTTATATTATAATATAAAAATTTTAAAAATAAATAAACATTAAGTCAACACGCATGTAAATTAAATGTTAAATTACTTTGAATTTCTGCTGGTTCATCAGGTGTAATCGTAACATTCGAAGATCTAATAGTAGTTTGTTGTTTAGTACTATTTGTTTCTACCGAGTTTGGAGTATTTTGAACAATGCTTAGATCTCGCACCTTTCTTCTAGGCATTTTATCTGCAATACACATAAAATAGTTGAAAACTTAGTAACCAATTAGAACAATAACAACACATATAAAATAGTTGAAATATATAATAAGACCAAGATTTAAATTATGATATTACATATAATTAAACAATCATAAAATCTTACTAAATCATAATTCGTAAATATCTTCATCCGTATCTCGGTGAACCCATTGAAATTGTGTACTAGTACTAGGGATATTTTCATTTAAGTTTTGTTCTGGAAAGGGCAAAGTTTCTAATCTGTCATCGATGTTATCTCTACTTCCACTGCCAATGTCAAACAAGTCTCTAGGGATATTACGGAGTACAACGTACCAACCCTTATCAGTTGGATCTTTTGAGTAAAAAACTTGTTTGACTTGAGAAGAGAATACATATGGCTCATCTATCAATTGTTGTCCTATGTGAATCAATCGAGCGAAGTTCACCATTGTAAAACCAAATTGATCTTGCTTAATTCCACGAGCAGTATTAACATCGGCCCAATCACCTCGAAATAAGACAACTTTCCATTTGCCGTAGTAATCCAACTCAATTATGTCAGTAAGAAGTCTGAAATATTGCACATTTCCCTCAACAGGATTATTGTCCCTAGCACTAGCATAACTTGTAATTGAGGAATTAACAACTATTCCACAATTTTGCGTTCTCCTCAATCTCTCGCGATATTTTGTATGAAATCTGAATCCGTTCATGAGGAATGCACTATATCTTTTAATTACTCGATTTGGACCTTGGGAAAGCCATTTAACTTCGTCGTTGACATTCTTCCCACTCCAAACCTATTGAATGGAAAGTAAACTGAGTAATTAAAAATGTTATTAGAAAACAATATTATTTGTCGATGAAAGCTACAATTGCATACCGTTTGGCTTAACCATTCATGAAAAGATTCCGTGAACAACTTATTGATATCTCGATGTTGTGTTCTTCGGGAGCGCGAACGAGATCTCAATATTTGTTTGTACTCACTATGTTAAAAAAAATGTTCACTTTGTTAGAAGATAAACAATTTTGGATTGATGAATATTTATCAAATTTCTAGAACTTACTTCTGTAATGGTTCCATTGATTCGTGGTGAAACAGAACATATCGATGTGCTTGTACCCACGATAAATCATCTAATTCTGTAATTTCAACTTTGTCGATTGGTTCTCCAAAACTTTGGATCAAATAAGTATCGGCCAAGTTATGATCCGTGAGTCCAGCATTTCTAGTTGGTCTGTTCAACCTTGTTTCAACATCTTCCAAATATCTTGAATAGAAGGTCATACATTCATCTGCCAAGTAGCCTTCAGCAATCGATCCTTCTGGATAACGCTTGTTGCGGCAGTAAGACTTTAATTTTGATGGGAACCTAAACGCGATATACAACATTATCAAAAGTTGTATCTAAAGGCATATAGGTGAATGAAAGAAATTTCATAAATAAGTTAACACCTTTCTATGGGATACATCCATCGATAGAAAACGGGTCCGCCGAGAATTGCTTCATGCGGGGATGGATTATCAAGTGAACCATAATAGTGAAGAAGGAAGGTAGGAAGATTTTCTCCAAGTTGCATAAAGTCAAAGCAGCTCGATCCTGTACCTTCTGAAGTTCTTCAACATCCAAAACTTTGCCACAAATGGCTTTCATTATATTTGATAGTTCAATTATACAAGAAGTCACATTCTTCGACATACAACATCGTAGAGCAACTGGCAGTAAATCTTGCATCAAGATGTGATAGTCATATGATTTTAGCGAATATAGTCTTCGATCTTTTACACTAACACATCGAGATATATTTGATGCATACGCATCTGGAACCTTTATATCCTTCAACACCATACAGAACACTTCTTTCTCCATCTTCGACATTGAAAAAATAGAAGGCGGCAACCGATATTTCCCATTCGAAAGTGGATTAGGATGAAGATTAGGCCGAATTCTCATTTGGACTAAATCAAGTCGACTCTGAAGATTGTCTTTTGATTTTCCTTCGACATTCAAAATTATACCCACAATGTTCTAGCACACATTTTTCTCAATGTGCATAACATCAAGATTGTGTCGTAAAAGGTGATGCTCCTAATAAGGCAACTAAAAAAATACTTCTTTTTTTCCACAAGTCTACCTCATTAGGATCGTCCTCTTTATCAGAGTCATCATCAGCTTCATTATTTGATCTTCTATTTCTTTGCGTGTTTGGCAGTTGGTTCATCTTCCCATAAGTGAAATTCATATCTTCCAACATTAAAAAAGATTTCAGAGCCACTGGTCTGTGAAGGAGCTTCTCTGAACTCTTCAGTACTGTCAAATATAGAACTCTGAAATCTAAATCTATGATTTTTCGGTAACCACCGACGATGCCCCATGTAAGAGAACTTCTTCCCATTGTACAACCATTGTGAACATGTTTGTGCAGCACAACAAGGACACGCATAACGACCCTTGGTACTCTAATCGGATAAATTGGCATAAGCGGGAAAGTCATTAATGGTCCACATCAAAGCTGCACGTAAATTAAAGTCCTCCTTTCTCAGCACATCGTATGTCTCAACACTAGCCCATAATTGATTTAACTCTTCAATAAGTAGCTGTAAATAAATGTCGATATCATTCCCGTGCCCTTTCTCTCCAGGGATAATCATAGATAAGATAAGGGAAGATTGCTTTATGCAAATCCACGGAGGCAGATTGTAAGGAACAAGCACTACTGACTAAGTACTGTACGCAGTGCTCATGATCTTGTAAGGATTGAAGTCATCAGATGCTAGCCCAAGCCTCACACTCCTAGGATCGCTTGCAAAACTTGGAAATTTATTGTCAAATGATTTCCAAGATAAAGAATTTGCCGGATGCCTTAGTAATCCATCATCGGTTCGTCCATCATGGTGCCACGTCATTGACTCCGCTGTCTTCGATGACATAAAAAGCCTTTGAAGCCTTGGTATCAACAGAAAATACCACAAAATCTTGACTGACTTCTTTCTTTACTGTGCATCATTTTCATCATCATTCCCATCTTCTGTGTTTCTATGTATCCAACGGGATTCGCCACATACATGACAGCACTGTTGGTTTTTCTGATTGCCCCAATACAACATGCAGTCATTCGGGCAACTATGGATTTTTTTGTACCCAAGGCCTAAATCTTATATCATTTTCTTCATATCTTTGCATGACTGAGGGATTTTTGCAAACAGAAACATTTCTCTCAAAAACTCTAACAGCATTGTCAACGAGTTTTCGGTCCACCCTCCCAAACATTTTAATTGAAAAAGACGAACACATAAGGACATTGTTGAAAATTTTGATCCCTTATATAGTTCTTCGTTCATGTCATTAAGTAGCGCGTAGAACTTCGCCGCTTCTCCATTCGGTACTTCATGAGGTACACTACTTCCTGGTTCGGTAAAAGCATTTCTCCCAATATTACAATCATCAGAAGCCACAAAGTCCGCTGGAAACGACTGGACACCGTGATTGTGGATATTTAAATGCATCCCGCAACATACCTTCCATGTCATCCCCTCTATCAGACTGATGGAAAGCAGTACCAGAATAAGATACATCCATCATTGAAGAGGAAGTACTAGACGGGCATTCTCCATGAAATAACCACTGTTTATAACCCCCGAACAAACCTATCAACAATTAGATGCTCATATACAACCTCACAATAATGCCAGTTTATGTTCACACTATTATTACAGGGGCAAAGAATCATGTTCTCTTGGCTTGCGTATTGAAATGAAAAATTTAAAAACGTCTGTACTCCATTTCGATAACCGTTGCTTACCCTTGACAAATTCATCCAAGACCGGTCCATTTCTTAATTCTTGAAGTCTGATTTTCACCAGAAATTACAACGTTCAGTTCTTCACTTATAAGTATAAATGAGTTATGCATGATATATATTTCTGTATTAAGTAAATTATGTAAGTTATGTATTATATAAGTTATGTAAGTTACGTATTATGTAAGTTATGTAAGTTATTTATTATGTAAGCTATGTAAGTTATGTATTATGTAAGCTATGTCATAGACTTTTTTATGTAAGTTGTATTTTATGTAAGTTATTTATTATGTAAGCTACGTAAGTTATGTATCATGTAAGCTATGTAAGTTGTATTTTATGTAAGTTATTTATTATGTAAGCTATGTAAGTTGTGTATTATGTAAGCTATGTATTATGTTAGTTATGTAAGTTATGTATTATGTATGTTATGTAAGTTGTGTAGAATGTAAGCTATGTAAGTTATGTGAGTAATATATGTAAGTTATGTATAATAATTAATCGGCCAAGTTGTGAATAATGTAAGTTGTGAAAGTTATGTATTATGTAAGTTATTTAAGTTATGTAATAAGTTGTGTATTATTTAAGTTATTTAAGTTATGTATTATGAAATTTTATCTTAATATTATATAAGTTATCTAAAATTAGAAATTGATGTGTAATTAGAAATTTTATCTTAATATTATATAAGTTATGTAATGAGAAATTAATATTATATAAGTTATGTTATGCAGTGGAAGTTTTCTGGGTTTTCTGTTGAACATTCCCTTGAATGTCTAGAGATAAAGAAAATTAAAGAGAGGAGATTAAAGAGAGAAAGCAAACTAAAATAATAATAATGTGAAAAACTCTTTATATATAAATAAATCGAAAACTATTTATTAAATATTTTTTTACATGAGAAATATAATTTAAATACTATATAATCTATATTATAATATTTTTAAATAAAGTTTTATATTTTTATAGTATTAAATCTAAAATATTTTATCATTGCATCATTTTAATATATTAAATTTTAAATAATATATTAGAATTATTGAAAAAAACATTATAATAAAAATCTTTTATTAAATTAAACTTTATAGTTAAAATATTATTTTTTAATTCAAGAGTAAAATTGACATTTTCGTTTACTCTTTCTATATTTTGTAACATCATTCCATTTAAGAAAATAAAGTAATATATTCATCACCTATTACATTCCATTCAATCAAATTATATAATATTTAGATTTAAAATGTCAAAAAAACACTCAGTAAAAGTAATAATAATAATTCAGCTTTTATATATAAAAAAAACACTTGATTAAATCTCTAGTCACAAAAAGAAAATGATCTCTTTTGTCAACGGAAAGTGGTTGACATGATTGATGAAGGTTATTAGAACCTGTCATGTGGTAGCAAAAAATATTTTTTTTCAACTTTTCAATTTAAAAAAAATATTTTTTAAAAAATAAATTTTTTAATAATTAAAATGTGCGTATATAATAAATTTAGAGAAATGATGGTTCAAAATTAAAAAAAACTTTAAATTTTATAAAAAAATATTAAAAAAATTCTAAATATATATATTTCAAATGTGCAAAAATTAAAAAAAATCATTATTCTCTCTAAAATTGAAATATTAGGGTCTTTATTCTTGTTAATATTTAGAAGCTTGTTTAAGTGTTAATATAAAAGTGATTAATTATATAATTATTAGTAATGAAATTTTATTAACAACTCATATGAAGAATTAATAACGTTGAATATTTTTGGGGTAATTACGACATTAAAAAATTGTAACCGAGAAAAAGTAATTAATTAGTGTTGTGAAACAGAATTGGAATCTGTATCAACTAGTGTAGGAAGCAAATAGAAGCCTTGCACCAAATTTTTTAGGTTAAAATTCTTACATCCACCCAAATAAATATTGGTATTATCTAATTTACATTCACTTAAATCCTATTTCTATAATTTATTTCTAAAAAAATTTAACTTTATAATTAGGTAACACTGATAGTTAAAAATTGCGATTTTGCTAATCGGGTATTATTGAATAGGGGTGAGCAAAACTCGATTCGACTCGAAAAAATCGAAAAAAATTTGAATTTCGAGTTCTACAAATCTAGTTGTTCAAGTTAATCAAGTTATTCGAATCAACTCGAATTTTTTTTTCAAATTTCAAGTTCGAATCGAGTTGAGTTTTCGAATTCGAATAACTCGAATATCAAACTATAATATTTTACATTTTTACCCTAAACTCCCAAACTTTTTTACTTTTCCCTCAAAACTTTTACTCCTTCCCACTTTTCCCCCAAAAGTTTTACTCCCCTCCCCTCCCAACTCCCCAATCTACCCAAAATCCATTTCCCACCAAAATTTTACTCTTCCATTCATTTTTTCTCAAAATTTTACTCCCAAAACACCCTCAAAACATTTTATTTTCTCCCAAAATTTTTACTCCCTCCCACTTTTCCCCTAAAACTTTTATTCTCTTCCCATCCCACCTCCCATCTACCCCAAACCCTCCCCCTCCAATTTTTTTTAATATTTTCCTTCCAAAATTTTACACCTCCTATTTACTTTCCCTCAAACTTTTATTCTCCAAAACTTTTTATTTTCCCCCTAAACTTTTACTTCTCACCCTTTACTCTCAAATAAAAAATCAAAATTATCCAAAAAAAAAATCACTAAACATAAATAGTAATAATTTTATTTATATATACTATTTATATTATTAAATTAAATTTCACATTTTATATCATTTATATTATTGAATTGTTTAGTCATATTGAATATTTATATTAAAATTGAATTCTTAATTATGCCATAAAATATTCATATTAAAATTTTATATTGGTATCAATTTCACATTTTATTTTTAAAATAACTTTTATTAAAAAATCATATTTTTATATTTAACATTTTTTTAATTCCAAAATACATAGTGACAAGAATCTGAAGATAATTGAAACAACTAAGCAAACAAATAAGCTAACCAATATATAAAAAATTAATAAATAAATTATGAGGTGATGAAAGTTAATAAAAAATTTGATTAAGGTGGACAAATTTTATTACGATGGGTGATAATGATTACAAGGACCAAAATTATTTTTTAAAATTTAACTCGAACAAATATATTCGATTCGATTCAATTCGAATTCCATCTCACTTGACTCGATTCGAGAAAACTTCAAATAAAGTTAGGATGATAAAATGAGATTCGAAAACTCGATTAACTTAAAAATTTTCGATTCGATTGAATGCTCACCCTTATTATTGAGCAAATTACAGGTAGATTTATTGTTGTTTGATCATTAATCGTTAATCGTTAATAAAGATTAGCATCATCAATAACAATTTTATTGTAGTTAGTTGGTGAAAAAAGGGTAAATTATATCAAAGATGTATCGTTATCAGAGATTAATTTCATTAATATTTTTTTTTGAGTTTTTGCACATTTGAATTTTTTTTATATATTTTAGAACTTTCAATAATTTGTTTTATAATCTTTGAAGTTATTTTAGTTTCACCCATCTAAAATAAATTTGGATAATTATTTTTCCAAATTCATTCCATAAACATATTAATTATTTAAAAAAATTTATTTTTGAAAAAAATATTTTTTAAAAAATTTTAAATTTTTTACTAACGTGAAATGTAGTGGCTTTCATCAAATCAAACTCATCAACAGATGATTTTTGTTATTAGTAAGGACCAATTGATTTTATTTTTATCATTAAGGGCCCAATTTAATGCATTTTTTTCATAAAAGTTCAATTAATTTTTTTAATTTATTTATTGAGGACTTTTTTACCGTTAATCCTAATATCTATTAGATTTCCATTTCATTCTTTCTAATACCCATTCTATCCCTCCTCTACTCCACTCTAGTCAACCAAATGTATTGATAATGTATTACTAGCTTTCATGTATGTGGATGCCTTTATTTTTCATTCAAAATCGAAAAGAAATAGCTAAAGTAAATACCAAAGAATACCTTAGAGAGGCTTCATATTAACACAAGCAAATTTCACATTTATTTGTTTTCAGACTTCTTTTTTCTAGGGAAACAAACAGAAAAGATGATATGAAATGAATGGAGGAAGACAAGGAGAGAGCAAACCATTTTGGAAAGTGGGTTTCCACTCAATATCAAACCCTTATGTAACTTGACCCATTTCTTTTTTCTTAATTTCAAAATTTTTCTAGTCTTTGATTGCAGCTTTTTCTATTTTAGCTTCAATATTGCTATTGTGATTGTTTTTAAAATCGTATCTTTAGTGAAATGGCTTCAATAGTGTCCATTAGTCATATCACATCTTCAGCAAAATGGCTTTACTGGTGGATTTGAGATTAAAAAGCAATGTGGGTTACATAAGATCTTGATTGAAAGTTTTACTCTTTCAAGTTTGAATTGTGAAACTATGATCTTCTAGGTTTGTTTTGTATTCTTGGGAAATTTCTCTTTTGGATTATTTAAGTTTGAATCCTATACCTAAATCAGTCCTTGTTTTCATTGAAATTTTTTATTAATATAAAGAATTATGGAATAATATCGAAGTTAGAAAAAAATAAAAATAAAATGTTGCAACTGCGAGTTCAGTGAAGAAGAAACGAGAAGTGTTGTCGTTTTAAATGGGTCGATAGTGGGTTCTTGAGTTTTTAGAAATTAGGGTTTTCTTTAAACTGGGAATTTTCGTAATTCAAGTTAAATTCCCAATTTGCAAAGGATTCAAAGGTGTTGAAAGGTTCTGGTTGAAGCTTCGATAGGTGTGATTTTCAATCTTTGATAATGAGGAAGAAATCTGTTCTTACATTTTGTTTGGTTGAGAGAAAAATTCGGTAAAAGGAAGAAAATTCTAGTTGATATTTATTTAATTTGTTTTTATTTATGGTAATTAATTTTAACTTCTATATATTTAAAATTTGATAATTTTATAATTATTATAAATATGTTATTAAGTGGATTTCCATTAACATTAAGATAAATTTTGATGTACTTTAAATTCTAATAATCATTAGAAGTAGATCTTTACTTTATTTATACTTCTTATGCCTATAAATAGAGACTTTGGAGAAATACTTTTGTATATATTCTGATTGATCAATAAAAATACGCTCTCTCTTTACTCTCCCATTCTCTTTGTTATTTATTTTCCGTCTTTTATTTTATAACATGTTATCAATACGATTCTTTTTTAATTGTTTTTTTTCCATAATTCACAACAATATCTCAAAAGTTACTATTGTCAATTGCCTCTTAGAGTTGCTGCTATTTCAATTGAGGCCTACGCACTATGGGTAATCATTAGAACTTTTAACCACTCAGGTACACATAAATCTCTGATTTTTATGCCCTTTTATGCAAAGAAATTTATATAATCCTTGCGTGATATGTTTTTCTTTTTTATTGATTGATTTTTGGTAAAATTATTTTATGATAAAATATTATTATTTTAAGGTTTCTTTTAAACGAAGATTCTTTTATTAAATTATAGATGTATGATATATGGATGATTAAAATTTTTGATGATTAAATTATTGTTATTAAATATTCTTGAAATTATTGTATTATATCTTTTAAATTGGATTTATAAATATTTGATTAGAGCATCATAAGACTTTATAACATATATGTGGTATTGAAATTTGGTACAATGTGTATTGGATAACTTTCAAGCATCGTACATGGAAATTTTGATTTTGTTTATTAAATGATTTTTTTACTATTAGATTATAAATGCTATTATGAAAATAAAGTTATTTTATTACTTGTAATAGTGCTCGTGACAATAACTAGGGTGATAACAATGATGTTAAAGAATCTCAGGTATATTTTACTATGATTTATTTATTATATCATGTTTATTGTAATTGGAAACTAATCATGATAGATAGATTTTGATTTGAAATCCACGCATGTTTTGCGATAGTGATTATGAAATAAAGAATCAATGGAGGAGTTTAAAAGTCTGTCCTACTAGATTTGTTGCATTTTTCAAAGTGAATGCAAACATAAAGAAAATAAAAGATATAATCATGTACCACTAAAAGTGGGAACATAATAATAAATAAGAGAAAAACGAGAATTCTCAAGATAACTTATTCAAAGGGTAAAGATAACCTATGTTATCAATGTGATATGAAATATCATTAGTGGCGTATGCCCAAATATTCTGTTTTTGTTAATATTCTTTGAGGAAGGATATGAGAATGTAGTAAGGAATTCTATCATTACAGTAGAAAATATATATGTTATTTGGTACTGAAACAAACAAATAAAATTCCAATATTTGATAGTACAAAATTAGTTGAAAGCTCCAGAAGAGTTAATATATCATTTATCTAAAAAGCACAAAATTTGTGATGGTTAATGCATTAGTTTTAAAAGATATTCATTATAATGATATCATATTAAGATTGTGAATGAAGAAAAGATTATATTTCATATGAAACATTATTGCTATAAATATCTATTTTGAAAGGATGAAAAAAAGGGAAGATTGAGTTATTGATTGCTCTTGTTATTAAATTGAGGGTCTGTTTGATTGAAGGAATTGATTTTCCGGAAAATCATTTCCAACTTTTCCAGCGTTTGATTGGCGGAAAACATTTTCCATTTGGAAAATGAACTCCAAAACAAGGGAAAATGGGTTACATTTTAGGGAAAATGTCTTACCCTTTCAATTTCCGTAAGACATTTTCCGTGCTCTCCTCTTTATCGCCTCCTTCATTCCTTCCTTCATTTCCGGTAGAAAATTGCTTCTGTTTATCGATTTTCCAGTAACTTGTTTTTTTAATTATTCAATACTTGTTTTTTTAACACAATTACAAATAATTTATTTGATATTAATTTTTTTCAATTTATAACGATTAATATTGTAGCTTAATAATTGAGTATTATTATAAATAAATCATTGCAATATATGTAAAAATAATTTAAAATATAAAAATTTATTAGTACATATCAATATATGTAAAAACAATTTTTTCGAAAAATATTTCCAAGAAATCTGCCAAACAGCCAAAAATATTTTACACAGATTCAATCAAACACCAGAAAATATTTTTCAGTAAATCATTTTACAGAAAAGTAAAACATTTTCCCGAAATCATTTTACGGAAAATATTTTACTGGCAATCAAACAAACCCTGAATTGACTATTACTATATTTGTGATCTTCTTTTGTCATCATCTCCATTAAGGGGTTGAAAGCAAAATATTTGACTGTGAAAGATCTACTTATAAGCAATAGAATATGGTAATTCTATCTAAAACTCGTTATGGTTAGATGCACCTAAAGTTGCAAGTTTTTTAAAAATTGTGAGTATAACTCTATAATATTCAGAATAAGTTCTCAATTAAAATTATGTGGAAAACTATTACTAATGAGAACTTGCAAGAGAGAAAACTTATGCATGAAAAGTTATTGGTTATGTACTTATTGTATACTTGGAAAATAAGATCCACTCTTAAAGTTTGCTATTAATAGATTTTGATTGGATTCAAAGTCTACTGTTGAAGTTTAATTTTCTTACTTCTTGATAAAATCGTCAACTTAATGAAGAAAAAAAAGGGTACATCTTTAAATATTAAATCAACTTGATATATGGTTTAAATATTAAGGATGTGGAATGGAGAGGAGGAGGAGGAATATATATATATATATATATGAATATTCAGCTAGCATGAATAATTTGCGCGTTTTAGGCTTAGGGACTAAATTGAATAAAAGTAAAACTTTAAGGGTAAATTTGTAAAAATGTCAAAAAGTGACCAAATTGCATGAAATGAATTTTTTTATTATTTAAATTAGTAAATTGAATGAAATATTAATTTAGATCAAGATTAGGTGGAAATTTGAGAAAAATAGAAAATTTCCAAAATGTCCTTGAATTTTGGTATTTCTGCAATTTAGCCTGGTAAGTTCGTGTGAACTATATTCTGTATAATTTTAATTGAAGTGAATGCTATTTGGTAATGAATATTATATATATGTGTGTGTGTTTTATTATTGGAATTGAATTATTATTGGTAATATGTATAATTATTTGATGCATTGAAATGATTATCGGAAGCTCGATTGAGTTGGAAGCTTGTTGGAGATATATCACATTATCCATTGGTTCTATCGATAATTTTGGATGATTTGATTCTGGTTATAATGGCATGTACAAGTGAAATTGGTTAACGTTAGCTCATTAATGTTTTGATTTTGATTGGTTATAAATATGAATGCTTGATGAAAAGAAAAGTCTGAAAATTAATCAGTAAACTCTAGTATTGCTCTATAACCCTATTCTGGCGATAGATACGTGTTAGGGGTGTTACAATAGACTTTACATTGATTTAGACATTTCCAGTAGCAAATATCACAATAGTATTTATATGTGGATAGAAAGTAAAATGAATGATAGTAAAATTACCAATTTGTTACAATTTAGTACAATTGAAACGCTTATTAAAGTAAACCAGAAGTTTACTGATACAAATACATTTACTAGGTGTGACCAGTTAGACCATCCTGGATCATATATGATGCGAAAATTAATTGAGAATTCATATAGACATTCATTAAAGAACTAGAAGATTATCTAATTTAATGAATTCTTATTTGTTACTTGTTCTCAATGAAAATTGATTGTTAGAAACTCACTAACTAAAGTTGAGATTTAATATCTTGCATTTCTTAAATGAATATGGGTCCATTCATCCACCATGTGGATGATTTTGATATTTTATGATTTTGGGAGATGCATCTACAAAATAATCACATGTGTTACCAACTTGTAACCTGTCATTTGTAAGATTTCTTGTTTAAATAATTAATTTCAAATCATGCAATTAAGACAATTCATCTTGCTAATACTGATGAGTTTATATCTCAGTCTTTTATTGATTGAGTTTGGAAAAATTTTGTAAAAGTTTGTTATTTATGCACATAATGGTTTAGAGAAATTATTGAATGAACGACTTTAGTTAATGTCTAAACCATTACTTATGAGAACTAAACTTCCTATTTCAACATGAGATTATGTTGGTTTACGTGTTGTACGCATCAAGCCAATAAGTTATAAATACTCCCCATTACAATTGATTTTTGGCCAAGAGCTATATAATTTTCATTTTTTTAATTTTTATATGTGCTTATATGTTCCAATTGCTCCACCACAATAAAGATGAGTAAATACTCAAAGAAAGTTGGGAATATATATTAATTATGAGTCTTCTTGTATTATTATATGTTTTAAATGTATTGGAGATTCAATTATGACATGATTTGTGATTACTATTTTGATTTGATAGTTTTCTCGACATTGGGGGAGAGTAATTTGAACTAGAAATTCAACAAGGATAACTCATTACAAGTTTCAAATATGAAAATTCTCATAAAATAAAATAATAACTCTAGATGGTCATATAGTGAAGGCAGATGCTCTAGAAGAGACCCAAAACATAACTAATAAGTACAACTCCAGAAGAGATTGAGGTACCTAAAACTGAAGATTAAAATACTGAAAATAGGAGATCTTGATAAGTTATGTCAATTTGAGAAAATGTTGAACTGATAATAAAAGTGGTCGACAATGGTTTGCATGCAATATTATTGTTGAAATAATGAAATAAAAGGAGGATTTTGAATAAATCTATTGAGAATTATAAATATAGAATAAATTGGTCAAAATAGAAAGACGCAACTCAAGTACAATTAAATTTGTGGAGTTTTTGGACCAGTAGTCCAAATATCTAAAGGTATATAAAGTCAGTGAGAGTGCAAATGAAGTAGTTTTGCAAAACATAATAAAATATTAAGTTTTTTTCTAGGTCTTGACATTGAATATGAAAAGATATAATATTCTTTTGTGGTGGATGTAATAACCTTTAGCTATATTATTAAACTGACAGTTCATAAAAGATTTAACTTGCGTCTAATGGTTGTTGTTACAACCTTTTATGAATCACTATATAGTAAAGTTTATATTAAATTTTTGAAGGATTTAGAATTCTAGAAGCATTTTGAAATTCTCGGGAAATTTTTTTTATATGAATTTAAATAATTTGAGCATATGTGGTAAATTTGACTTAGTCAATAGTAGTTGAAAGAGGATTATAAAATGATCTAAAATACCTATTTGTATTTTTATAGAGGGATCATGATTAAGCTTTTTAATGATTATTGTTGAAACTCCTGAATAGATCAAAATATATTTTCCCAAAATTTCCCCTTACTCATGACCTTCAAAAGAATGGCAATATAAATGCTTAGCAAATATGTTCAAATGATCATTTGAAAAGCTAGTATTCAAGATTTAGTATATAGAATATGATATATTATGTAATGTTTTCATGAGGGGGAGTAAATACGCACTATACTCTTTTTTCCTTAACCGAGGTTTTGTCCCATTGGGTTTTCCTAGTAAGGTTTTTAATAAGGTAACATATTATGCGTATTATAGATATGTGTACTCTTTTACACATTATCTACCAATGGACATTTAAGGTGGAGTGTTATGAATATCTTATTAAGTGGATGTTCATCAAGATCAAGATAAGTTTTGATATACTTTAACTTCTAATAGTCATTAGAAGTAGATCTCTACTTCATTTATACTTATTATGCCTATAAATAGAGACTTTGGAGAAGCTTTGTATATATTCCATTGATCAATAAAAATACACCCTCTCTTTGCTCTCCCATTCTCTTTGTTATTTATTTTCTGTCTTTTATTTTATAACAATAATAATTTAACAATTTATAATTTTTTAGATTTTTATATACTTTTATTAATTTTTGAATGGTGTCACTATTTTTAAGTGTCACAATCTCATAAGTAATAGTGCACTTGGATATTCTTTTAAAATTTTGAGGATATACACCATTGAATATTACATTTAGAGATTTTGAATTGTGATAGACTACTTTTATCTTTTTCAATAGTCCAAGTTGTCTCTAGTTTGGGAACACTAACACCACTAACCACTATAACAAGAGGATTCCAACTAGTTAACACAACTCCCCATATTTTCTCATCAATGGAATTGATGAGTTCCTTCTATGTTCCTTTCAACAAGTGTAGTTTGACCTATCGAGCATAGGCAGCCTGGATTCCTTTCATGGTTCAGCAAATTAGTAGAATTTTTTTTACTAATTTCTTTTGGTGTTTATCTCTAATATCAAAGTGTAAGTGCAATACTTTCTAAGTAGGTCATGTGTATTGACACATCATCAACCAACATTGTTACACATATGTACCACATTGGCAAACAGACTTAAATTTTAGGTACTAAAATCGACATTTTGAAAAATTAGGTACCACATTAAAAGATTTGTCAAAGTTCAAGTACAAAATATGTTATTATCCCAATATATACTACAATAAATTCAATTAAATTAATATAGATTTTGTTGGTTTTTATTAATGTTAATTTTATGTTTGACAAATTCTACACTTTCTTTTACCGATCTTTTAAGGTATAAAATTGTTATTTAAATTTTTGTAAACTTTTTTAGGTATTACATAATTAAAATATAATATTTGATAAATAAATATTATATATTTAACACTAAAATGTTAAGTTTTGATAAAAATCATATTAAGTTAAAAAAGTTTCTCTAAAAAAACTATTTTTAAAATTTAAAGTTAAATAAAATCTTTCATCAGATTGTTTTTTTTAAAATAAATATGATTTTAAAGTGATAATGTTAAAAGCAAGAGTTTAAGAATATGTTTTGTTATTAGGTAAATATATGTCACCTAATTATTGTCTCTCTTTTTTTTTCTCATTTAACTATCATTTTTTTAATTTGGTCACCCAACTAATTGACATTACATTGATTTACATATTACATCGATTTAGTCATAAATTAATAAAATTGACCCTCAAAATTTATAAATGATCTCAATTTTATCATCAAAATTTATCTTCCTCTTTGGTTTCTCCCACTGCCACTACCATCGTTGTCTCTGTGGGTAATGCAAAGAAATCTCACATTGGTTGTGTATAGGCTCAGAAATCCCACTACCATCATTCACTTGTTAAGAGAAGAATTGCTCATTTCACTATGTATTAGTGTCAACCTAACAAATACTAGTACTTAAGCGGCTAATTCTACTATTGCTCTTTTTTCATTTAAAAAAAAATCTTTATTTCTTTGCATTAGTGGAGGAATGTGGGTAATGCAAAGAAATCCCACATTTGTTGTTTATAGGCTAATGAAAGAGTTTAAATTAGCCTTACTTCTTATCCTCATTGAGTAATTGGGCTAAAGGCCTAACACAGGCACACTATCGCCACTGTCTGGCCCGATCCGTGTTAACATGCACCACACATGTTTATTTTTGGATAAAACTGCTGTATTATTTTTCAAAAAATAAAGAAAATTCTTGTTAACAAAAAATATCTTTTTAAACCAATTTTAGAAAACTGTATCCTCTAGTTTTACCTTTTTGCCCTTACATTTTTACTATTTTGCCCTTCAGCTAATAGTATAAATAAGAGGCTATCTCCTTATATTTTACACAACAAAAAGCAAGCTTCTATCATTCTTCCTATCCCCCTCATTCTTCTTTCTCTAAAAGCTTTGTTATTTTACTAAAAATTATATGAGAGAAAGTTTTGTCTAGGAGTTCGGATTTTAAGCAGGACCGTCTATGACCTCTCCAAACTTTCTTGAGAATTGATCCTAGTGTGGGTTTTCCAGCCAAATTTTCTGACCACCTTTAAACTTATGTTGATCTTATTTCCTATAAATTTAAAGCCCCCAGCATTAGCGGCGCTTCTTCAAAAACGCCGCTAAAGCCCCCAGCATTAGCGGTGCTTTTTCAAAAACGCTGCTAAAACCCCCAGCATTAGCGGCGATTCTTCAAAAACGCCGCTAAAGCCCTCAGAATTAGCGGTCCTTCTTCAAAAACGCCGCTAAAGCCCCCAGCATTAGTGGCGCTTTTTCAAAAACGCCCCTAAAGCCACGAAAGGTAAGAAAACGACGCCGTTGGGCTTTGGTTTTTTGCGGCGTTTTTCCAACAAACGCCGCTAATGCCCATTTTTACCGGAGTTTTTCAAAAAATGCCGTTAATGCTCGATCTTTAGTGGTGATTTCCATAAAGCGCTGCTAATGCTCGATTTTTATCGGCGTTTTTTTTCCAAGCGCCGCTAAAAGTGCCTCTAAAAGCCTGTTTTGGTGTAGTGACGTCACCTTTTGTAAGAGATTTAATGACACTTAATGTAAATGGATAAAAAAACAATCTTGATTAATTGAGTGACTAAATTAAAGAAAAATGATAGTTGGTTTACCAAAAAAAAAGTGACAATAGCTGGATGACTTTTGGTTAGTTTACCCATTCTTATCATACGTTAGTTGTACCCATGTTTTTAAAGTTAAAGTTTAGGGCTTAATTCCTTAATTTATCATTCTACTTCTAAATATATTTTTATTCAGGTTTATCTACTCTTCAGGTCCTTTTGGATTTTAAAAGCACCTCAGAGGCACATTTGGGGCACTTTTTGCCCAACTGTTCTGATGCTATCTGTTTGGATGACAAATCAAAATCCTTCTCACCGCATTAGATTTATGTTTTTGAACTAGACTAATTTTTTCCAAATCTCAACATTAGTCGCCTTTATTTCTACCACTAATTCCCATTTCCAATTTTTCTTCTCATACTGCTTTCTTGTTTTATCCTTTATTAGTTAAAAACTTTCAATTACTTTTGTCAAAGGAAAACTTTCAAATACTTTATTATACTTCATTTACGCTTTAAAATTTTTTCACTTTATTCACTTATTATAAAATTTCAATATATAATTTATATTTAATTATTTACAATTTTCTTTTTAGTCTTTTGATTTAAAGTTTTCAATACTTCCGTTTATCTAATACAATAAATAAATTTATATAATTATATATTAATTAATCAAATATTTAAAATAATGTATCTATATTTTATTAAGTTTAGTCTTTTTAATTATTTATTTCGTTATAAGGTCTACTGAATACAAATATTATTCTAATGTTCTTAACAATAATTTTCTCTTCTCATTATAGTTCACCTCACAACTATCACTGCATTTTTGAATTAAAACTCACATCATATTGCTAGTTTTAGTCTCACTACTATAGAATTCAATCTTACCACTGTCGTAATGAATATCATTATCACCATTGTTTTTAACCTCACAACAGACAATTTATGAGTGATCTAAGCTTATGTTTGGATTGAAGGTAGGGAAGGGAAAGGAAAGTAAGGGAAAGGATCATCCTTTCCTTTGTTTGGATAAGCTTAATAATTGAAGCTAGAAAAAAAGTGAGAGAAATAGAGAATTTTTATTTTCTCTTAAAAGTTTAAATTTTTATTTATCCCAATTTGGGGGGAAAGTTAGGGGAAAAAACATAACACAGTCTTAAAATGTATTTCAAATGTGTTGGAAGTAGTTTCAATTCCAAGTTTGATGGCTTAATAATTGATGGGATCATCGTATCAGGAGAGGGTCTTTCCAGATCTTATGGTTCCTTACATTGCTTCAACCAATCTATCCAATAAATCCGTTCTAAATGGTTCTCATTGTTTCGTCATCAATCTCTTCTTCTATTAACTCTCCCATATCGGATATATCCAAATCATTTATTGCAGTTCTTTCATCACTTAAATATCATCCTCCATTTTTGAGCTAGTCAATTCAGTCACTTTCCTCCACGTATGATTGTTGTTGTTTACTTTTTCCAATAACACAGTTATTTTGTAAGCTGTTTTAGTCCAAACACTTCTTCCTACAATGATATCAAATTGGCTTCGACTATCATAATCTAAACCCCCATAGAAATGTTGCAATTGAATTGCTAGATCAACACCTCTTCTAAGCACTTTCTGAAGAACCAATTTGAATCGGTCCCATACTTGTCCTAATGTTTCTGTTGGGTTTGGTTTGAATTTAAACAACTCATTGTATGTACTCAGAATGGTAGGCATTGGTATAATTTTGTGCAGAAAAAACTGTACAAACTCTTTCCACGATGTGATCGTACTCGGTGGTAGTGCTTCCAGCCACTCTCTAACTTGACCTCCAAGTGCAAAAGGGATTAGCAGTAACTTAATTACTTCATCGGAAACTCCTGAATACTCTACTGTGCTGCAATTTTGTTCAAGTTGTTGAAGAAACACCATTGGGTCCAAATCAACATTGTCACTATACTGAAGATTCATTGACACCCAAGTTAGCAATGCAAGATTAATCTCAAAGTGATTTTCATGAATAACTAGTTTTGCTATACTTGGTTGAATCCAACTTGTGTTGAATATTGTCCGTCCCAAAAGAGTTGTCATCATTTATCCCAATGAATAATCAAGTTCCTGAAAGAATTCAAATTAAAATAGAATTAGGGACTTAAAATAAAATAAAATATCTAAAATTAAAATTGATATCCATAAATCTAAATTTTTCTATTTATCCTATTAACATGTAGAAAATAAAATTTTAGTTTAATGTCGAAACCTACCGGGCAACAATGGCAACAACTTGACCGTCGCCAGATGTGCAAACGTTTGAACTGGAAATACTGCAACAAAGTAGATAAGAGGTAAAGCAGTGGTGTCCTCAAGCATACGAGTCAAATTGTAATATTGAAAAATGTTATAATGAAACACTCCGGGAAGTATTCCGAGGATCGTACCCAAGGGAGGTTGAATTAAACTCAGACTAATTTTCTACACTAATAGGGCTAAATAGTAATAATCTAAAATTATATGATAAAAAATTAAAAGTAATTAATAAAAATTACATAAATTAACTAAAATTACAAACAACCAAATAACAATTGAAATTAAATCCAATTAAGTAGGCAGAAGATTATCCCACTTCAGTGTTCTTAATTAACTTCAAAAATTGGGTTTTATCAAGTTACCTATTAAAAAATACCAAAGATTTCTCCACTATCAAGCTTGTGGGTTTTTCGGGTTTTCTACAAAAGTTATGTTTTTCTTCCATCAAAGGTAACCATTCATCTATCCATTAGTCTTTAATGTTATTTAGTCTTTAAAATTGAGTTATTAGCTATTGAATCTCATGTTTGAATTAAAAGTCGAAATTTGGATCATTATTGGTGGATTTCAGGATTTTATGTAAAAATATGGTTCAAAGTGTTTTTCAATTAGTTTTGACATGATTAAGAGGATTCTAAACTTATTTTAAAGTTTCGTTAAAGATTTATAATGTTTTAATGAATTTTCGTGGAAATAGCCATAAACATGTCGAAAAAGTCGATACCATGAATTGATTAGTTTTGTGTAGTTTAAAGGTTGAGAATTATTCGTAGGTGAATTATAAGGTTGAGAATTATTAAGTGTAGATTGAGTTATTTAGATTTCAAGTTGGATATGTTAAAGGTTCCGGTTACGTTAGAACATAGCTTAGGCTTATGTTTTTGGTTGCTTGAAATGAGTTCCTAGCTGATGGTTGAACTGTATTGGTGTGTGATTGTAGAGTTGAAGCTTCGAATTCGCTCGGACCATCTACGAGTTAGGAAAGGCTAGTTTAAACTTTTGACATTTCGGCAAAAGCATTTTTGGTGAGTGTTTGGAATAATTGCTTGTGGACATGATTCATTGCGTTAATTAGGAATTTAGAAGTAGCCTAAACCCCTACTCTAAATTTTGAGTGTAAGCTTGTAACACCTCTTACCCTGTCCTATCACCGGATCGAGCTATGAGATGTTACAAACATTACTAGAATAATTACCAACAAAAATATAGAAATTATGTCAATCAAACAATCATGTATAACCTAAACACATTCATAATATGATTCACAACTAAATCCGACCTTAAAATCAAGCTTACGGAAGCTCTTTTGGTGACCCAAACACGAAATAAGGCCAAATTGTAAAGTTTTTAAAATGTTGACTCCACGTCGTGATGAGGCTTTTCCCACGTCATGACGTCGCCAAAGCAGTGTGTCCTGTCACGATGTTGGTCACTTGACATTAGGACGTCACAAACTGTCCGACCGATGTTGGGATGAGAAGAACCCCACATTGCGACAAGAAATCTATTTTTGGTAAAAAGTGGCCCTTTAGTATCTATTTCATGCCAAGTCAAACCATTTGCTCAATTGGTAAATATGAGTATTCAAACCTGCACAAAACCATTCCAAAACATAGCATATAAAAACATTATAGTCATCTAACCAATATGCTTCATTGGCACCATTTCACATAAAAACTATGTGAACCATTCATGTTCTCAAAGCAATGCACATTCAAAGATACCATATCATCATTAACTATAGCATAATCATACCATTTTAGTACCAAGAAACCATTCAAGTTCATTAACTATAGCATAATCATAGTACCAAACATACATTCATATACATCCAACCAAAATCAACATCACATATAGGACCAAAAGGACAGTTTCTAGATTTACATCTATATCCACAACCACACCTATGTACATGTCGCATATAACCGAGCCAAAATGAACAAAAGTCTACCAAATCGTAAGACGGGTAATGTTAGCTTTGGTGTGATCTGACTAATCCAACCTTGTCCGCTGATCTACAAAAAAGGAAATGAAAACACGTAAGCATGCTAGTGCTTAGTAAGTTTATGCACAAATTTAACTTAACTTACCTCAGTATTAAATAACATAAGCAATTGAAATTTCAGTAACATAAAACATAAAATTACCCTTGGCAAACTTGTGCAATTTCACATAACAAATAACTTAGTTAGTCCAGCATCAATGTATAGTTAAACAAATCCCTTTATAATTCTTAACATTACTAAATCATTGAATACCATGTAAAAACATAATCATCTTATAATTTTACAATTAAAAGAATTATTCATTCATTTCTTTTTATTCATTTAATTAATAGTTTCGCCCAAAAAGTTAAAGTAAGAAAATCAACACCAGTACATAGTCCCTGTTGTATGTATATGGCATGATAGCCAACACCGGTACATAGTACCTATTTTATTTATATGGCATGAAAACCAACACTGGTAAATAGTATCTGTTGTATGTATACAGCATGATAGCCAACACTGGTACATACTACTTGTTGTATTTATATGGCATGAAATTTGGCACCAGTACATAGTATTTGTTGTATGTATATTCTAATTATTTACTAAGTTCACTCTGGCCATGATTCCATTTTTAATCTTATAAACTATCATAACATTTTCATATACATGTAACATGATTCAATTAACAATCTATGAATCGTCTATTTTAGATAACTACTAATTTCACACGGTACTATTCTCGTACTTATTCTATTTCAATATTTGTAGTCGTATACACGTTTTTCATATTTTAAAACAATCCAAATACATTTTAAACCATGTAATATCATCATATACGTATCAATCATTTATACAATAATTTTCATGATCATTCAATACAATACATCTATTCATATTTGTAATATATTTCATATATTACAATTTAACCCATTTGATGCCTAAAACTTTCTGTGTGCATATATATATATCATTTCTAACAAATAATAAAACAAGATAATAAAAAGATATCAATAATTAATAAAATAAGTCCATACGAACTTACCTAAACAAAACAACAACTTCGCAATTTTTCCTTTTCTGCGTTTGTCTTCCAATTGATTTAATTCTTGATCTATATAATAATTTCAATTTAATTTATCAAGTTCAAAAAATTAATAACATAATATGCTATGCATAAGCCTATTTTCTTTCATTTTTACGAAACCCCTAAGGTTTTGTATTTTATTCAATATTTTTATTTTAGTGTCTATACTCACAAAATAACATTTAAATTTACAACTTAGCCCCCTTTTTACTTTTAAGCGTAAAAGCTAGAATAAAAACACCAAAAGCTTCAACAATAATTAATGGTAACATTTTAAACCGTTAATAGTTTTGACAATGAAGGCGTGTGTTAGCTAGATCAAGTTACAACAATCTCAGAAATATAAAATTTATGAAAAATGAACTTGATTTAGTGATCAGATGTTTAATGTCACAACAATAATGTGCAAGTGTACACTGTCGATGCAAGTATAGTAGACAGATATGAGTCTGTCGGATATCTATCCCACGAGGATGATTGTCTTTAGTCTATTAATGTAAGTGCAATAAATAGATAGAAACGAGATAAATTGTGGGAGTAGTTGTCGAAGTAATAACTTGAAAATAATAAGATAAAATATGATAATGATAAACTGATATCCCCAAAATGAATATTAAACAGACTACTAAGTGCTCACAAGGTATAAAAGGATAGGTGAATGTCGATGCATTAAATTGCAATGAATATCTTATCAAGCTTAAATTCTAATTTTAATCTAAGACTTAAAAAATGCACATTAGCTACACCTTCCAATGATGGCAATGGAACACTATTAAGAACAAGTGGATTAAATTCCTCTAATCCTTAAGAAACTTCCGTTGCCATGCTTGTTAGCTTGAGCTAACACTGCACTTTCCAGTGTCAGTGACCGCAATAACACTTCCATGCTAAAAACATTCAAACCCAAAGATTAAACAGTAGAAGCAAGATTGAATGAAATAAAATTTAATCCAGAAATCATGTATACTTCCGTACTGACATGAAATAGAAAGTAATCACCATCATCTAGAAAAGAAATATAAAAGAAACAAGTGGAGAGTACTATTCCTAGAAAATCTCAACTTGGTCTCTCAACTCCCTCTTGTGTTGCACTTAGGGCTCCTCGTCAAGAGCTGATCTGCATCCCTTTCACATCAGTTCAACTGTAGGAGACTTAAGCCGCCATAGCCGAAAAGCTTCAAAAGGTAGGTTGAAGAAGATAATCCTACTTCTCTCTCCTTTTCACTTCTATATTAATAGTTATCCAAATAGCACATGTGTCCTTTCATTTGAATCATGCTGCTTCTATACGTACAAGTTAGTTGTACTAGACTGGACAGCTCACACCTTTTTGTTATTATCCAAACAACTGTCAGAAGGGGCGGCAATTTTGGGCACAATCTGAAAATACTCATGCATCGACATTGGTACCAAAACATGAAAAAATTAAGGATAAATAGGCTAAGACCCACTAAGTTATAAAATGCAATTTACTGAACTAAAAATGCTAAAATATGTGCTAAAGATAACTAAATAGGTACAAATTAACCAATAAGTAGGGAGAAAACATATGTTCTTTCTAGTATTATCATACCCCCAAACTTGATTTTTTACTTGTCCTCGAGTAAAACAGAAACTAGAAAGGCTACACAAGAATTCACTAAGGCAAATGATCATTCTAGCAACTTGAATCACCTAAAATCCCAATGAACGAGTCACATTCAGATGACAAAATATTGCATCGATAATACATAAGTATGAATGAATAAGATTGCAACTTCATTAAAACCAGCATCATGCTTTAAATCCTAAATTCTATCTACCAATATAGCATTTATTGTACAATATATGTCTTCTTCTTTTTTTTTTTGAATAAAGGATATCGCTGCCTTACTGTACCTTTGTTCTTGAGAAGTAACGATGGTGTGCAACAAACCCCCAGGGAGTACGTAACTACGCCAACACACACTCATGCAGTGACAGCCTTTGGCCAGATTCGTTTTTCTAATGCTTGCGTTGAAGTGTTCCCTCTTTAACATTTCAAAATACACCCACTTTGGAGTGTCTCTTATTCATAACTATATATACATATAAGCAGTTGTAAAAGGCAAATTCATTCAAGATTCAAGGAATGCTACTAGTCATTGTAATGTTGGAGTTTCTGCAAGTGTACACAATCGTTATCAAGTAATAAGTAAGTATCGAGTTATCGTCTCCACAAGGATTGTATTTGTGCTAAGTCCCTTAATTTGTAAAATTATATTAACAATTCGGTAAATAAAAACACAATATAGTTGGGAAGTGGTGATTAAAATATATTAACTAAATGCAATGATCCCTAATGCAAATTATCCTAAGTATGCAAACTATATGAATGAACTAGATTTATCAAAATTTAACACAATTTTCAAAAATTATAACAAAAATAAACTAGGACAATTACTTTAATTAAACTTAATTTATTATCATCATGCTTAATAATATTCGGAAAAACATTCCATGGCAACTCGATCTTTCATGAGTTTGGAAACCAAATTAGGTCCTTTCGGAATCCTTTACTTAGTAAATACGCATTTTACTGATCCTTATTTACTAAGGGTTTCTTAGCATTCGTGTGAGGTAACAGGGACATGTTAGGTTTGAAACAATTTAATCACACAAATCTAAAAACTATACAGATAACAGAGCCTGGTTAGGGTTGTTATGCAACCTACAATTTAATCGGGTTAGGATCTAAATTGAGCATGCACATTTCAATTATGCATTCATTCGCTGTCGTCCGGTTAGGATCGCTCAGCTAATTCAGGTGCATTTCAATCACGTATGAACGAAATACAGACTTGATTTTAATAAAAAACATGATCGGTTGAGGCACAAACATTATAAGCATGAATCAAATAAATATTATTTAATCAAAATAATCATCCTAGCTTAAGCTATCATTGTTGTAAACAAGAATAAAGAACACTTAGCAAACATCTTTATATTAAATTAAAGAAAAGAAAGATTAAACCATATTCAGAGTGGCTGTCACCCAAGACTCTGACTGACGAGACTCCTTCGCTTATTTGCGTTGCTCCTTTGCTGATGGTTCTCCAAGGTGGCCGACCATGGACCAAATGAAGAAAACTCTCAAACTTTAAAAAATAATAGATAGTTTAGAGGACCAAATGAATTAATTTAACCACTTTAATTAATCAATTTACTTAATTAATTAAACCCAATTTTATTAATGAAATATTTATAATGAATTATTAAAATATAACATTATATTTTATTATTTAATTTAATCATGCATGACCCACTTCATAGCTTAAAAATATAATATGCTTAAATTAATATAAAATAAGCTATTTTATGCATGAAAACTATATAGTAAAACATAAAATCACATTTTAATAATTTTTATGTCCTAATTTCATATTTTCACATATTTCATTAATTTATTAAACAATTACTTGGTTTTACAACAATTTTAAGTAAAAGGGTGATGAATCATATAGGAAAAATCATATATATTTTTCTGTTTACACACCCCCAAACTTAAATCATTGCTTGTCCCGAGTAATGTTCATGCACAGCACAAGGTCTTACTAAGGCAAATTTTGCTAAGAGTGTAAGTAGCATCAATCTTCGTCTCATAATCATGCATCAACAAATTCATGGTCATAAATCTTCTTTATTAACAAGTAACTCATATACAAACATTTTGAAAATTTTATTCTAAGTTTCAAGATATGCCAACATGAATCATAGTTTGCATGTACATCACAACCATAGATAATATTCTTCATTCAACACAATTTCTCATCAATCAATCAAACAATCATAAGGCTTATTTATGATCTTCATATGTTGAACTTAATACTTCCTCTCCACTAATGTAGGTGACATAATCATCAAATCAATAGGTCTTTTATAAGGTTGTAATGGGGATTGGTTTAAAGGTTGAGATTTTAAGAGATGGGACATTTCAGTTTCAAAAATCTTAACCTTTAACTTTTCCTGGATTTCTTGAAATTCAACCTTTTTCTTCAAGTGAACCTTTGGAACACCCCCAAAATTATTTTAAACTCAAGCTTATACATTTTTCCTTTTTGAAGACTAGGCGAACTTTTCTTTGCTCTTCTTTGTCTTTGTGATTTTTTTAGCATGATCACACATCTCTATGAAAATTTCCTCAAATGTTGATTCCCAAGACACTTAAGTTAAAATAGGTGCACAAAATTAGGATAATTTTAAAAAGATGGTAACTGGTTTGTAATGTAGGTTCATTTCAAAAACAGGTTTTAAAGCTCAAAATTATAGTTTCAAGGGTCTAATATCATAAGGTGGGCTTGAAACGGCTCAAACGATCCAAAGAAAAATGGTGCCTATGTCATTTTAGATTTTTATGTCCCCTAGGATTTTGCCTCAAGAAAGTTACTAAGTCAATTCTAAAGATATAAACCTTCATGCATGTCTAATCTCAAGAGAAACTAAGTTTTCATGGCAAACATTACCTAAGATTAAGATCATAAAAACATTTCATTCTTCATAATAACATACAATCACTCAGATAATTTCATCATTCATACTTGCATACAAGCTATCTTATTAAAAAGAATTTCTCTAAACATTCATTTATTAAAACATACTTATGAAAGAAATGATTGAAACACACTTGAAAATTTTAAATTTGAGCAATTTATTTGCCTTACCCCCTTTAAAAAGAAGCAATGTCCTCATTGCAAGAACAAAGTAATGAATGAAAACTGAACACCAGGTAGGGTTGTAAGGAAAGAGAGGTGAGTCATTAAGACTGCTTAAATACCAAGTCTTTCCTAATAACCCAATCCTAGACATGTTCATTCCCATTGCCAAATCACTTAGTCTTTTTCTTTCTAAAGAAGTTTTTATTCATGCTTGCTATGTTTTATTTTGCAAAGATTAAATCCTAATTACTAAAGAAATAAATTCCTAAAGACCTAAAAAACAATTAAATAAATAACAAGACAAGAATCCCCCATTTTATTTTTTTGACTCATTTCCCTTATCTTCTTTAGTTCCATCTCCGCTTGCATCGTCAGTATCTTCTGTCCATGTCTCAAAGATAGCATCTGGGAACTTAGGAACAAAAGTGTTAGAGATATTCTTAAAAGTATTTTGAATTGACTCATCCCTAATTTTTGCATATTTCCAGTAAGTTTGTTGTTGGTTGTGCATGAACTTGCACATATCCATCAAAATTGACAGCTTCGATTTCTTTGAAGTCAACATTGGAGTCGTAAATTCTGGTTCAACACTTAGCTTGACTGGTTCTTCTTCTAGCTCAACCCTTAGTTCAGAGTTTTCAACTCCTTCAGCTGGTTGAGAATTATTTGGTTCCTTATCAGATTCTTCTTCTTTAGGGTTTGTAAGTAAATTAGCTTCAGTTTCAGTTTTATTTGTTGACTCTTCGATTTCTGGCTCAATTGGTTTCTCTTGCTCGTATTGGTTCAGCTCATGCACTCTCTCTACTAACCTTTCAAGATCATGACTTGTGATGCACCCTTGGACATACTGCCCCTTCAGATTTGCTTATGTTTTATCACGGGCCCTTAAGCAAAGTGAAGTGATTAATGATGGGAAATAAGCACTTCCTGCCTTCTTTTTAGCACAATCGTGAATTTCCTTGAGGATAATTTTCCCAACATTAATGGACTTTTCTGTCAAAATTGCATATAACAAGAGCATTCGTTCCATCGAGATGGTGGAACTATGTGAGATAGGCATAAAACTATAGTGAACAAAATAGAACCATACATTTGCTACTAGTTTTAAATATTCTCTTCGACAAGAATGGCTCCCATACTTTCTTATAATCCATTAAGATCCCGGATTTGTCACAACATCATGCACTTATTGAAGAAAATCCCAATTGATATTGTTCATCATAGGGTAGTACTCATCTTCTTCAACATCAGGTAAATTAAACAAATCATTGATGGACTTAGAAGTAAGAGATACCTTTTTCTTTTGAACGATGACTTCAGTAGCATCTTGTGTAGTCAAACTAGTATAGAGTTCTCAAACTAGTTCATCATCAGGAAGTGAACGAGCATCACAAAATCGTTCCCACTTGAGAGCATTGATTAGCTTTCTAATCGGTACAGGGACAACCATCACATCATTGCTCTTTAGGTTAAAACCCTTTTCCGGCATCGTAGGTTGATGCTTGAAAATTGAATCAAATCGCTCTTTCATTTCTTCATCGATTAAAATTGGGTTTTCTAGAGTAGTTTTTGACGATCTAGTTCTTTTGCGTGACATGGTGTTTTCCCAAAAATTGGGTAAAGTTTCTACTTGTAGAGGCAAAAGAGAAATTGGCAAAAAAAGGTGGAACTTGCTTCGGCAAACTTTGTGACGGTGAAGGAGTTGCGGCGACGACGACAACATGCGGCAGTAATGGTGGTATGCGGCAGTGATAACGGCTGCGTGCAGTTGTGACGTCGATGCTTCGACAATTCTCTTGTGGTGGCACTAGGTAGTTTCGGCCAAAGAAAAGAAAAGGGCTAGAGATTCCTTTTGGGATTTAAGGCTAACGACACAAAAAGAGAGATTTTATGGAATTTTAGGGTGTAAGCAAATTACTTTGAGGGATATGAAAATTTAGTAGAATGGAAAGGGGTTTATATAGGGAAAAATTAGGGCAACATGTAGCAGAAATTTAGCTAAATTAAAGTTACTTGGGCGGCAAGTAATGGGTGTGACGGCAAAGCCTATTTTTTCCCTCCTTTTTGCTATATTGGGTTTCAAACTCAGACTTTATCTCACTAAAAAAAACTTATTAGTACTTGGGTCAAATTTGACCCCCTTTATTAACATAAAAATTTAAAATTTAACAAAATAATTTAAACTAGAAAAACATTTTAAAACCTAATTAGAAGATTTCTTCTTAACAAATTACATTAAATTAATTCCTAGGAAAGGTTGAAGGGGTCACAGCGGTCCCGCTTAAGTTCCAATCTCCTTAGATAGAATTAATTAAATGAACTTAATTAAGAAAAATAAATTCTAATTATTTATTTATTTACAAGATGAGTTTATGAAAAGTCAAGGGTTTATTAATTTGAACAAAGATTCAACTCGCTCAACTTCACCATCCTAGTAGTGTTTGAGATGTTTACTATTAACTTTAAACGTACCTCCATAATTGTCGTACAATTCAATAGCCCCATAAGAATAAACTCGGTGGATGGTATAAGGTCCTTTCCATCGGGATTTCAGTTTCCTAGGAAATAACTTCAGCCTTGAATTAAACAACAACACCTTCTAACCTTCTTTAAACTCACGAGGTTGTATATGACTATCATGCCATCTCTTTGATCTTCTTTACACATTTTGGCATTCTCATAGGAAAACAACCTCAGCTCTTCCAACTTATCAGGTTGTAACATCCTTCTCTCATCGGCTTGCTTAAGATCAAAATTTAATTGCTTCAAAGCCCAGTGAGCTTTATTCTCCAATTCTAATGGCAAATGACATTCCTTTCCAAAGACCAATCGATAATGAGTCATTCCTAACGGAGTCTAGAATGTTGTTCGATAGGCCTATAATGCATCATCGAGCCTTCGAGACCAATCTTTTCTGTTAGGGTGTACTACCTTTTCAAGGATACCTTTGATTTCACGGTTCACTCTTTCAACTTGTCCATTAGACTGGGGGTGATAGGCAGTAGCAATCTTGTGTTTCACATCATATTTTTCAAGCAACCATTTAAGCCATTTGTGTCATAGCTCTTGGTGTCCCAAATCGTGTAAACACATGCTTTTGTAGGAATCGCATGACTACCTTAGCATCATTTGTAGGGCATGCTTCAGTTTCAACCCACTTGTATTCATAGTCCACAGCAACTAAGATGTATTTGTTCCCACATGAAGAAGGAAATGGGCCTAAGTAGTCAATGCCCCATACGTCAAACAATTCAATCTCCAAAATATTTTTCAAGGGCATCTCATTCCTCCTTGATATATTTCCGGTTCTTTGGAACTTATCATAGTTCTTCACATAAGCGTAAGCATCTTTAAATAGTGTAGACCAAAAGAAACCTGCTTGCAAAATCTTTGCTGTAGTACGTGAACCACCAAAGTGTCCCCCACTTGGAGATGAATGGCAATGATATAAGATCTCAGCAATCTCACTTTCAGCTATACACTTTCGGATTATATTATCTGCACACTATTTAAACAAAAATGGAACCTCCCAAAAATAATACCGACTATCATGAAGGAATTTTTTCCTTTGTGGGTATGTCATTTCTCGAGGAATTATTCCACATGCAAGATAATTGGGAAAATCAGCAAACCAGGGTATTTCATGAATTCAACTTACCTCAAATAAGTGCTCATCTAGGAAATTCTCGTTGATAGGCACACCAGACTGGGTTACCTTATCTTGCTCCAACCTCGACAGATGATCAGCTACTTGATTTTTGACACCTTTTTTGTCTTGGATCTCAAGGTCAAATTCTCGAAGTAAAAGTATCCAACGAATTAACCTTGGTTTTGCATCTTTCTTCGTGAGCAAATATTTAATGGCCGTATGGTCAATAAATACTGTAACTTTGGTACCTATAAGATATGAACAAAATTTTTCAAAAGAAAAAACTATAGCAAATAGTTTCTTTTCAGTTACCGTATAATTGAGTTGGGCTCTCGTCAAGGTTCTACTTGCATAGTAAATGGGGTGGAATACTTTATTTCTTCTTTGACCTATCACAGCTCCAACAGCATAATCACTTGTATCGCACATCAACTCAAAAGGTGAGTTCCAATCAGGCGTAACGATCAATGGGGCTGCAATTATCCGATTCTTTAGATCTTCAAAAGCTTCCAAACATGCTTTCTTGAAATTGAACACTGTATCTTTCTCTAACAACAAACACAGCGGGATAGAAATTTTTGAGAAATCCTTGATAAACCTTCGGTAAAAACCGGTATGGCCTAAGAAACTGCTGACTCCTTTCACATTAATTGGGGCCGATAATCTTTCAATTACGTCCACCTTTGCTTTGTCAACTTCAATTCCTTTCTTTGAGATCTTGTGACCTAAAGACAAGATTCGTCTCTTCGCATATCTTCAGTACCTCAGCCAAATTACTCAAACAGATATCATAACTGTTACCAAAAATAGAAAAATCATCCATGAAAACCTCGACGAAATTTTTGACCATATCAGTAAATATTGCCATCATGCATCGTTGAAAAGTTGCAGGTGCATTGCATAAACCAAAAGGCATTCGCCTAAAAGCAAACGTACCATACAAATAATTGAAGGTTGTTTTATGTTGGTCCTTCGGGGCTACAACTATTTGGTTATATCCCGAATAGCCATCTAAAAAATAATAGAATTCATTACCTGCCATTCGATCTAACATCTGATCCATAAAAGGCAACGAAAAATGGTTTTTTCGAGTGGTTTTGTTCAGCTTTCTGTAATCAATACAGATTCTCCAATCGGTAACAGTTCTCATTGGAATTAACTCCTTATGCTCATTTTCAACAATCGTGATTCCACCCTTCTTCGGCACACACTGCACCAGACTTACCCACGAACTATTTGAAATAGGATAGATGATTTCTACATCAAACCATTTGATCACTTCCTTTCTCACAACTTCTTTCATAATAGGATTGAGCCTCCTTTGCCCATCAATTCGAGCTCTTTCAACTTCTTCTAAAATGATTTTATGCTTGCAAAATGAAGGGCTTATACCTCAAATATCATCTATGCTCCAACCAATTGCGTTCTTAATTTTCTTTAGAACAACAATTAATCACTCCTGTTGATCTTTTGTCAGCACTGCTGAAATAATCACATGCAAAGTAGAACAATTACCTAAATACACGTATTTCAAATGGGAAGGAAGTACCTTTAGTTCGAGTTTAGGTGGTTCTTCGATTAAAAACTTGGGTTGCACAAATTCTCTAACTTCCAACTCCAATGGTTCAAACCGTGTGGATTGAATATAATTTCTTGGATTGGCTTTCATCAAAGCCATGTTTTCTTCACCTTCTTCATCCTCCAAAGGGTCAAGTTCTAAATCTTTCTCCAATGGATCATCTTCAAAATTGCTTTCCAAAGATACCAAGGTTTCTATCTCTTCCATAACTGAACAGTCCTTTGTTTGATCGGGAAATTTTATTGCTTTAAGAATGTTAAAGGTCACCTGATCATCTTGAACTCGCATGGTGAGATCACCTTTCTGCACATCAATTAACTTTCTTCCCGTGGCTAGGAAAGGTCTCCCAAGGATAATTGGTACTTCCTTATCTTCTTCAAAATCTAAAATAATGAAATTAATAGGAAAAATAAATTTATAGACTCTTACCAAAACATCATCGATCTTTCCTTCAGGATATGCTAAAGATCGATCCGCTAGCTGAAGCGTCACAGTTGTAGGTCTTACTTCACCTATTCCTAACATCTTGAAAATAGACTTAGACATTAAGTTGATACTCGCTCCTACGTCACACAAAGCTTTACCACAGTAAGATTCACCAATGTTACAGGGAATAGTAAAGCTTCCTGGGTTTTTCAATTTCGGTGGCAGTTTGTTTTGCAGGAACGTACTGTACTCCTTTGTCAAAGCAACAGTCTCGTACTCACTCAGTCATTTTTTCTTAGACAATAGATTCTTCATAAACTTCACATAATTTGGTATTTGTTCGAAAGCCTCCACCAACGAAATATTGATGTGTAATTGCTTCAGAACATCCAAAAACTTCTTGAATTGCACCTCCTGTTTCTGCTTGTGTTGCTGCAATCTTTGCGGATATGGAGGTGATGGAACTTTCGATTGAACCGGACAACTTTTCTGAGTAGGTAAATCTGCATCCAAAGAGGATGTTAAAATATCTGAATTCACTAGGTTAGGGTTTACCTTGTTAGACTTTGCAGATTCTGATTCCTTTGGTGTAGGAACTTCAACAGCTGGTTGACTTTCCTCCTTTCTCAACATACTCATGATCGACATCAATCAATCGGGGTTCTACAGTCTTTCCACTCGCAATGCCACTGCCTTGATATGTTCTTTACCCAAATTTCTTGGATTCTCAGTATCGCTCAGCAAGGTTCCTTACGGTCTATTACGAAGCTCTGTAGGTAACTGACCCATTTGGTTTTCCAAATTTTTCAGTGTTGCTGCTTGGCTTTGGATCAAAGCGTCATTCTTTGCCATGTATGCTTTCAACAAGTTGTCCAAACTGTTTGATGCCTCAGCTTGAGGTGGTTTTAGAGCTTGCTGATTAAACCCTTGAGATTGGTTGGGTCTCTACTGCAATAAGTTGTTGTTCGATCCATTTCCTTGGTTACTCCAAGAAAAATTAGGATGATTATGCCATGAAGGATTGTAGAAGTTGGACTGAGGTCCTTGTCCACTCCTATTTTGATATTGGTTCCCCACATAGTACACTAACTCAGGGTTTGATGAACAAATCTTAAAAGAATGACCTTCCCTACAGTACACACAGGAAATTACTTCAAAAGGACTTGGTGGCTGAGCTGCAAAATTATTAGTACTATTAGTGGTTAACTGTTTTAACATAGAGGAAATAGACGATACCTGAGCCGATAATTAAGTGAGAGAGTCAACTTCATGAACTCCAAAAACTCATCTTTTTGAAGTTGTTCGATTTGTTGGCCATTGATAGTTATTACTCGCGATCCTCTCGATGATCTCATATACCTTATTATAAGACTTAGACAAAATTGCACCATTCGCGGAAGCATCTACCATCAATCTTGTATGTACGTTGAGACCATTATAGAATGTCTCCAACTGGATACAATGAGGAATCCCATGATGAGGACACTTACGAAGTAACTCCTTGAATCGCTCCTAAGCCTCATACAAAGACTCATCATCCAATTGCTGGAAAGTTGTGATCTCGTTCCTCAACTTAGCGTTTTTGCTAGGTGGGAAATACTTAACCAAAAATCTCTCTGCTAATTCTTTCCATGTAGATATGGAACTTGGTGGCAATGAATTGAGCCATGCTCGTGCTCAATCTCGCAATGAGTACGGCAACAACTTCAACCTCAGTGTGTCTTCAGTCACACTGACTATCTTGAATGAATCACTCACCTCCACAAACAATCGAAGGTGGAGATATGGATCTTTCGTAGGCATACCACTAAATTGGCCCACCATTTGTAGCATTTGAAACATCACTAGTTTCAATTCAAACTAGGTTGCCTCAATATTTGGCCTTCTAATTCCTGGGTTTAACTCGCTAAAAAGTGGCACAGCATATTGTCTGATGCATCGATCCCTATCATCGGCAATGAGGGTGGGATTTCGTACATAATCGGCTTAATTACCTTGGTCTTGATTCTGATTTCCAAGGTCCATCTTGACTTCTCTTTGAGCTGTTCGTTCACGTCTTCTTTGTTTGAAAGTTCACTCAATTTCAAGGTCTACAGGGAGTAATCGATAATTCGATCTATGCTTATAAACACCTGAAAAGAAAAGAAAAAAATAAAAAAGAATAAGTCAATAATGTTAGAAATAAATCAAATTGATAATAAATAATTTCATGAAAAAACTGACTATGGCAACAGTTGACAATCCCCGGCAATGGCACCAAAAACTTGTAACGCTGGGGTTAGTACAAGTGTACATAGTCCTAAGTATGCAAACTATATGAATGAAATAGATTTTAGCAAAATTTAACACAATTTGCAACAATTATAACATAAATAAACTAGGACAATTACTTTAATTAAACTCAATTTATTATCATCATGCTGAATAATATTCGGAAAAACATTCCATGGCAACTCGATCTTTCATGAGTTTGGAAACCAAATTAGGTCCTTTCGGAATCCTCTACTTAGTAAATACGCATTTTACTGATCCTTATTTACTAAGGGTTTCTTAGCATTCGTGTGAGGTAACAGGGACGTGGTAGGTTTGAAACAATTTAATCACACAAATCTAAAAACTATGCAGATAACAGAGCCTGGTTAAGGTTGTTATGCAACCTACAATTTAATCGGGTTAGGATTTAAATTGAGCATGCACATTTCAATTATGCGTCCATTAGTCGTCGTCTGGTTAGGATCGCTCAGCCAATTCAGGTGCATTTCAATCACGTATAAATGAAATACAAACTTCATTTTAATTGAAAACATGATCGATTGAGGCACAAACATTATAAGCATGAATCAAATACATATTATTTAATCAAAATAGTCATCCTAACTTAAATAAAATTAAGCTATCATTGTTGTAAACAAGAATAAAAAACACATAGCAAACATATTTATGTTAAATTAAAGGAAAGAAAGATTAAACCATATTCAGAGTGGCTGTCACCCAAGACTCTGACTGACGAGACTCCTTCGCTTCTTTGCGTTGCTCCTTATTTGATGGTTTTCCAAGGTAGTCGACCAAGGGCTCTTTAAGAGGCTAATTTGCTAACATCCTTATGCAAGGATGATGATAGGCGTGAGAGCTAAGAGAGTTGAGAGAGAGAGTGAGAGATGAGAGGGATGAGGGATGATTGAAAAAGTGAGAAATGAGCTCTTATTTATAGGTGAGGCAAGGGAGCTAGTTTGCTAAAAATAGGAGTGTCGATCCTTTGAAACCTCCTCCAAGAGTGGTCAGCCATGAATTGAGGAAATGTGGCTAATTTTTCCTAGATTTTTTTGTCAATTTGAATGCCCCAACAACTCAGGACTAAGACTCGGTCTCCAACAAATGTTAAGGTAAATCTCTAATTTCTTCAACTCTTTAAGGGCCTTGTATAATTAAACCGAAAATTGGTTTATAATCAGCCATGTGCAGTCGAAAATTGGGTTGATTTGGTCCCCACTTTGGACAGTTTTGCAATTAGAAGAAAACTCTCAGACCTGTCAAAAATAATAGATAGTTTAGAGGACCAAATGAATTAATTTAACCACTTTAATTAATCAATTTACTTAATATATTCAACTCAATTTTATTAATGAAATATTTATAATGAATTATTAAAATATAACATTATATTTTATTATTTAATTTAATCATGCATGGCCCATTTCATAACTTAAAAATATAATATGCTTAAATTAATATAAAATAAGCCATTTTATGCATGAAAACTATATAATAAAACATAAAATCACATTTTAATAATTTCTATGTCCTAATTTCATATTTTCACATATTTCATTAATTTATTAAATAATTACTTGGTTTTACAACAATTTTAAGTAAAAAGGTGATGAATTATATATGAAAAATCCTATATATTTTTCTGTTTACAGTCATCCATTACTAATGCAACCTAAATCATTAATCAAAAAATTGAAGGTATAACATTTAGTCAAATTTATCCAACTCATTCATTAATAGTTCACATGATTTAATTAAGTATCGAATGTAACAAAAATTTTCAAACACATTTTTATTAACCACAAATAAGCCTTGCATGTTTCATTAAAAAAATATTTTTGAAATGTGGGAGTATTTCCAAAACCCATATGCATTCCCCCAAACTTAAAGTTTGCATTGTCCCCAATGCACTTACATTAAAATGTAATGACAATAAAAATGCAACGACAATGCTCACTAACAAAATGAAAATTACAATTACATGCAATGCATGAACATTAAAATACAATGACAGTAAACATGCAACGACAATGTTCACTAATAAGATGAAAATTACAGCTACATGCAATGCATGAATACTACAGCTAAAACTTTAAGTAAACAAACTCAATTTTCCTCGGTCGTCAATATGGCTGCCCGATGTTTCTTCTTCCTCCTCTTTTCTCCTCTTTCTTGCGCTTTTTGTCTTTGGAGCGCCTTCTCTTCTTTTCTTTGGGCTTCGTACGGTCCTCGAATCGCTCCTCAGTTTTTGGCGTTGCCCCAGCATCATCGGCTACTTCTTGTGTAGGAGGGGTCACCTTGAATGGTCCAGTATAAACAATTATTGCTAATGAGTTGTGGTGCTTCTCATTTGTTACCTCTGCAGCTTCCACCTGTTTAGCTCTATCTCGCTCTAGATTACCAGTAGTTGCACCCACAAACTTGGATGCATTGACAATGTTCTCAGCATATTCTTTCTCAGTAGCATCTTTCTTAGTATTTTCTTCCTCGACCTTTTCGTTCAAAACTACAACACGGACTTCCCCCACTCCCACATCAACTTCCTCCTCAATAACAAGCGCCTCCTGACCAGCAATGAAGTTACCCTCGACCAGGCTATCAATCCTTCACAGGCACTTCTCAGCGTCCCTTGAGTCCTCTTCTTTCTCAACTTCAGAGACGTGCACAATGGTAGGGGATTCCACCGATCTATCTCAGTCCCCTAAGTCATCTTCCTTAGATGAGGGTTCATAATCTCAAATGATTAGTGAGAACACTGGATATTCTGGGAGTGGGGTCGGGCTTAATTGACTTAATGTGGCTACAATAGAGTTGTTATAGGCTCTGGTATAAGCGTAGAACAAATTTTTTAATCTGTCCATATCCTCTATTGTAGCTACAAGCCTAATCTGCTTATTGCTAGTAGAATTGGCCAACTTCTCAATATCCTGCACTTTGCGCAACAACGATGTCTCTGCAGTCAGGTTTGTTCTCGTGGTTTTTGCCTTGGTTTTGCCCTTTCTTGTCTTGCTAGTCTCTACTGCCTTCATTGCTAATGTATCTTTGCCACGATTTATTCTTTCAATAGAGGCTTCATTTATCGAGACTTTATTCTCCAGGACGTGTTCATCATCACGGGGCATGATCGCATCCTGCTGGCACAGTAGCATCACCAATGATGGGAAAACCAAAATTCCAATTTGCCTTGTGGCACAGTCAGTAATTTCCTGGTGGAGTATTACACCAACATCAATTTTTCTACCCTTTACAATTGAATGTATCAGGCACATTCTATCGAGGATAACTGTGGTTTTGTGAGTATAAGGCAGTAGCCTGCAGTTGAGAAAATGAAACCAGATTTTACTTTGCAGTGTTAGGAAGTGGCGGTGCATCGTATAGTTCTTTTGATGTGAACACATCCACAATGCTCCTTAGACATATAAATCCTTCACCAACAGGTCCCTTTTGTCGTCTGTGATATCTTTAATACACTCGGAGTGTTCATCTACATCTATTTTAATGTTATACAGCTCATTGATTTTTTTAGCATCCCATGGGATTAAGCCTTCTTGAACAAAGATAAACTCTAACTCATGGTCATAAAGGTTAGCAAAAAAATCACATACCAATGAAAGAGAATAGCTTCCAGGATACGTGTAGAAAGTCTCCCACTTCAACTTAGAGATGGTTTTGTAGACTTGCTTGCCCAAGTCTTATTGTTGCGAAAGAAGAATGTCTTGTTCTGGGTGGAAGTTTCGCTTCAAAATGTTGTCTTGGAACCAATCCTTGGCCACTTTCATTAAAAAGATCACCGGCTCTTTTTTCTCCGTTGGCATGGAGAATTCTGATTCATGAACTGCAATTGTAGAGGAGTGTCCTTCAAGAGGCCTGGTGGCCTTCTTGACTGATCCTCTCTTTCTTGCCATATTTTGTTTCTTTATGGAGTGAAGATGGTTTCAACTTGTAAAGGTACGAACTTGGGGAAGAGAAAGTGAATAAAAATGGCTGCTTTGTATGTGCTACAATTGGCACAGTGAAAAGGGGATTTATAGCGAGCGAAAGAAGATGGAAAGGCGTGACTTTTGTGAAGGGAAATAGAACTAATGGGAATAAATATGTCTAATAAGAATTGCACCCTCTCAGACAGATCAGATGGCTAGGTGACTTTTAATCAAACGGTGGGATCTGAAATTTTTGATATGCCCTCATTCTTGATGAGTCATAAGTGATAGTACAATAGTACGAACTGCGTTGATGATAAGCCCAAGTGCTTCGATAATGGTACCTAATTATTCTACAGAAAAAAGTAAAACAAAATTGAACAGAAACAAAAATAAAATAAATTTACATAATAAATTTCATTAGAACTAAAATTTTCGACAAATTTAATGGTTTCTGCTTGCTTTTGATAAATATTCCCAAGATAATGTTTCAATTGTTGTCTATTCACTCTGAACTGGTGTCCATCATGTAAATCTCTGATTATGACCGCACCATGAGGAAATACTTCGACAACTTCGAATGAACCAGACCAACGAGAGTTCAATTTACCCAGGTGCAATTTCAGTCTAAAATTGAATAATAAAACTTGCTAACCTGCGATAAATTTTCGCTGCAAAATAATTTTGTCATGCTAACGTTCGATTTTTTCCTTGGAAATTGTAGCGTTTTCATAGGCATTTCGCCTAATCTCTTCCAGTTCAGTGATATCCAACAACCTTTTCTTTCAAACAGCTTCGTAGTCTATGTTCACTTACATAATTACCCACATTGCTTTGTGCTCTAGTTCAACTGGAAAGTGACATGTTTTCCCAAAACCAATTGATACAGTGACATCCCCAATGGAGTTTTGTATGCTGTCCGCAATGCCCATAAAGTGTCATCCAGTTTGAAAGACCAATCTTTTCTTGAAGGGTTCACAACCTTCTCAAGAATGTTTTTAATTTGTCGATTCGATACTTTAGCTTGTCCATTAGTTTGTGGATGATAGTAGAAACCATTCTATGATTAACTCCATATCTCTTCATTGTGGCTGTCACTTGGTTGAAATGAAAATGTGTACCTTGATCACTAATCAATGCCTTTGGTGTGCCAAAGCGGGTGAGTATATATGTTTGTGAAAAAATTTAAGAACTGTCTTTGCATCATCCTTTGGGACTGCAACAGCTTCAACCCACTTCGAGATGTAGTTAACAGCTACTAATATATAAAGATTTCAAAATGAACTTGGAAATGGTCCCATAAAATTCATACCCCAAGCATCGAACAATTCAACCTCTATAATTGGCTGCTGCAACAGTTCATTACGTCGGGATATAGAGCCAGTGCACTAACATCTATCGCATTGATTCACAAAATTGTGAGCGTCTTTGAATAATGAAGGCTAGTAGAATCTAGATTGGAAAACCTTAGTAGCAGTTTGCATGCCACCGAAATGACCTCCATAAGGAGCATCATGACAATGCTTTAAGATGGAAAGTATCTCTTCTTCCGAAACACAACGTCGAATAATGTTGACATTGCATACCTTGAATAAATATAGCTCGTTCCAATAGTACTTCATTACACGAAGAACTCTTTCTTTTTTATGGCCTGTGACACCCAATGAGAGTTTTTCACACACTAGATAATTAACCAAATCTGCATACCAAGGGCTTGCATCTACAGCAAATAACTTCTCATCTGGGAATGCATCAATAATTTTAATTATGTTTCCATCCGATTTAGGGCTTAGTCAGAACAGTGGTTTCGGGACCAAAAATTCGGTGAGGAAAAATTTATTTTTACTATATTTTTATAGCCTACAATTTCACGGAAATATTTTGTGAAAATTTCGTTAAAAAATTTTGACATTTGGGCTCTCAATTTAGTTAAAAAAACTAAATTATAAAAAGTGCGAAAGTTGAGTTTTATATGTTAAAGGTATTTAATTGTTATGGAACTATATATTAGGGGTCCTTCTATGGTAATTAGACCATTAGTTAGTGATGGACAAAAATGAACATGAGATAAGTGAAATAGGATTTTTTTAAGGGCATTTTAGTCATTTAGTAAATAAATAGAATTAAAAGGGAAAAGGATGTAAAAATTGTGTTCATCATCCTTGCTTGCTGCCAAAACTTGAAGAAAACCATAGCTAGGGTTTCTTCACTTTCTCAGGCTCATAGTAAGTGATTCCAAGCCCCGTTTTTAATGTTCTTTACGTTTTTGGAATTCCGGTAGCTTAATTTAGCTTATTTTAGCAATAATTTAACCTAGGGTTCATATTTGGAAAAATACCCATAGGTGAAATAGGTTTATTTTGATGTTTTATGATAGAATATGAAGCTAGGAATTATGTTAACCAACTTTTTCTAGTCGATTTTAAGTGAAAAAGAGTATGTTGACATAATCGGCAAAAATACCTAATGTTCATAAGTAAGTGTTAGAGTAAGAATTTGATGTTCTCATAGAAGGGAAAAATGTTCAGCATGCTATAAAACATAAGAATAAGAGATGAAGTTTAATTTCCGAGCTTTGGGGAAAAAGTGTAAATATGCAAAATTTTAGGGGAAAAACTATAATTTTGCCAAAATTGAGTCAAGGACTGTTTTGATGAATGTGAGTATTAAATAAGCTAAATTTTCTATTATAGATCAAGAAGAACGAAATCAGGAGCTAGACTGGGGAAAGAAAAAGATTGAGGACTAAAGTGTTACATTTGATCACATTTTTGTACCGATGTAAGTTTACAGTAAATAAATGAAATATTTCAATAATTATTATTAATGCTGCTATTTTCTAGCAATTATGTATTTATTTCATGAAATTATTTAATGTTGACTTAAGTATGAGATGATAGAGAATCAGTGATAAAAGCCCCGTTGAAACATTAGGAGTGTATTAGATACAAATGTCATGACATTTGGGTAAAGAAATCCCATGTAAGACCATGTATGGGACATGGCATTGGAATCATTCAGACTATAAGAGGTCCCATGTAAGACCATGTCTGGGACATGGCGTTGGCACCGAGATGAGAGGTCCCTATGTCTGGGACATGGCATGGGCACCGATATGAGAACTCCTATGTAAGACCATATCTAGGATGTGGCATTGGCAGTATAGGAAACATCCCATGTAAGACCATGTCTGGGACATGGCTTTGGCATGTTATTATCAGATATGAGACCCAAGTATCCTTATTATTCCAATGTGGCTCAACGGGATAGAAAACAGATTATGTTTTATGGAAGTTCAAGTAAAAGTATAATTAGCAACTTCAGGGTAGTTATAAGAGTTAAGAATATGTTATGATATAAGTGAGAACCAATATTTCAGCTAGAGAAGAGTAATTTGTAATCTTAAGTTATCTAAATAAGTAAGTAAATAAACAAGTAAATGAGAGTAATTAAAGAGGAAACTTAAGAACATGATACTTGCATATCATTATTTGTGTTAAATGTTGTTATGTATTTACTTGTAAACTTACTAAGCTTTATGCTTACTTCTTTTATTTCTTTTTCTTTCATATAGTATTATCAAGCATAGTCGGGATCTTGAAGACGTCGGAGAGCGTTCACACTATCAACCACCACAACTCGGTATTTTAAGATAATAAATGTTTCAAGCTATTTCATGTATAGGGACTTAGTCATTTCGATTGTATATTCTTAAATTATGACTAAAAGACGATATGTAAATATTTGATGATGAATAGTTATTAAAATGGCTAAGTATGAAGGTGTTTGTTGTTATAAAAGTCTAGGTGATAAATTATGCATAGAAATCATGAAAAAGTAAAAATTGGTAGTGAATCAGTTTTGAGACAGCAGTGACGTGACTTTGAAAAATCACCAAGAATAGTGGAAAATTAATTAGAGGGTGGATGAGATATAGAATTAAATATTATTAAGTCTATTTTCATAGAAAAATAACAATGTAGACAAAGGAATTATGTATTCTGAGATATTTGCATTTTTGTTAGATAAGGTCAAAGTTGTTTTTGGAATCCCCTGTTCTGACTTTGGAAAATCATTAAAAATTGTAAAAAAAATATTTATGAGTTATAATTTATATGTATAGTTTCCTTATTGAGTTTATTTTCTGTATAAACAAGTGAGAGAAACATATGAAGCCTGTACAATGAGATAATTAAATTTTAGTGACGAGAGGTCAGGACAGTCGATCAATGAAATAGGGGAGACTTTAACTAGTAAACTGTACTAATTGGCTAAACCAAAAATTCTAAAATCTTTATGGTAAAAATATATATGAGCCTAGTTTTTGGGAAATTTTACAAATCTAAATTTCAAGTTTCGTAGCTCGAGTTATAAGTAATTTAGTAACTACTGTGCTAGTGGACAACATTGTTGTGAATAGTGAAATTAATTTCAAAAGTATAATTTTATGCCTCGAACTTTTAAGTTAAGTCAAGTAATGCCTCATGCTCGACTCCGGCAACGGTATTGGGTAAGGGGGTTACATTTTATTGGTATCAGAGCAATTTTAGTCGATTCTCGCAATATTCAGTATGAATAAGTGTCTAGCTATACATGCCATACTTATATGTTTTGATAGTGTGATTACTCCTGATGATTTAAAAATGTTTTCTGTTACAGTTATGGATCCCGAACAAGCTGGTACAAACGAAGTAGAGAGTAATGCGCCCACTACCGCAGAAGGGACGGTGCCACCAAATGTTAATGCTAGTGAAAGGCCCATTTCAGTTAGTCAGGGAGGAGGGGATCGAGAAGCCTTTTTCCAAGCTATGAATGATTGGTTTGCTGAGTTCGTTCGCAAAAATCCAGCTGTTAGACCTCCACCCTCTCATGATTTTCAGGTTCCCCATGGAGCTTCTCTAGCCGTAGGTATAGTTATCAGGGAAGGACCACCAGTTGATAAGATCAGAAAACAAGGGGCTGAAGAATTTCGGGCTACTAAAGACGATGATGCAGAAAAAGTAGAATTTTGGCTCAAGAATACTATCCGAGCTTTTGATGAATTATCCTGTACACCTGAAGACTGTATGAAGTGTGTTGTCTCACTTCTCAGAGATTCGACTTACCATTGGTGGAAGACTCTTGTGTCAGTGGTACCTAGTGAGAGGGTTACTTGGAATTTCTTTCAAGAGGAGTTCCATAAGAAGTACATCAGTCAGAGATTTAAAGATCAGAAAAGAAAAGAGTTCCTTGAGTTAAAACAAAGTAAGATGACTGTGAACGAGTATGAAACTGAATTTGTTAGACTTAGTAAATATGCTCGGGAGTTTGTGTCCACTGAAACTAACATATGCAAGAGATTTGAAGACGGGCTCAATGATGATATTCGACTGTCAGTGGGTGTTTTAGAAATCAGAGAGTTTGTTGTTCTGGTTGAGAGAGCCTGTAAAGTAGAGGATTTGTTAAAAGAAAAAGAAAAAGGCAAAGCTGATATTGAAGTGCAAAACACGAAGAAAAGGCAGATGAGAAGATCATTTCAGTCTACTTCCAAGAGGCCTAGAGAGTTCCCTAGTGGATCAAATTTTCCAACCAGATGTTCTAGTCGAAGTAGAGGCAGAAGACTTGAGGGTTCTAGAGCTCAAACTACTACAGTTGCAAGTATAGGTAGTACTCGACCCACTAGGCCAGAATGTGCCCAATGCGGTAAACATTATCCTGGAGAGTGTAGAGCAAATGAAAATACTTGTTTTAGATGTGGTGCACCAGACCACTTTATTCGGGATTGTCCCGAAACAACTAAAAGAGAAGTAATACTGAGTGCGAGATCAGGAAATGCTCCTGTAATATCCCAAAAATTGCTACTGTAATACCCCAAAAATTACTACAGTAAGAAAGTAGGTATCTTTGATAGTAAAATAAGGAAATAAAGTGACAAAAAGAGAGATTTTGAGTTATGGCAACATTGGGAATTATATTATGACATATTAATTCAAGAAAGGATTAAATCGCAAAAGTGAGAAAGGTTTTGTTGCTCAAGAGTAAATACTTGAAATTTGAGGGGTTAAAGTGTACATACGAAAAATTTTAAGGACCAATAGTGTAAATATTTAAAGGGTAGAATATCTAGAAACTAAGGAAAATGGATGAATTAGGACCAAATTGAAAATGTGAAGAATTTTGAGGGACTAAATCACAATTTTACCAAATTAAGTGATGACTCAATGATGGAATTTTTAAAGATTATGAAGGGAAAAATGGTCAATTAGAACAGAGAGAAATCTAGAAAACAGTGATGATGTTGGTGATATTTTAGATTAATTAATTAAATAAATATTAGTTTATTAATATTTTAATTTGATTTTTAAATGATATTTTATTATTTTATTATTATTCTATTTAGTATATATATGGGAGGAAAGATGAATAATATTCATCTTCTTCCATGCAACCAACGTGAGAAGAGAGGAAAAGAAAGAAAGTTTTGCTTTCTTTACAATTTGGTCATTCCACAAAAAAAATTACCATTTTCACTTAGAAATGAAAAGAATTTCCATAGCTTCCAAGAGAGAAAAATAACAAGGAAATAATGGGGAGCTAGAATATCAAGTTAGATTCAAGAAATAGAAGCTGGAGGAGAGAGAAAATCAAGTCAAAGATTGAAATCAATAGCACAAGGTAAGAACATCAAGATTTCAATATATTTTTAAGTTTGATATTATTGAAAAGGCATGGAAATAATGTTATAGTAGAGTTTTATTATATAAGGTCTTATGTTCTTGATATGTTAGTGAAGAAAAATAAGTGAAAGTGATGAGAAATATTATAGAGAAAGGGAATAAGGGAGTTATACACCTAGTAATCAACATTTTGCACTAAAACAGTTTTGGACAGTAGAAGCAGTCTAAATTTGAAAAATCACCATAAATCGTGAAAATTTAATTATAGGATGAAAAAAATGTGAAATTAAAGCTTATTGAGTCTAGTTTCTCATAGAAGAAACAATGTAAGCAATGAAATTGTAAATCATGAGATATAATAAATTTTGTGAGATAAGGTCAGAATGATTTCAGGTTCCCTTATTATGACTTTGAAAAATCATAAAAAATTGGAGAAAAATGATTATGGTCTTAAATTTATTTGCTTAAAATATTGAATGAGTATATTTTCAATAGAAACAAACGGGAACATTATTCGAATCTTGTACGAGGAGATAATTAATTTTTAGTAAAGAAGGGTCAAAACTGTCAGATAGCAGGATAGGGATGAATTTAAAGAATAAAATGTACTTATTGGCTAAACTAAAAATTTTGAAAATTTTATGATAAGAATATATGTGAGTGCAGTTTCAGATAAAATTTTTGGATCTTAATTCGGAGTTCTGTAGCTCAAGATAAAAATAAATTTGTGACAATGGCTCAAGTGGACGGCTTTGATTGAACAAATAAATAAATAGTGAAATTATAGATAATGTTACATATAAGCATGTTATATACATGAAGGATGTGGAATGGAGAGGAGGAGGAAAATATATGATTATCCAACTAGCATGAGTTTTCATTAAAAATGGCTAATTTGCATGTTTTAGGTTTAGGGACTAAATTGAATAAAAGTAATATTTTAAGGGTAAATTTGTAAAAATATCAAAAAGGACCAAATTGCATGAAATGAATTGTTTTATTATTTAAATTAATAAATTGAATGAAATATTAATTTATATCAAGATTGAGTGGAAATTCGAGGAAAATAGAAAATTACCAAAATGACCCTGAATTTTGGTATTTCTGCAATTTAGCTTGGTAAGTTCGTGTAACTTGAATTATATTCTTAGATGATTGAAATATATATATTGGATTGAGAAATTGTGAATTGAATGAAATGGAAATGAAGCTTTGAATTACATGTGTAAATATCGGGTCTCGTAGGCCCTATTTGTTATGAATATAATATTTCGAGGATATGTTGTAAAGAATTATAAAAGAACGTTAATAATTTAAAATTTTTAATTCAGATGAAATTTTGTAACTCGGTTTAATACGTATGCAAATGTATGTCTTCTAGTAATGCCTCGTACCCTATTCCGGCGTCGAATACGGGTAATGGGTGTTACAATGTGACATCGCTAGATTCGGTAATAACGTTTAGACCGGGTTTGGGGTGTTATAGCTCCTACTACAGGCAGATCAAAGAGGAACTTGAGAGTTGGAGCAAGTAATAGGGGTACGTCTAAAGACTCAGCAACTAGATTAGATGTTAGAGCACCCGCAAGAACATATGCTATTCGTTCTCGGGAAGAGGTATCGTCCCCTGATGTGATTACGGGTACATTTGCTCTCTATGATACTAATGTTATTGCTTTAATTTATCCGGGTTCAACTCATTCTTATGTTTGTGTGAGATTGATGCCTAGTATGAACATGTCTATAGAATCCACTGAATTTGTAATTAAAGTATCAAATCCATTAGGCCAGTATGTGTTAGTAGATAAAGTATGTAAGAGTTGCCCTTTGATGATTAGAGGTCGCTGTTTTTCGGCCGATCTCATGCTATTGCCGTTTGATGAGTTTGATGTGATTCTTGGTATGGATTGGTTGACTGCCCATGATGTGATAGTAAATTGCGGAAAGAAATACATTGAGTTGAAATGTGAAAATGGTGATATTATCCGGGTTGATTCAGATGAGTCAGATGGTTCTCTATTTATGATTTCTATTATGTCTGCTCAGAAATGTTTAAGAAAAGGGTGTGAAGCTTATCTTGCTTTTGTATTGAACACTAAAGATCCAGAGTTGAAAATTGAATCAGTGCCGGTGGTACGTGAGTATTTAGATGTGTTCCCAGAAGAATTACCAGGTTTGCCTCCTGTTAGAGAAGTTGAATTTGGTATTGAGTTGATTCCAGGAACAACTCCTATTTCTATTGCTCCTTATAGAATGGCCCCGTTGGAATTGAAAGAATTGAAAGCTCAGTTGCAGGAATTAACTGATAAAGGTTTTCCAAGGCCTAGTTGTTCTTCGTGGGGCGCACCAGTGCTTTTTGTGAAAAAGAAAGACGGTCCAATGAGATTATGCATAGATTACTGGCAACTTGATAAGGTAACTATAAAGAAAAAATATCCACTGCCTAGAATTGATGAATTTTTTGACCAGTTGAAAGGAGTTACTATGTTTTCCAATATAGACTTGAGATTCGGTTATTATCAGTTGAGGGTTAAAGAGTCAGATGTTCCGAATACTGCTTTTCGGACTAGGTATGGTCACTATGAGTTTCTTGTGATACCATTTGGATTGACTAATGCTCCTGTTGTTTTTATGGACTTAATGAATCGAATTTTTAGACCTTACTTAGATAAATTTGTAGTTGTGTTAATTGATGATATTCTGATTTATTCTCGCTATGAGATTGAACATGCCGAGCATTTGAGAACCGTTTTACAGATTTTGAGAGATAATAAGCTTTATGCCAAGTTTAGTAAAAGTGAGTTCTGGCTTCGGGAAGTTAGATTCCTTCGACACATTGTCTCAGGCGATGGTATTAAAGTTGATCCAAGTAATATAATTGCAATTGTTAATTGGAAGCCTCCTAAAAATGTATCAGAGGTCAGAAGCTTTCTTGGATTAGCTGGTTATTACCGATGATTTGTAAAGGGATTTTCCATGATAGCTACCCCATTAACAAGGTTGTTGCAGAGAGATGTCAAGTTTCAATGGACTAAAAAGTGTCAGTAGAGTTTTGACAAGTTAAAGGCACTGTTGACTGAAGCTCCTGTTTTAGTACAGCCAGAACTGGGTAAAGAATTTGTGATTTACAGTGATGCATCCTTGAAAGGATTGGGTTGTGTACTTATGTAGGAAGATAAAGTAATCGCATATGCTTCCAGACAGTTAAAGCCACATGAGAAAAACTATCTGACGCATGATTTAGAGCTGGCTGCCATTGTATTTGCGTTGAAGATTTGGAGACATTACTTGTATAGTAAGAAGTATCGAATATTTACTGACCATAAAAGCTTGAAGTACTTGATGACTCAAAAATATTTGAACCTGAGGAAAGAAAATGGCTAGAGTTGATTAAAGATTATGAGTTAGTGATTGACTACTACCCGCGTAAGGCAAATGTTGTTGCTGATGCCTTCAGTAGAAAATCTTTATTTGCATTGAGGGCTTTGAATACCAGTTTGGCTTTATCAGATGACGGTTCCATTTTAGCTGAGTTGAGGGCTAAACCGATATTTCTTGAAGAAATCTATGAAGCTCAGAAAAATGACAGTGAGTTGCAAGTTAAAAGAGCTCAATGCGAATCGGGTGTAGAGTCAAAATTTCAGATCGGTTCTAATGGTTGTTTGATGTTTAGAGACAGAGTATGTGTGCCAAAGAATGATGAGCTTATTCGAAAGATCTTACAGGAAGCACATAGCAGTTCTTTGTCTATTCATCCAGGTAGAACAAAGATGTATAATGATCTGAGGAAACTGTACTAGTAGGCAGGAATGAAAAGAGATATTTCAGAATTTGTTTCTAGATGCTTGATCTGTCAATAGGTGAAGGGTAAACATCAGGTACCTTCAGGTTTATTGTAGCCTGTGTTAGTTCCTGAGTGGAAATGGGACCGGGTTACCATGGATTTTGTAGCAGGGTTACCGTTGACATCGACAAAGAAAGATGCAGTATGGGTTGTAATTGATAAGCTAACGAAGTCAGCTCATTTTATTTCGGTTCGTATGGATTATTCACTTTACAAGTTGGTTGAATTGTATGTTTCAGAGATAGTTAGACTACATGGAATACTGTTATCGATTATCTCAGACAGCAATCCGATATTTACATCACGGTTTTGGAGGAAATTGTAGGAAGCTTTGGGTACAAAGTTAAATTTCAGTACAACTTTTCATCCTCAGACCGATGGTCAGTCAGAGAGAGTTATTCATTTACTTGAAGATATGCTCAGATGTTGTGTTTTAGAATTTCAAGGCAGTTGGGAGAAATATTTGCCGTTGGTAGAGTTTGCCTATAATGATCGTTATCAGTCGAGTTTGAAGATGGCACCTTATGAAGCTTTGTATGGACGTAAATGTCGTACGCCTTTATATTGGACAGAACTTAAGGAAAATCAGATTTACGAGGTTGATTTAGTCAAAGAAACAGAAGAGAAAGTAAAAGTTATTAGAGATTGTTTAAAAGTAGCTTCAGATAGACAAAAGTCATATGCAGATTGAAAAAGAACAGAGATCGAGTATCAAGTTGGTGACAAAGTGTTTTTGAAAGTATCCCCGTGGAAAAAAAATTTTAGATTTGGCAAGAAAGGCAAACTAAGTCCACGTTTCATTGGACTGTTCGAGGTGACTGAAAGAATTGGGCCCTTAGCATATCGATTAGCTTTGCCAACTGAGTTAGAGAAGATTCATAATGTATTCCATGTGTCTATGTTACATCGTTACCATTCTGATCCGTCACATGTGATCTCACCGACAGAGGTTAAGATTCGGCCAGACATGACTTATGTTGAAAAACCGATAAAAATTCTTGATCGAGAGATTAAACAACTAAGGAACAAAAGTATTGCACTTGTGAAAGTATTATGGAATAGGCATGAAGTTGATGAGGCTCTTGGGAGCCTGAGTAGGCCTTGCGAAAACAGTACCCAAATCTCTTCACAGGTAAGATTTTCGGGGACGAAAATCCCTAAAAGGGGGGAGAAATGTAACATCCCGATTTAGGACTTAGTCGGAACAGTGGTTTCGGGACCACAAATCCGGTGAGGAAAAACTTATTTTTACTATATTTTTATAGCCTACAATTTCACGAAAAGATTTCTTGAAAATGTCGTTCAAAAATTTTGACATTTGGGCACTCGATTTAGTCAAAAGGACTAAATTATAAAAAGTGCAAAAGTTGAGTTTTATATGTTAAAGGTATTTAATTGTTATGGAACTATATATTAGGGGTCCTTATATGGTAATTAGATCATTAGTTAGTGATGGAGAAAAAATGGACATAAGATAAGTGAAATATGATTTTTTTAAGTAAGGGCATTTTAGTCATTTAGTAAATAAATAGGATTAAAAGGGAAAAAGATGTAAAAATTTTGTTCATCATCCTTGCTTGTTGCCAAAACTTGAAGGAAGCCATAGCTAGAGTTTCTTCACTTTCTCAAGCTCATAGTAAGTGATTCCAAGCCCCGTTTTTAATGTTCTTTACGTTTTTGGAACCTCGGTAGCTTAATTTAGCTTATTTTAGCAATAATTTAACCTAGGGTTCATATTTGGAAAAATACCCATAGGTGAAATATGTTTATTTTGATGTTTTTTGGTAGAATATGAAGCTAGGAATTATGTTAACCAACTTTTTCTAGTCGATTTTAAGTGAAAACGAGTATATTAAGATAATCGGCAAAAATACCTAATGTTCATAAGTAAGTGTTAGAGTAAGAATTTGATGTTGCCATAGAAGGGAAAAATGTTTAGCATGTTATAAAACATAAGAATAAGAGATGATGTTTAATTTCTGAGATTTGGGGCAAAAGTGTAAATATGCAAAAGTTTAGAGGCAAACTGTAATTTTGACAAAATTTAGTCAAGGACTGTTTTGATGAATGTGAGAATTAAATAAGCTAAATTTGCTATTATAGATAAAGAAGAATGAAATCCGAAGCTAGACCGGGGATATAAAAAGATTGAGGATTAAAATGTTAGATTTGATCACATTTTTGTACCGAGATAAGTTTACGATAAATAAATGCAATATTTCAATAATTATTATTAATGCTGCTATTTTCCAGCAATTATTTATTTATTTCATGAAATTATTTAATGTTGACTTAAGTATGAGATGACAGAGAATCAGTGATAAAATCCCCGTTGAAACATTAGGAGTGTATTGGATACAAATGTCATGACATTTGGGTAAAGAGAACCAATGTAAGATCATGTTTGGGACATGGCATTGGCATCATTGAGACTTGAGAGGTCCCATGTAAGACCATGTCTGAGACATGGCGTTGGCACCGAGATGAGAGGTCCCCCGTAAGACCATGTCTAGGACATGGCATTGGCAGTACAGGAAACATTCCATGTAAGACCATGTATAGGACATGGCTTTGGCATGTTATTATCAGATATGAGACCCAAGTATCCTTATTATTCCAATGTGGGTCAATGGGCTAGAAATCAGATTATGTTCTATGGAATTTCAAGTAAAAGTATAATTAGCAACTTTATGTGAGTTATAAGAGTTAAGAATATGTTATGATATCAGTGAGAACCAATATTTCAGCAAGAGAAGAGTAATTTGTAATCTTAAGTTTTCTAAATAGGTAAGTAAATAAACAAGTAAATAAGAGTAAGTAAAGAGAGGAAACTTAAGAACATGATACTTGCATATCATTATTTGTGTTAAATGTTGTTATTTCTTTACTTGTAAACTTACTAAGCTTTATGCTTACTTCTTTTATTTCTTTTTCTTTTATATAGTATTATCAAGCATAGTCGGGATCTTGAAGATGTCGGAGAGCGTTCACACTATCAACCGCCACAACTCGGTATTTTAAGACAATAAATGGTTCAAGCTGTGGCATGTATAGGGACTTAGTCATTTTGATTGTATATTCTTAAATTATGACCAAAAGATGATATGTAAATATTTGATGATGAATAGTTATTAAAATGGCTAAGTATGAAGGTGTTTGTTGTTATAAAAGTTTAGGTGATAAATTATGCGTAGGAATCATGAAAAAGTAAAAATTGATAGTGAATCAGTTTTGAGACAGCAGTAGTGACGTGATTTTGAAAAATCACCAAGAATAGTGGAAAATTAATTAGAGGGTGGATGAGATATAGAATTAAATATTATTGAGTCTATTTTCATAGAAAAATAGCAATGTTGACAAAGGAATTATGTATTCTGAGATATTTGCATTTTAGTTAGGCAAGGTCAAAGTGGTTTTTGAAATCCCCTGTTATGACTTTGGAAAGGAATTAAAAATTGTAAAAAAATATTTATGAGTTATAATTTATATTTCTAGATTCCTTATTAAGTATATTTTTTGTAGAAACAAGTGAGAACACCATATGAAGTGTGTACAATGAGATAATTAAATTTTAGTGATGAGAGGTCAGGACAGTCGATCAGTGAAATATGGGAGACTTTAACTAGTAAACTGTACTAATTGGTTGAACCAAAAATTCTAAAAAAATTATGGTAAAAATATATATGAGTCTAGTTTTAAAGAAAATTTACAAAACTAAATTTTGAGTTTTTTTAGCTCAAGTTATAATTAATTTAGTAACTACTGGGCAGGTGGACAACTTTGGTTTGAATAGTGAAATTAATTTCAAAAGTAAAATTTTATGCCTCGAACTTTTAAGTTAAGTAAAGTAACGCCTCATGCTCGACTCCGGCAATGGTCTTGAGTAAGGGGTGTTACATTCCAATAAAGACAGGTGGTCTGCAACCTGATTTTCTGAACCCTTGCGGTCTTTTTTCTCAATGTCAAATTCTTACAACAGTAAGATCCAGTGTATTAGTCTTGGTTTTGCATCCCTCTTCACAAAAAGATATCTCTACGCCGAGGGATCAGTAAATATAGTAACTTTTTGCTGACAAGATAAGAACAAAACTTGTCGAAAGTAAATACTATAGCCAACAATTCTTTCTCTATAGTGGTATAATTGATTTGAGCCTCTGTGTGAGTTTTGTTAGCATAATAGATGGCGTGAAATATTTTTCCCTTGTGTTTTCCTAGCAAAGTCGCTTGCATCGCACATAACTTCAAAAGGTGGACACTAATCTGGTGCAACAACAATGGGTGCATTTACTAACTACATCTTTAATTGAGTGAACGCCAGACATGCATCGTCAAAGAGGAATTTTTTATTCTGTTCCAGTAATGAGCATAAGAGCTTTACAATTTTCAAGAAATCTTTAATAAATCTTCGGTAAAACCCCGCATGCCCAAGAAAAATATAAATACCTTTCACATTTGTCGGTGGAGGTAATTTTTCAATGATTTCCACTTTAGCATTATCTACTTCAATGCCTTGACTAGAGACGCAATGGCCTAACACAATGCCTTCAGTTGCCATGAAATGACATATTTTCCAATTTAGAACAAGATGTGTGTCTTCACATCACTGCAATACTTTATCCAAATTGTCAGCGCAATGATCAAAATCATTCCCATAAACTGAGAAATCATCCATAAAAACCTCTAAAGAATGTTTAATCATATCCGAGAATATTGCCATCATGCACCTTTGAAATGTGGCTGGTGCGTTGCAAAGGCCGAAAGGCATTTGATGGAAAGCAAAAGTACCAAAAGGATAGGTGAAAGTTATTTTCTCTTGATCCTCCAATGCAATTGCAATTTGATTGTACCCAGAATAGTTGTTTAAGAAGCAATAATAGGCTTTTCCAGCAAGCCTGTCCGGCATTTGGTCAATGAAAGGAAGTGCGAAGTGGTCCTTCCTTGTGGCAGCATTAAGTTTACGATAATCCATACAGACTAGTCATCCCGTAGGAATGCGTGTAAGAATTAATTCATCTTTGTGATTGCTAACCACTGTGGTGCCATTCTTTTTAGGAACGTATTGCACTGGACTTACCCAATTGCTATAAAAAATAGGGTAAATAATTCTAACATCAAGTCATTTTATAATTTCTTTCTTAACAACTTCCTTCATCTTCTCGTTTAACTTTCTTTGTTGCTCAATCGATTGCTTGCCTTCATCTTCCAACTTGATCTTGTGCATGCAAAAAGATGGACTAATGCCTCGAATATCAGCAATAGCCCAAGCAATAGCTTATTTATGTTACTTAACAATATGGACTAGTTTCTCTTCTTGAGTTACACCTAGTGTTGCGAGACAATAACTGGGAGAGTATTGTTATCACCAAGAAAGATGTATTTAAGATGAGTAGGTAATGGTTTCAATTCCAGAGTAGGAGCTTTGTCGATACATGGCTTGAAAATTGGAGTTGTTCTGTTCGCTAAGTCTAAGGATTCGATTTGCCATCCATGCCTGAGTTCAATATTATTACCTTCAAGCTGCCACAATTATCTAAGAATTGATCATCAAATGTCACTACAAACTCCTTAAAAAGTATTGTGCTTTGGTAATTAAATTCTTCCTCGATTAGATCATCTAGCACATTGACAATATGGCGTTCTTGTTTGTCCTTACATTAAATAGATTCAAAAATAATAATGTTAACGTGCTCATCATTAAGTCGCATGGTCAGTTTACCTTTGTAAACATCAATAAGAGTTTGTCCGGTGGCTAAAAATAGTCATCCCAAGATCATGGGAACCTCATTGTCTGCCTCATAGTCAAGTATGATAAAATCAGTTGGAAAAACAAATTTATCCACACAAACTAAGATATCTTTATTTACCCTTCAGATTGAGCCAATGATCGATCAGCTAGTTGCAATGTCACTGCAGTAGGTTTCATGTGACCAATTCCCAACTTTCTGAAAGTAGATAGTGGCATTAGGTTGATGCTAGCTCCCAAGTCGCATAAAGTCTTGCCCAAATAATGGTTGCCAATTGAACATGAGATAGTAAAGCTCCCAGGATCTTTCATTTTGGGGGGAAACTTATTTGTCGAAATAGCACTACAGCCCTTTGTGAGTGCAATAGTTTCCATATCACTGAGCTTCTTCTTCTTGGACAAGAGCTCCTTCATAAATTTCTCATAATTCAGAATTTGCACAAGAGATATTGACCTGAAGTTGCTTCAGTGTGTTCAGAAACTGTTGGTACTGCTTATCCTGTTCATTCTCCCTGAATCTTTGTGGAAAAGGTAAAGGTGGAGATACATCTGATTGTGCCGACACCTTTGATTGCGTCGACAATTTTGAGGGTCAGACATTAGGCATATGAGTGACAATTTACGGAACTTCCTTGTCTGGTACATTGGCAAGCTCTTCAGATTCAACCTTCTCACCAGGGATCACTTCACCGGTATCTTGAGATGCTGCAGTAGAGTCTGTAGTTGGCTCGCTAGTTTGATTACAACTCCTAAGAGTGATAGCCTTACCACATTCTTTCCCTCTCGGATTGGGATTTTCCATGTCACTAGGTAGTGTGCCCGGTGGTCGAGTATTTAGATTCAAAGCAAGTTTTCCTAATTGTTCCTCCAATGCCTGAATAGAAGATGAATTCCCTTCTACAATAGCTTTTGTACAAGTCATATCTTCCCGTATTAAAGCCTCAAGAGCTACTAATGGGTCAGGATTAGAAGCTTGTATGTACTATTGTCGTCGATGTTCTTGAATATGCTGATTCGGCATTGAAGAGTGTTGTGGTTGCATCTGATTCTGGTATGGATGCATCTGACTTTGTTGTCGATGCATTTGAGGGTGTTGATCGTAGTTATGCTATTGTTGATTGTAATGCCCTTGTTTTGAAATATAATTTCCTTGAGTAGATATATTCCCATATCAAAATGTCACAGCATTTTGTCCAGCATTTTGATTTCGCCAAGACTATTGATTGCATGCAGAATTATTATAAAAGGTGCCATAAGAATCGCTGCGAATGTTACTGACATAAAAGGTATTCTCTACATGTTATGGATAATCTTCATAGTTGTTGTTGTCATTGCAAATCTCACAACAAAAAGTAGGAACATCAACTTGTTGACCGACTTGTATAGGTGCAACGTTACTAGTCCCTTTCATATTTTTTTATCATATTTACAAGAGAAGAAAATTGAGCACTAAGTGCAGATATTGTGTCCAATTCAATAACTCCCAGAGTAGCTTTTACTTGTGCAACTTTAGAGATAGGATATTGGTAATCATTTTGAGAAATTCTTTCAAGAATTCTAATAGCATCATTATAAGTACAATCTAGCAAAGGACCATTGGCTAATGCATCGACAAGATTCCTCGTGTGTGAATTCAACCCATTATAAAAAATCTCAATTTGTGTTTCCTATTGAATGCCGTGCATGGGACAACGTCGAAGCAAAGATTTATAACGTTCCCATGTGGTGTGAAGATTCTCATCGTCCAACTGATGATAAGTTGTAATATCATTTCAGAGACGAGCATTCATTGCCTGCGAGTTAATTCACAAAACAAAATATGTTGCTAGTGCATTCCAAGAAGTGATTGATCTAGCAAGTAGCCCAAGGAACCAAGTACGAGCTCTTTCCTGCAAGGAATAAGGAAATAGTTGCATCTTCAAAGCATCATCAGGAACACCTTGTTGACTAAAGGAAACACAAATCAATAAAAATGATTTAAGATGTTCCCGTGCATCTTCATGTGGCAATCCAACATATTGCCCATTCGAATTCAGCATTTGAAACATTACTGGCTTGAGTTCAAAATTTCCAACTTGGATTGCTGGCCTAACAACTCCTGATTGTAAGTCATCCACGACAGGTACTACAAAATCTCGTATAGTCCTATTTTGTATTTGAACGTCTTGTGGCAACGGTGGGTCATTAGTGTTTTGGTTTCGTATCGGGGGTATGACTTCATAGTTTCTTAGTAAAGCCACATTCATTTGTTCTCGAAGTCTTCTAATGGTTCTTTCAATTTCTGGATCAAAATTAGCAATAAACTCCGAATTTCTTCGTGTCATACAACTCCTAAAATAAAATGTGAAAATAGCGACAAAAAGAAAACAAGTTAGTAATAACTAAATATAATGAAATAAAAACAAACAAAAATAAACATCAAACAAAGGCTATCCCCCGCCACAACGCCAAAACTTGATCGGTTGTTTAACGTCCCGATTTAAGGCCTAGTCGGAACAGTGGTTTCAGGACCACAAATTCGATGAGGAAAAATTTATTTTTACTATATTTTTATGGCCTACAATTTCACGAAAAGATTTCGTGAAAATTTCGTTCAAAAATTTTGACGTTTGGGCACTCAATTTAGTCAAAAGGACTAAATTGTAAAAAGTCCAAAAGTTGAGTTTTATATGTTAAAGGTATTTAATTGTTATGGAAGTATAAATTAGGGGTCCTTATATGGTAATTAGACCATTAGTTAGTGATGGAAAAAAAATGGAAATGAGATAAGTGAAATAGGATTTTTTTAAGTAAGGGCATTTTACTCATTTAGTAAATAAATAGAATTAAAACGGAAAAAGATGTAAAATTGTGTTCATCATCCTTGCTTGCTGCCAAAACTTGAAAGAAGTCATAGCTAGGTTTCTTTACTTTCTCAAGCTCATAGTAAGTGATTCCAAGCCCCGTTTTTAATGTTCTTTACGTTTTTGGAATCCTGGTAGCTTAATTTAGCTTATTATAGCAATAATTTAACCTAGGGTTCATAATTGGAAAAATACCCATAGGTGAAATATGTTTATTTTGATGTTTTATGGTAGTATATGAAGCTAGAAATTATGTTAAACAACTTTTTCTAAGTGATTTTAAGTGAAAATGAGTAAAACGACATAATCGGTAAAAATACCTAATGTTCATAAGTAAGTGTTAGAGTGGGAATTTGATGTTGCCATAGAAGGGAAAAATGTTCAACATGTCATAAAACATAGGAATAAGGGATGAAGTTTAATTTCCGAGCTTTGGGAAAAAAGTGTAAATATGCAAAAGTTTAGGGATAAAAACATAATTTTGTCAAAGTTCGAGTTAAGACTGTTTTGATGAATGTGAGTATTAAATAAGCTAAATTTTCTATTATAGATCAATAAGAACAAAATTCAGAGTTAGACCGGAGAAAGAAAAACGTTGAGGACTAAAGGGCTAGATTTGATCATATTTTGTACCGAGGTAAGTTTACAGTAAATAAATGCGATATTTCAATAATTATTATTAATACTGCTATTTTCCAAAAATTATGTATTTATTTCATGAAATTATTTAATGTTGACTTAAGTATGAGATGATAGAGAATCAGTGATAAAAGCCCCGTTGAAACATTAGGAGTGTATTGGATACAAATGTCATGACATTTGGGTAAAGAGATCCCATGTAAGACCATGTATGGGACATGACATTGGCATCATTGAGATTATGAGAGGTCCCATGTAAGACCATGTCTAGGACATGGCATTGGCACCGAGATGAGAGGTCCCATGTAAGACCATGTCTGGGACATGGCGTTGGCATCGAGATGAGAGGTCCCACCATGTCTAGGACATGGCATGGGCACCAATATGAGAACTCCCATGTAAGACCATATCTGGGATATGGCATTGGCAGTACAAGAAACATCCCATGTAAGAACATGTCTGGGACATGGCTTTGGCATGTTATTATCAGATATGAGACCCAAGTATCCTTATTATTCCAATGTGGCTCAACGGGATAGAAAACAAATTATGTTCCATGAAAGTTCAGGTAAAAGCATAATTAGCAACTTCAGGTGAGTTATAAGATTTAAGAATATATATTATGAGAACCAATATTTTAGCAAGAGAAGAGTAAGTTGTAATCTTAAGTTATCTAATTAGGTAAGTAAGTAAACAAGTAAATGAGAGTAAGTAAAGAGAAAATTTAAGAACATGATACTTGCAAATCATTATTTATGTTAAATGATGTCATTTATTTACTTGTAAACTTACTAAGCTTTATGCTTACTTCTTTTATTTCTTTTTCTTTCATATATTATTATCAAGCATAGTCGGGATCTTGAAGACGTCTGATAGCGTTCACACTATCAACCATCACAACTCAGTATTTTAAGACAATAAATGTTTTGAGCTATGACATGTATAGGGACTTGGTCATTTCGATTGTATATTCTTAAGATATGACCAAAAGATGATATGTAAATATTTTATGATGAATAGTTATTAAAATGGCTAAGTATGAAGGTGTTTGTTGTTATAAATGTCTAGGTGATAAATTATGCATAGAAATCATGAAAAAGTAAAAATTGGTAGTGTATCAGTTTTGAGACAACAGTAGTGACGTGATTTTGAAAAATCACCAAGAATAGTGGAAAATGAATTAGAGAGTGAATGAGATATATAATTAAATATTATTGAGTATATTTTCATAGAAAAATAGCAGTGTTGACAAAGGAATTATGTATTATGAGATATTTGCATTTTAGTTAGACAAGGTCAAAGTGGTTTTTGGAATCCCCTCTTCTGACTTTGAAAAATCATTAAAAATTGTAAAAAAATAGTTATGAGTTTTAATTTATATTCCTAGATTCCTTATTGAGCCTAGTTTCTGTAGAAACAAGTGAGAACACCATATAAAGTCTGGAAAATGAGATGATTGAATTTTAGTGACAAGAGGTCAGGATAGTCGATTAGTGAAACAGGGGAGACTTTAACTATAAACTGTACTAATTGGCTAATCAAAAAATTATGAAAAATTTATGGTAAAAATATTTATGAGTATAGTTTCAAAGAAAATTTATGAATATAAATTTCAAGTTTTTTAGCTCAATTTATAATTAATTTAGTGAGTACTGCGCAGGTGGACAACCTTATTATGAACAGTGAAATAACTTTTAAAAGTAAAGTTTTATGCCCCAAAATTTTAAGTTAAGTCAAGTAACGCCTCATGCTCGACTCCGGCAACGGTCTCAGGTAAGGGGTGTTACATACATTGTCAATGCAAGTATAGTAGACAAATATGAATATGGTGGATATCGATCGCACGAGGATGGTTGTCTTTTGTTTATCAATGTCAGTGCAATAAATAGATAGAAACAAGATAAATTGTGAGAGTAGTTGTCAAAGAAATAACTTGAAAATAATAAGATAAAATATGATAATGATAAACTGGGATCCCCAACATGAATATTCAACATTATACTAACAACATGAATATTCAACATTATACTAAGTGTTCACAAGGTATAGAAGGATAGGTGATTATCAATGCGTTAAATTGCAATGAATATCTTATTAAGCTTAAAGTCTATATTTAATCTAAGAATTAAACATGCACATTAGCCACAACTTCATATGATGGCAATGGAACACTATTAAGAACAAGTGGATTAAATTCCTCTAATCCTCAAGCAACTTCTGTTGTCATGCTTGTTAGTTTGAACTGTCGCTGCACTTTCCAGTGTCAGTAAGCGCAATAACACTTCCATGCTAAAAACACTCAAACCCAAAGATTAAACAATAGAAGCAAGATTGAATAAAATAACATTTAACCCAGAAATCATGTATACTTCCGTACATATGTGAAATAGAAAGTAATCAGCACCGGTTAGAAAATAAATATACAAGAAACAAGTGGAAAGTACTATTCCTAGAAAATCTTGACTTGATCTCTCAACTCCCTCTTGTGTCGCACTCAGAGCTCCTCATCAAGGGCTGATCTGTATCCCTTTCACGTCAGTTCACCCGTAGGAGACTTAAGTCACCATAGCCGAAAAGCTTTAAAAAATAGTTTGAAGAAGATAATCCTACTTCTCTCTCCTTTTCACGACAATATTAATAGTTATACAAATAGCACAGGTGTCCTTTCATCAAAATCATGCTGCCTCTGTATGTACAAGTTGGTTGTACCAAACTAGACAGCTCACACTTTTTTGTTATTATTCGGACAGCTGTCAGGTACGCCGATAATTCTGGGCTCAATCTGAAAATACTCATGCAGCGACATTGGTACCAAAACATGACAAAATTCCTTTAAGATCCATTGAGTTATAAAATGCAATTTACTAAAATAAAAATGCTAAAATATGTGCTAAAGATAACTAAATGGGTACAAATTAACCAATAAGTAGGGAGAAAACATATGTTCTTTCTAGTATTATCATTTGGCTTACCAAGCAAAAGAAGAAAGTTGGAGCATTCAACAATGGCTTCTTCCCTAATCTATTTGTTTTTGGCTGATGGAAAAGAGAAATGAAAAAGAGAATGACATCTTTTCCTATCTTTTACTTACCTAATATTTATTTTATTATTATAAAATATAAAATTTTATTATTATTGTAATAATTTTCACACCAAACCGTCCACAATCACAAAATATGGCATAATTGCCATTTTAGGTCTCTTAAATATACTTTTAGTCTTTAAGTAACTAAAATGCATAACAATTAACTTTTACAGGGTTTTTTCTTACACACTAGTCCTTGTACCTTAATTAATCACTAGACCGATGAAATTACTTATCCAAAATCTAATTCACCTATATAATAACTCCGTAAATATTTGATAAAAAATATTTTTGGACTCGATTTACAAAATGAGATCCCAATACTTCCTTTTCGAAACCTACTGACTTTAAAGTCGATTCACTTGTACCTTGACTAATTTTAGAATTAACAAATTTATCAGACTAGAATTTGATATAATACTATAATTGACTCGTAAATATTAATAAATATTATTTATGGACTCAATCATCAAAAAAATAGGGTTTTGAAACCACCGTTTCTGATACCACTTAAAACGAGGCTATTACAAAACTTTCTCGTACTCTTAAATTAATGTGTGCTTGTTGATTGTGAAATTGTGAATCGAGATGGGATGCTATATTATATGGCATGTATTCATGAATACCATTGAGAAAGTGTAAACGTAAGCATGTTATACACGCTAGATAAAAGTGATAATGTTGTCTTATAATGTGATATTTGTAATGAATAAGTGCATTGAATGGTAAGTAAAATGTGTTTGTTAATAACAATTATTTTGGCCTTGTGATTCTTGAGAACGTTGAATAGAGTTGGCATGTCATTGGATTGTGAATACTCACTTATATGTTATATGATTTGGGTGTTGAGGCCATGGGACATGTTTGGAGAGATAAGGGAATGTGAGCGAAGCTCCATTCAACAGGACATGTGGTGTGTTGGAGAGTGTTAGCTTTATGCTTCACTTTTGGGATATGTTTGACTCTACGAGTCTATGTGGTGTGTTGGAGATCTATGTATCCAATGAGTGGTGATAGAGCCTAATTTTATGTTTCATATCTCAAGTTCCAAATTACCTACAAATATAATTGCGTGTACTGGGATGTATGCATGAATATGCATGTATTGACTCTGTAAATAAACTATTGATTATGCATGAAAAGTAAAATATGTCAACTAAGTTGAGGTTGCTATAATTATGCTACTTAAATGTTTCACTAATGCTTGATGAACTATTTACATGGAAATTGTTCTAGGCATTCACTAAGCTTGTTAAGCTCACCCACTCCCTTCTTAAACCAATACAGTTTAGTAGTGTGCCGAGGTGAGCGGTGTGGTTCTGAGGGGTGATGCAAGCAAGTCCATTTATATTTTTCATAGGTACTATTGTTATATTTTTATATTTTGGGAACAAGGCAATGTGGTATACTTTTATTGGTATTTGTCATGATGTTTTTGGATGATTCCATAGACTATTTGTTATTAGGATTATCAGATTTGTTTCGTATTATGTTGATTATTACTTGGACCTAATTTTGATGTTTGAAACTATTATTATGGATGATTTAATATTTATTCGATATAGTAATGGATGCATGTTGAATAGATTTTGTGTTGGAATGGTCGGTAGGTTTATATGTGTTGTATTTTTTAGGTCAGGAGTAGAGGTATCAATATTCGTGTGTTAAAAACGAAACCTCTATGATTTTGAAATGTGCAGGAAGTTAGAATCGTAATATGGACCGATACCATATCACGAGTATCGATGCTCGGGGTAATTTTTACCGATATTTTTGAAACATACTGATATTTTCTTCAATTTTGATTTTAACCGAGAAACATAATGCTAATTTGCTACCGATTTTTCATACGATATTGATATTGTGTAAGGTAAATATCGATACCCATGTTCCAGTATCAATACCTATGTACTTATTTTGGAAATTTTGCTAAATGGACCTATGCATGTTTACCATTTGATGTACGTTTAGCATGTACTAATGATTAAAGAGTATGCTTGACTTAAAACCTGTACGAATGTTAAAATGGAAGATGTACCCTTAATAATGAGTTCATTTGTATTGTGTGTGACATGAGACAGTGGTGTGGCATCCTCTATTCGGGCTCAGCGACTGGGTCGGGTATAGGGTGTTACAAAATGTGATATACAGAATGATTATGAGTTAAATGTGTAGATGAAATGGTAAGATTAAATATTTAGATGAAATGGCTATATGAAATGCTTATATGGATATATATTAAACAGTTTTATGAAGTGTATATATAAAATATTTATAGGAATATAAATATGGGAAAAGGGACATTTGAAATGAGTACATGAAATAAAGATGTTAAATGTTAAATGAATATGTGATGGTTGGTTGTGTATCAAATGTGTTTTTCAGGTATATGTTTGATAATATGATAAAGTTATATATTTCAAATATGAACTCAATAACTTTATGGGACTTCTGTTGTGTTTAGGTAATTAAAGAACTCATGACTATGATATTGGGTTATCTTGTAAAAATTGTTTAAAAAATATCATTTACAGTAAGTTAAAGTTAAAGTTTATTTTGTACTTACTAAGCTTTACTTAAGCTTACCTCATTTTCGTTTTTCTTCCTCGTAGATCATCGGATACAAGCTATTGATTGGATTGGCTTTGGAGATCACACTATTCTTCAACTTGACCAGTAACTATCTGTTCACTTTGGTCAAGTTATAAGTGGGATGTAAATAGGATTTTGGTATATATATAGGTCATAAAAATTATGGTTATGTTTTGTGTCAATTGAAGTATGAGATGAGTCTATAGATGTAAAGCTTAATTAGTATTTTGGTAAAATTTTGGGTATGTTTATGTTTGGCCAATGTGATTGATGATTTAACCATGTGTATATGGTTAATGCAATGTGTTTTCTTAACAACAATAGTTGAATGAATTATCATTTATTGTGGTGCCTTTGAATGACATATTGGTTAAACATGAAATGAATGAAATTTGACATGTATTTGGTGGTTAGAATGTGTTTTTGAACCATGGAAATGATCTAGGCATGGCATGTCTTATTGTGCAAGGAAATATGCATGACTTTGCTTGTTTTAAAGGTTGAAAATGATGCACACAGCCCGGGACACGGGTTGTCACACAACAGTGTGCCACACACGATCACCCCACATGGTCATGTGTATTATGTGTTTTAGTGCAAGCTGGTCCATACAGCCATAGTGAGTTACACGACCGTGTGATCCCTGTTTTGCAAATTTTCAAGTTTTTTTAAACTTTCTGACTTGTTTTAATTTAATCTCGAATTGTCTTTAAACTAATTTTAGGGCCTCGTAATCTTGATTTAAGGCCCATAAGTGTATTTATGTAATGAATTGATTTGTTAGTAATTTTATTGGTTTAACTGTTTTGGAATGAAGTTAAGTGTCATGTTTTGCTCAGTAACACTCCGTGACTCTAATTCGCTAACAGAGACGACGGGTTATGGGTGTTACATTGAGAGATAAATAGTTCTTGTTGACTAATTGATTGAATAGAAACCCAAAAATAGGAATTAGGTATGACCACCAAAGCGAACTAATCAGCCATAGCTAGATTTGATAAAGTTTATAAATTAGTTTTCTGAAGTCTTTTTTTATGTTATTTTATTCATTTAGTTATAAAACCCCAAAAACTTCTAAGTTTTTCTTGAGATTTAGGAAAGTTTAAGACTTGGGGAATGATAGGAATCAAAATAAATTTAGGTTTGCAAAACAAAATTGAAAGAGAAGAGCTTGGGGAGCAATGGACAAGAAAACAAAGCTTAAAGGAAAAGTATATTGTGAAATTGAAAGAGAAGAGCTTGGGGAACAAGGGACAACAAAACAAAGCTTAAAGGAAAATTATATTGTGAAACTATATATGGGAGGGTGATATTAGGTTGAATTTTAAAATTTGGTCTAATTGCAACATAAACACTTTCAATTATAGGTTTCTAAAACACTTTTTGAAAAATTGATTTGATTTTCTAAAAACCATAGTTGAAAACATTTTCGATATACCATGTCACAAAATTTTGAAAACTCTAAGGCTAAAATTCTAAAATAACCCTAAAACTCCTAGCCCCTATTTTGGGGGTGTTACAATTCTCCCCCTAAAAAAATTTCGTCCAAGTAATTTACCCGAGCTAAAAAAATAAGGATATTACCGTCTCATTGCATCTTCGGCTTCCCAAGTAGCCTCTTTTGTTTTGTGATTTCGCTAGAAACCTTAACCAACAGAACCCTTTTATTATGTAAACTTTCTCTTCACGAGCTAAAATCTCAAATGGTTTTTCCTCAAAAGTAAGATTAGTTTGAACTTCAATCTCCTCTACTAGCATAGTATGCGACGGACTTGAACGATACTTCCGCAACATCAACACATGTAAAACATCATGAATTCGCTCAAGTTCCGGTGACAACCTGGGATGATAAGCTACTGAACCGATCCTCTCAATAACTACATAAGGTCCAACATATCTTGGGCTTAGTTTACCTTTCCCTCCAAATCTGAACTTTCTTCCATGGTGAAACCTTCAAGAACACCTTATCGTCAACTTGAAACTCAATATCTCGATGTCTCAAATCTACATAAGATTTCTGCTTATCAGGCGCTGCTTTCAAATGATCACAAATCAACTTCACATTTTCTTTAGTCTCATGAACTAAATCTGGTCCAACAACTCAGTTTTCATCCAATTCTGTCCAACACAAAGGAGTTCTACACTTCTTTCCGTACAACGCCTCAAATGGTGCCATACGAATACTCGCTTGAAAGCTATTGTTGTAAGTGAACTCTGCTAAGGGAAAATATCGTTCCCAATTGCCACTGAACCCAATCACACATCTTCATAACATATCCTCTAAAACTTGTATTATCCTCTCGGATTGCCCATCAATTTCAGGACGAAAGCCGTACTGAAACAAAGTGTTGACCCCAAATCCTCTTGCAAACTCTTTCAAAACCTCGAAGTAAACCGCAAATCCCTATCTAAAATAATAGAATCTGGAACTCCATGAAGACGAACAATCTCAGTAATGTACAATTCTGCCAACTTTTGCAAAGAATAATTGATACGCACTGCCAAGAAATGCGCACCCTTTGAAAACTGATCAATTATAACCCATACTAAATCCTTCTTCGTCGGAGTTAACGAAAAACCCAAAAGAAAGTTCATAGCTATCCTTTCCCACTTCCATTTAGGAACCGCAATCGGTTGTAACAACCTTGAAGGAAATTCATGTTGAGCTTTCACCTTTTGACAAACTAAACCTCAAGCCAGAAACTCCGTGACATTACGTTTCAAACCATGCCACCAATAAAAACCTCTCTAAGGTCATGATACATTTTACCACTATCGAGTTACATAGTGTAAGGGCTATTATGCACCGTGATAAGAATTGCTTGCCTCAAACATACATCTTGCGGCACATAGAACCTCCATCGAAAATTCAATATACCATCACTGTCAATATCAAAATCTCCCTTAACACCGTATTGAACCTGTCGAATCCTCTTTAACAACTTTCCATCTAATGACTGTTTCTCCTTAACCTGCTGCGACAAAGTTGGCCTCACTTGAAGTTCAGCCAACAATCTACCATCACTAGCTAAACTCAAGCGTGCAAACTTAGCTCTCATTTTCATCATCGACTTTCTACTCAAAGTGTCAGTGACTACATTTGCCTTGCCAGGATGGTACTCTATCATACAATCATAATCTTTTAAAAGTTTAATCCAATGCTTCTCCCTCAAATTCAACTCCTTTTGGGTGAGAAGATACTTAATACTCTCATGATCCGTATAAATGCCACATTTCTCTCCATTCAAATAATGATGCCAAACCTTAAGTGCAAATACCATAACAACTAAATCCAAATCATGAGTATGATAATTGCACTCATGTGTCTTCAACTGTCTTGAAGCATAAGCTACAACTTTTCCCTCTTGGATCAACACACAACCAAGACCCAAATACTAAGCATCACTATAAACCACAAAATCTTTTCTAAACTCTTGTTGATCCAACACAGGTGCTTTAGTCAAAACTACCTGAAGTTGTTCAAAACTCTTTTGCCTTTCATCAATCCATTCAAAAACCACAACTTTCTGAAGTAGTTTCGTTAAAGGTGCAACAATAAGGGAAAAAATTCAACGAACCTACGATAATAGCCAGCCAAACCCAAGAAACTCCTAACTTCAGTAACACTCTTAGGCGATTTCTACTCTAAGATCACCTCAATCTTCTTTGGATCTACTCAAATCCTTTCTGCCGACACAACATGGCCCAAAAACGTCACTTCCTTAAATCAAAATTCACACTTACTTAACTTCGCATGCAACTACTTATCTCACAGATTCTGCAAAATGACCCTTAAATGCTCGTTATGATCATCCTTAGAACGAGAATACACTAAAATATCATTTATGAAGATAACCATAAACTGATTCAAGTACGGATGGAATACTCGATTCATCAAATCCATGAATGCAGTAGGGGCATTAGTTAAATCGAATAGCATGACTAAAAACTCATAATGCCCATATCGAGTCCTAAAGGTAGTTTTCAACACATAAGACTCCTTTACCTTCAACTAATAATACCCAGATCTAAGATCAATATTAGAAAACACCGTTGCACCTCGGAACTAATCAAACAAGTCATCAATTCGAGGGAAAGGATACTTATTCTTAATAATAAACTTGTTCAACTGTCTATAGTTATTACACATCCACATTGTACTATCCTTCTTCACAAACAAAACTCGTGCACCTGTCGCGTGTGAATATGCTAAGCGAATTGTGCAAGTGTACACGTCGGATCAAGTAATAATGTGATAAGTGTGATTGTCTCCACATGGACCGGTTAGTTATAAATTGGTCAAGTTATTATAAAAGACTGTGTTTAATGCTATGGAAAAAATAATAATACGAATGTAGAGATAATTAAGGAATACTAATGTGTGTAATATGTGAATTCTAACAAATAATGAAAATTCTATGGCAAGACAAGAGTAAGTATGAAATGGAAATTACGAGAATGATTGCGTGAATAATATGTAAATAAGTGACAACTAAAGATGTGAAAATAGAGATGCTACAACAAAGGTTAAAGGATCTACGAAGTTGAATTGTAAGGCTGGGATTACCAAGAATCTACCCTCATTAACCGATAATGCCTCGGTAAGTTCAGTCTTATTCTACTGCTCAGAATAGTTCTGCTGTGGTCTGCTTCTTTCGGGAGCTAGGCCTTGAGTTACCTCACCTAGGGCACTATTTGCCTATAGGCTTTGAGTTTATTTCCTACTACTATTCTTCTCCTTTCTATACAAACCGCTGCTCTATGTCTAGAGTCTGCTACGAGTATTCTTTCTAGTATTCGCACATATCATTCAATTTTGATCTAACGAACCCAACCTTGTCAGAATTAGATTAATTTTATAAACATGCTACATATTCACCTATGTCTAGAGATTACAAGCACGCTATTCATGAATACCATTGAATGAAACAATAAATTAAAACTAATCTAAGTCGTGGCTAATAATGAAAATACAAGTTTCATCAGGTAATCCCAACCCTATGAGATTTAGCTCATTGTTTGGTGAATAGAATCCAGATTCAAAATAGTAATCAACATCGTTTTCTTAAATTAGATTATGGAAAAAAATAAAGAATCAAAGGTAGAACTCAGGAAGATAGCTTTCGCTAGTCCATCCCACAACTTCGGCTACGAAATGTCTTTCGTTGACTAGGAGAACTGCCTTCGTCTTCCCCTTTGCATCTCCGTCCTTGTAGCAATCGCTACCCTCTATTTTCTTCTAAGGGATTTCTCCTTCCAAAAATGACTCTCCAACCGTGTACCCCCTATTTTTGTTTAAGGGATTTCTCCTACAAAAAATGACTCTCCAACTGTTTACCCCCTATTTTTAGTTTTTATTTTTTGGGTTTTGTATCTCCTCCTTCAGGGTAGACCCGTTATCTTATGTTCCCATGATCTTTTTCCTCTTTTTAGGCTGATTTTTTGGTACACGTACAACAAGGATGATAAAGGTTAAGTGTTGACTAGGTCGCCATAAACTCAAAATTATATAGGGGTTTTCTATATATTGTACCACCTTTTTACTTAATAAATGTGTTTATCTCAAGTAATTATTATTGAAATAAGTGAATTTTACTTAACTAGTAATTTTAGACATGAATTTAGAAAGTTTGTAAAATTATGCTTAATTACATGATTTTCATGCATATTTTATATTAATTCATGTTAAGTTATTAATGTATGTATTTTTCATTATGTAGGAGGTTCATTGGAGACATGATTTAAATAAATAAAATAGGGACAAGTACAAGTTATCCATGTGGACGACAAGACGATGTAATTTGGGGCATGAGGTTGACTATTTGACCCAATAAAGAAGGTGATGAACGATGGACATGTTTACTAAGTTTTGGACCGAAGAACCGTCAAACAAGGGGAACTAAGAGCCTAAATTTTACACTTAAAGGAGGCTACCAAAAATATATTTTGGGATAATTAATTGAAGGTCCTTACAGTTGGAGAATAATCAGAATTCAGCCCAACAACTTCTTTGTTGAAATTGTCTACTCTACAACTATTTTTAACTTGAATTTGAAATTCAAATTGAGAAGACTTGATCATCCCTTGTTCCTTGAAGCATGGCCAGCCACATGAGAGAGGGAAGGAAGGAAATTTAAACTTTTTTTTAGTAAACTCAAACCCTTACCTTCATCTATAAATACCTTGCCATCCCTCACTCCTAAGATCATCCCTCAGCCTTTAACATTCCTCTCTCACTCACACTAGTTTTCATCTCAATTCTTTTTTCCTTTTTCCTTTGCTTAGTTGTTCATCCCTCTTCCATTTTTTAGCCTCAAAATCTTTGTCAAAAGCACTCCTTAGCCGGCTACCACCTTAGGAACTCCTTAGCAAAAGAAGTGTCGAGCAGAACAGAGGAGCACATCAGTCAGAATAGATCTGAAAGACTGCTGAATTGAATCAGTTAGAATAGATCCAAAAGGCTACTAAACTGAATATAGTTTACTGTTTCCTCTTGTTATCTATTTTAACTATATTTTCTTTGAGTTTTATGTTTTTGACATGAACTATGAAGTTTTAATTCCTATATGCTAGGATGATTATATTAATGTAATAAGATTTATTTAATTCATGTTAACATGTTTTGTGCCTCAATCGATTATGTTTGCAATTAATATCATGATATATATCATTCATACGTGATTGGGTGTACTCAGATTAGCTGAGCGATCCGAACAAGATGACGACAATTAAAAAGTGAAATGCTTAATTTAGGTCATTAAACCCGACTAAGTTGAGGTTCATAATATCTTTAGTTAGCTCTATTATCTTACATGGTTTTTAGGTTTATGTAATTAAACTATTGCGAATGTAAATGTCCCTGTGACCTTGCATGAATTCTGAGAAACCCTGAGTCTAATATGATCATTAACATGTATATCTCACTAAGTAAAAGATCCGAGAGGACTTAATTTGGTTTCCAAACCCATAAGAGATCGAGTTGCCATGGAAGTAATTCTGAACAACCTTAAGCATGATGAAAATAAATTGAATTAATTAATATATTTATCCTAGCCCAAAAATGTTGATTGTTTTAGTTGCTAAAGCCTTCATTCATACATTTAGTTAAATTGCATATAGATGAAATTGCATTAGAGATCACTCTTTGCATTCAATTAAATTTAAACATCACTATTTATTGAGTTTTTACATCAAATTGTTAATTATAATTTTGCAATTAAATTGGTTAAACTTATACAGTCCTTGTGGAGACAATAACTCATCTTTACTTATTACTTGAACAACTACGTAGAGATGCATAAACCCCATTACAAGTTTTTGGCACTGTTGCCGGGGACTATTGCCTTAATCTTTCTTTGTGAAATTATTTTTACAATTTGGTTTTTATTTATTTATTTTATTTTATTTCTAACACTACTAATTTATTTTTTATTCTTTATTTTATTTGTGATTTATTCTCAGGAGTTTTATGAGTATAGATCGAATCATTGATCTATTACCCGTTTTAACACCCCTAGCCTGTATTCGTCGCCGGATTAGGGCTACAGAGCATTACTAGAAGTTAACAACATACAATAAACATTTATTCAACATATACAAAACATAGCATAAAACATAGCAATATTATTCAAACTCAAGCATATAGTCCGTTATACGAGCCCTCGATACCTTAAAAACATATTAGAAATAAGTCGGGACTAAATCAGAAACATAAAGGATTTTTTGAAAACAGATGCAATTTTGAAACTGGAGGGTTCACACGGCCGTGTGGCCAGGTCGTTTGACTCACAGGACTAAGACACACGCCCGTGTCTCAAGCCGTGTGGGCATTCAAAGTAAGGAGACATGGTCGTGTCCCAGACCGTGTTTGTGCCCGTGTAACTCTCTAACTTAGGTCACACATCCAAGCCACACGCCCGTGTGCCAAGCCGTGTCACTGTCTGGCTTGCAACCATTTGTAGGCTACAAGAGACACACGCCCGTGTTGCATGGTCGTGTGTCACACACAGCTCAGACACATGCCCGTGTCTTTGGCCATGTGGATGAAAAATAGGCCATTTCCAAGCCATTTTTCTCACCCAAAGTTTAGCCACTAACACAAATCAAATGTACCTATATTCATGCATTCCAAACACACCTAACATATACGTATACAAGCTAAATCATCATAGTAACTAACTATTCAACCAATATGCCAAAATGACACCTCAATCTCAACAATCAAACTTGATTAAAACTCTTACTAAATTTATCCATAATTCAATCAACTAATTGAACAACTTAAATACTACATTTACCATAATGTTCACATACTATTCTCATGCACAACAAATACCATTATGACCATTTCCACATCTATCATCTACCTTAATAAATTTACCAGTTGCCAAACACATTCAAGACTACCAAAACTAGTCATTAACAACTTTATGTACTATCTCATTCCATACCAACCATCATTTCATATCATACCATTATAATCACCATTTCACTACCATCATTTTGGTACCTAGATACTAAGATAACAACCATTTAAAGTACCATATATACATGATATCATATTAACTATTTCATCAACCAAAATAACATTTTTACAAGCCACACATAATGGCTAATTTCACCAACAAAGACACCTATACATGCCATTATTACCATGACTCAAAATCTTCAAAATCTACTAATATAGCTGATGGATAGTGTGATTAGGAAAAAGTCACAAAATTTGGAAAGATTAGGAAAGAGTTACAAAATTTGAAAATAGGGGTCACACAGCCGTGTGACTTTCAAAATAGGGACACACGGCCGTGTCCTCACCCATGTAACTCTTTAAGTAAGGTCACACGGTCGTGTCACACATCCGTGTGCCAAGCCGTGCAACTCTCTTAATAGCCCCACACACCCTTGTGTCAAGCTACGTCCTAGGCCGTGTAACTCACCGACTTGTACCCTAAGAAACTATCAGATGACACACAACAGTGTCACCAAGCCTTGCACCTCACAGGGCTGAATCACACACCCGTGTCTCAGGCCGTATAAGTCTAAATTTTACCTAAAATCAAGCCAACTCAAACCAAACCATGCATAAACTTTCAGCCCATTTAAGCACACTTTAAAAATGACCTAAACATCACTCAAGCACACATCAAAATGCCATTTCAAGATCCTAATTCAACTAACCAATATGCCATTCAAAGGAACCACAATTAACAGCCAAACATAACATGCCAAAACAAATCAACATTTCCTCATTTCAAGCATCATAACATAATTCAACCACTTACTAAAACATACCACAAATTGACCATTTCCAAGCCAACATCATCATAACAAAGGGACATACACATCAATTACTAAAAGTGACCAAAAAGACTTACATATTACACATTATAAGTCCACCAACCATACTTAAACATCAAGACCCAAACATAACAAATTATCTTTTACATATTCATCAAACCCCACTATAAAAACCCTATACATTTCAACCACAAATTCTTCTATATTAGTTTATACATGCCACTACCCTAGGAGATACAAAAACTACCAACTTAGATGGATAGTGTGAGCTGGTTGAATGATCCCTCCAAAGTCAGCAACGATGAGCTACAAAATAATCCACAAGAACCGGTAAGCTTACAGAGCTTAGTAAGGAGATAATATATCTTTTAATCTAAAAATAATAAAATAAAATTCATATATTATTTGATTTAGAGTTACCGGAGTACAAATAGTGGCACGAAAGTTCATTCGGGGGCACCGAACTACAATCAGGGGCACGCATGTGTAATCAGGGGTACCAAAGTACAAACAAGGGCATGTATGTGCAATTAGTCATTAGTTAACTATAAAAATTTAATTAAAGAAATATAATGTAAAAATACAAGTAGAAATTCATTGACATATTGAAAGACTAGGTAGTTACCTACTATTTATTTCAAACAACATGTAGGGACTAGTCTACTATTTTTCCTTCTCCCCGATTAGTTTATTTTATCCAAGTTTTGATCTATATAATAATTAAATACAATACATTAATCTCATACATATTTCACATTCCATTTAATTCCTATGACCCTTAACTTTTCATTAATTACATATTTTCCCTAAACTTTTATAACTTATGTAATTTTGTAACATCCCGAAATAGGGTCTAAATGAAACAGTGGTTGCAAAACAACAAATATGAGATAGAAAAGTTTATTGTGATTAATTTTTATGATTTACCGATTGATTGGATGCATGTGTTAGAATACCGATAAGAAATTTCAGCGATTGCATGTCTGAATTGCATATTAGGGTTTAATTGCAAAAGTGGGTAAATATGAGCTTTAGGTGATAAAGGATTTAATAGAAGTGCATAATTGAAGTTGAGGACCTTACATGGTAATTAGACCATTAGATTTTCATGGACAAAAATGGACATGCATAGATAAAAAGAGCTAAAGTTTTAAGGAAGGGCATTTTAGTCATTTGGTAATAAAAAGAATTAAAAGGGAAAAAGATGGAAAAATGTTCTCATCTTCTTACATAGGGCCAAAACTTCAAGGGACACCATAGCTAGGGTTTCCCCACTTTCTCAAGCTTATAGTAAGTGCATCCAAGCCCCGTTTTTAATGTTTCTTTACGTTTTTAGAGTCCTCGTAGCTCGATTTAGCTTATTCTACCATTAATTCATGTTACGGTTCATATTTGGAAAAATACCCATAGGTGAAATATGTTTATTTTGATGTTTTATGGTAGAATATGAAGTTTGAAATTATGTTAAACAACTTTTGCTAGGCGATTTTAAGTGAAAACGAGTAAAACGACATAATCGGTAAAAATACCTAATGTTCATAAGTAAATGTTAGAGTGGGAATTTGATGTTGTCATAGAAGGGAAAGATGTTCAGCATGTCATAAAACATAAGAATAAGGGATGAAGTTTAATTTCTGAGCTTGGGGAAAAAGTGTTAATATATGCAAAAGTTTAGGGGCAAAATCATAATTTTGCCAATGTTCGAGTCAAGGACTGTTTTGATGAATGTGAGTATTAAATAAGCTAAATTTGCTATTATAGACCAAGAGGAACGAAATCCGAAGTTAGACCAGGGAAACAAAATGGTTGAGGACTAAGTTGTTAGATTTGATCGTATCTTGATCGAGGTAAGTTTACGGTAAATAAAAGTAATATTTCAATAATTATTATTAATGTTGTTATTTTTCAGCAATTATGTACTTATTTCATGAAATTATTTAATGTTGCCTCAAGTATGAGATGATAGAGAATCAGTGTAAAAAAGTAAGAATGTATCGGATACAAATGTTATGACATTAGGGGAATGAGATCCCATGTAAGACCATGCCTGGGACATGGATTTGGCATGTTAGTATCAGTCAGGAGACCCGAGAATCCCTACTATTCCAAGTGGTTCAACGGGCTAGTAAATAGACTATGTTACATGAAAGTTCAGATAAAAACATGATAAATAGATTCAGGTGAGTTATAAGGGTTAAAAATATCTCAGTTATCAGTTGAGAAAGAAATTTAAGCAAGGGAGGAGTAAGTTATAATCATGAATTATTTAAGTAAGCAAGTAAGTAAATAAGTAAAAGAGTAAGTAAAGAAGAAAGTAAAGATCATGATACTTTATGATAATTTATGAGTATAATTATTTATGATAAATGTTGTTATTTATTTGCTTGTAAAATTACTAAGCCTTATGCTTACTTCCTTTATTTTCTTCTTTTTATAGTAACGCCAAGCCAATTCAGGGATCATAAGGAAGTCGGAGATTGTTTCACACTATCAACAGACTAACTCGGTATTTTGTGATTCGAAACGTTTTAAGTTATGACATGTATAGGGACTTAGTCATTTTGTGTGTGTCCTTATGATATGGCTAATGATTAGTATGTAAATACTAAATAATGATTAGCTATTGAAATGACTATTTAAGAACATGTTTTGGTGTTATGTATGCCTAAATAATAGTTAATACAAAGAAATTATAAAAGAGTAAAAATTTGCAATGGAATAGTTTTTGGACAGCAGCATTGAGGTGATTTTGAAAAAAGACCAAAACTAGTACAAATGAATTTAAAGAGAGAATGAGATATAGATTTAAAGCTTATCGAGTCTATTTTCACATGGAAGAAACGATGTAGGCAAAGGAATTTTATATTTTGTAATATTTGAAATTTAGTGAGACAAGGTTAGAATGGTTTTTGAAGTCCCATATTTTGAATTTAGGAAATCATTAAAAATTGTACAAAAAGAATTATGAGTCATAATTTATATTTCTAGATTCCTTAGTGAGTTTATTTTTAAGAGAATCAAACAGAAACCTTATCTGAATTCTGTTCAATTAGATAATTAATTTTTAGTGAAGAGGGGTCGGAGCTGTCGAATAGTGAAACAGGGGAAATTTAAAGAATAAAATATACTAATTAGCTAAACCAAAAAATTCTAAAAATTTTATTATAATAAGATATATGAGTCTAGTTTCAAATAAATTTACAGATCTAAATTTCTAGTTTTGTAACTCGATTTATAATTAAATTAGTGACTGTCGTGCAAGTGGACAATTTTATTATGAATAGTGAAATAAATTATTTTGATTTGTTTAAGTATTCGAAAAGTTTTTAATGCTCCCGGTTTGGACCCGAACCGTTTCCGTTGCATGTTTTAAGGTCTCAAAGGCCTCTTTAGGGACATATTGATTTAACATGAGCAAATTAATTTTAAAAGCAAATTTTTATGCTCCAAACTAATAAGTTAAGTTAGGTAACACCTCATGCTAGACTCCGGTAATGGTCTCGAGTAAGGGGTGTTACATTTATTGGTATTAGAGAGAGAGTTTAGTTGGTTCTTAGAATATTTAGTATGAATAAGAGTCTAGCTATACATGCCATACTTGTATTTTGATAGTGTGACGACTCTTGTTGATTTTAAAATGTTTTTCTTTTATGGTTATGGATCCCGAATGAGCTGGTGTAGATGATGTAGAGAGTAATGCGCCTGCTCCTGCAAAAGGGACGGTGCCACCAGATAGTAATGGAAGGCCCGTTACAGTTAGTTAGGGAAGAGGGGCTCGAGAAGCCTTCTTCCAAGCTATGAATGAATGGTTTGCCGAGTTTGTTCGTACGAATCTGGCTGTTAGACCTCCACCCCCTCATGATTCTCCGATCCCCCATGTAGCTCCCCCAGTCACAAGTACAGTTATAGGAGAAAGGCTACCAGTTGATAAGATCACAAAACCAGGGGCTGAAGAGTTTCGGGCTACTAAAGATGATGATGCAGAGAGAGTAAAATTTTGGCTTGAGAATACTATCAGAGTCTTTAATGAGTTATCCTGTACACCTGAGGAATACATGAAGTCTGTTGTCTCACTCCTTAGAGATTCAGCCTATCATTGGTGGAAGACTCTTGTGTCAGTTGTACCGAGTGAGAGAGTTACTTGGGATTTCTTTCAAGAGGAGTTCCGTAAAAAGTATATAGATCAGAGGTTTATTGACCAGAAAAGGAAAGAGTTTCTTGAGTTAAAGCTATGTAAGATGACTGTAACCGAGTATGAACATGAATTTGTCAGACTCAATAATTATGCTTGAGAGTGTGTGTCTACAGAGGCTATCATGTGCAAAACATTTGAGGATGGGCTCAATGATGATATCTGACTGTCAGTTGGCGTTCTAGAGATAAAAGAGTTTGTTGTTCTAGTTGAAAGAGCCTGTAAGGCAGAGGATTTGTTAAAAGAAAAAGAAAAGGGTAAAGCTGAAATTGAGATTCAAGACACGAAGAAAAGGCAGAGGAGCAGATCATTTCAGTCTACATCCAAGAGGCCTAGAGAGTTCTCTATTAGATCAAATTTTTTAGCCGGGTATCCTAGCCGAAACAGAGGTAGAAGATTTGTTGGTTCAAGAGCTCAGACTATTACAGTCGCAAGTGTGGGTAGTACTCGACCTCCAAGACTAGAGTGTGCTCAATGCGGTAGACGTCATCTTGGTGAGTGTCGAGCAAATGAAAGTGCTTGTTTCAAATGTGGTGCACTAGATCATTTTATTCAGGATTGTCCCGAAACAGTTAAAAGAGAAGTAATACTGAGTGCAAGATCGGGAAATGCTCCCACTAGAGGCAGACCATATAGGAATCTGGGAGTTGGAGTAAGTAATAGGGGTGCGTCCAAAGACTCAGTAGCTAGATCAGATGTTAGAGCACCTGCAAGGACTTATGCTATTCGCGCTCGTGAAGAGGCATCCTCCCCCGATGTGATTACGAGTACATTTTCTCTCTATGATACTAGTTTATTGCTTTGATTAATCCGGGTTCAACCCATTCCTATATTTGCATGAGATTGATGCCTAGTAAGAACATGCTCATAGAATCTACCGAATTTGTGATTAAAGTATTGAATCCATTAGGTCAGCATGTGTTAGTAGACAAAGTGTGTAAAAATTGCCCTTTGATGATTAGAGGTCACTGTTTTCTGGCCGATCTCATGCTATTGCCATTTGATGAGTTTGATGTGATTCTTGGTATGGATTGGTTAACTGCCCATGATGTGATAGTAAATTGCGGAAAGAAATACATTAAGTTGAAATACAAAAATGGTGATATTATCCGGGTTAATTCAGATGAGTCAGATAGTTCTATTGCTTCTGTTATGTTTGCTAAAAAATGTTTCAGAAAAAGGTATGAAGATTATCTTACTTTCGTATTGAATATTAAAGATCCAGAGTTTAAAATTGAATCAATGGCAGTAGTTTGTGAATTTTTCGATGTGTTTCTGGAAGAATTGCCAGGTTTGCCTCCTATTAGAGAATTTGACTTAGGTATTGAGTTAGTTCCAGGTACCACTCCCATTTCTATTTCTTCTTATAGAATGGCCTCATTGGAATTGAAAGAATTAAAAGCTTAGTTGTAGGAATTAACTGATAAAGGTTTTGTAAGGACTAGTTGTTCTCCGTGGGGCGCACCAATGCTTTTTGTGAAAAAGAAAGACGGTTCGATGAGGTTGTGTATATATTATCAGTAGCTTAACAAGGTAACAATAAAGAATAAATATCCACTGTCTAGAATTGATGATTTGTTTGACCAATTGAAGGGAGCCACTGTTTTCTCCAAGATATATTTGAGATCTGGTTACTATCAGTTGCGGGTTAAAGAGTCAGATGTTTAGAAGACAACTTTCCGAACTTGGTATGGTCACATGAGTTTCTTGTGATGCCATTTGGCTTGAATAATGCTCTTGTCATATTCATGGATTTAATGAACCGAATCTTTCGATCGTACTTAGACAAGTTTATTGGTAATATTCTAATTTATTCTCCTAATGAGATTGAACATGCCGAACATTTAAGAACAATTTTACAGATTTTGAGAGATAATCAATTGTATGCCAAGTTTAGCAAAAGCGAGTTATAGTTTCGAGAAGTCAGATTCCTTGGACACATTGTCTCAGGTGATGGTATTAAAGTTGATTCGAGTAAAATTTCAGCAATTGTTGAGTGGAAACCACCTAGAAATGTGTCAGAGGTTAGAAGTTTTCTTGGATTAGCTGTTAGTACAGACGATTTGTAGAGGGATTTTTCATGATAGCTACCCTGTTGACGAGGTTGTTGCAAAAAGATGTCAAGTTTGAATGGAATGAGAAGTGTCAGCAGAGTTTTGACAAGTTAAAGACATTGTTGATTGAAGCTCCTATTTTAGTATAGCCAGAACCGGGTAAAGAATTTGTGATTTACAGTGATGCATCCTTGAATGGATTGGGTTGTGTACTTATGCAGGAAGGTAAAGTAATAGCAGATGCTTCCAGACAGTTAAAGTCAAATGAGAAAAACTACCTGACACATGATTTAGAGCTAGCTGCCATTGTATTTGCGTTGAAGATTTCGAGACATCACTTGTACGGTGAGAAGTGCCAAATATTCACTGACCATAAAAGTTTGAGATACTTGATGACTCAGAAAGACATGAACTTGAGGCAAAGAAGATGGCTAGAGTTGATTAAATATTATGAGCTAGTGATCTATTATCACCCAGGTAAGGCAAACGTTGTTGCTGATACCTTGAGTAGAAAGTATTTATTTACATTGAGAGCTTTGAATACTAGTTTGGCTTTATCAGATGACGATTCTATTTTAGTTGAGTTGAGAGCTGAACCGATGTTTCTTGAAGAAATCTGTAAATCTCAGAAAGATGACAGTGAGTTGCAAGCTAAAAGAGCTCAGTGCGAGTTAGAAGTTGAGTCTGATTTTCAGATCCGTTCTTATGGTTATTTGATGTTCAGAAATTGGATATATGTACCGAAGATTGATGAGCTTATTCAGAAGATCTTATAGGAAGCACATAGCAGTTCTTTGTCTATTCACCCAGGTAGTACAAAGATGTATAATGATTTGAAGAAAATGTATTGGTGGGCAGGAATGAAAAGAGATATTTCAGAATTTGTTTCTAGATGCTTGATCTGTCAGCAGGTAAAGGCCGAACATCAGGTACTTTCAGGTTTGTTACAGCCTGTGTTAGTTCCTAAGTGGAAATGGGACCGAGTTACCATGGATTTTGTGATAGGGTTGCCGTTGACACCGAGAAAGAAAGATGTAGTATGGGTTGTGATTGATAAGCTAACAGAGTCAGCTCATTTTATCCCAGTTCATATGGATTATTCACTTGACAAGTTGGCCGAGTTGTATATTTCAGAGATAGTCAGACTACATGGAGTACCGTTATCGATTATCTTAGATAGAGATCCGAGATTTACTTCGCGATTTTGGAAGAATTTGCAGGAAGCTTTGGGCACAAAATTGAGTTTTTGTACAACTTTCCATCCTTAGACCGATGGTCAGTCAAAGAGAGTTATTCAAATACTTGAACATATGCTCAGATGTTGTGTTTTAGAATTTCAAGGTAGTTGGAAGAAATATTTGTCGTTGGTAGAGTTTGCCTATAATAATAGTTATCAGTTGAGTTTGAAGATGGCACCTTATGAAGCTTTGTATGAACGTAAGTGTTGTAAGCCTTTGTATTGGATAGAGCTTAAGGAAAATCAGATTTACGGGGTTGATCTAGTCAAAGAAATATAAGAGAAAGTAAAAGTCATTACTGATTGCTTGAAAGCAGCTTTAGATAGACAGAAATCCTATGCAGATTTGAAAAGAAAAGAGATTGAGTTTCAGGGTAGTGACAGGGTATTTTTGAAAGTATCCCCGTGGAAGAAAGTTCTCAGATTGAACATGAGCGAATTAATTTTAAAAGCAAATTTTTATGCTCCGAACTAGTAAGTTAAGTTAGGTAACGCCTCGTGCTCGACTCTGGCAATGGTCTCGGGTAAGGGTTGTTACAAATTTAGTCCTCTAACCCGATTTTTATCAAAATTTACCATTTTATATGAACCAAATTACAACCAAATATTCTAGGGTCTTTAACAGTCCCTATTATACATCAAATTCACTATCAAACCTTGAAATTTTGTCATTTTAACAATTTAATCCTTAAATCAAAATCTAACAATTATGACTTCACAAAACAACTAAAATCTAACAAACACATAGTTATCATAAAAAAAATTCAAGATTAATCAATGGCAACTTCTAAAATTTTTAACAGATTCAAAAACAAAGGTACGGGTTAGCTAGACCTAGTTGCAACGATCTCAAAAATATAAAAATTACAAGAAATAGAATTAAAACAAGCTTAAATGCAAAAGAATTGTGCTAGACGAACCCAAAGCTCCTCAACAATAGTGTTTTCTTTTAATTTCAGTGAAACAATGCACCAAGGAAGATGATAGCATTATTTTTATCATTTTTCTTAAGTTACATTTATTAATTTACGTTTTTGTCCCTTAATAAAAATTTCATTTAAGCTAATTACTACCCATTATCGTCTAGTACATATATAGTGATGGTCTAATTACCATATAAGTCCTTCCTCATATAAGTTAAACTATTAAATCGTCCAAAGGCAATAATTAACACATTTTTTAATGTTTTTCAATTTAGTTCTTTTTCTTTAATTAGCTAACTAAACATTTAAATTTATTAATCAAACCTTAATACGACCTTAATGACTATAAATATTCTATAAATAAGATTTATGAGCTGACACAAAAAAATTTGGGGTCTCCAAACCACTATTTCGTCACCACTAAAAAACGGGTCGTTACAACTACCCCCATCGTAGGAAATTTCATCCTCGAAATTGTTACCTAAAAATATATTTGGATATTGTAGTTGCATCAATTCCTCAGTTTCCTAGGTAGCCTCCTCAGTACTATGTCGATGCCATAAAATTTTCACCAACGGTACTCATTTATTCCGAAGTTATTTAACTTCCCAAGCCAAAATTTTCACTAGTTATTCAGAATACATCAAATCTGGCTGTAATTCAATCTAACTATGAGGAATCACGTGTGAAAGACTAGATTTGTACCGTCTCAGCATTAAAATATGGAACACATTATGAATTTTATCGAGTTGAGAAGGTAAAGCTAATCCATAAGCTACAAAACCAATTCTTTTGGTAATCTTATACGACCCGATAAATCTCGAACTTGGCTTTCCTTTCTTGTCGAATCGTAGCACTTTCTTCTACGGAGAAACTCTTAAAAATACTCGATCGCCAACAACAAATTATATATATATTCTTTTCAAATCCGCATACAACTTCTATCAATCAGATGCAACTTTCAAACAATCTCAAATAATTTGAACTTTGTCTTCAGTTTCTCAAATCAAATCAATCCCTACCATCTTGGATTCCTTAACTCAGACCAATACAACGGTGTTTTACATTTTATTCCGTATAAAGCTTGAATCGGTGCCATTTTGATACTGGAATGATAATTGTTATTATAAGCGAACTCATCTACAGGTAGATATTTTTCCCAGCTACCCTTGAACTCGAGTATACAACATTGTAGCATGTCCTTCAAAATCTGTATTACTCGTTTTGATTGCCCATCCGTCTTAGGATGAAATGATGTACTGAAATTGAGTTTAGTGCCCAAAGTTTTGCGAAGTTTACTCCAAAATCTCGATGTAAACCGAGGATCAGGATTAGAAATTATAGATGTTGGAACTACGTGCAACCTCACAATCTTTGACACATGCAATTCTACTAACCTCTCAGCTGAGTAATCTATTCTGACTGGAATAAAATAGGCCGACTTAGTCAATCTTTCAACAATCACCTAGATCGAATCTTTCTTTTTTAGAGTTATAGGCAAACCAGATACAAAATCCATCATGACTCGCTCTCACTTCTATTCATGAATCATAATGGGCTGTAATAATCTCGACGACACCTGATGCTCTACTTTTACCTGTTGACAAATCAAACATTTGGCTATGAACTCACAAATCTCACATTTTATACATGGCCACCAGTAAATCAATTTCAAATCCCAATACGTTTTCATGCTACCTGGATGAATAGAATAGGTACTACTGTGAGCCTCTAATAGAATATCATGTTTTAAATCTAAACTATCTGGAACACAAATTCTATCATAGTAAAGAACTGTACCACAATCACCAATACTGTATTCAGTAGTCAAATTATCTTGAACCAAGTTTCGTTTCATTATAACCAATAATGTGCCATCATCACTTTGCAATTCCCGAATTCGCTGTAGAAACAAGGATTTAGTCTTTAATTCCACCAATACAAAACCATCAGCATTCAAAGACAAATGAGCATTCAACGCTCGAAGTGCAAACAATGATGAATTTCTACTGAGTGCATTCGCAACCACATTAGCCTTTTCTAGATGGTAATCAATAACCAAATCATAATCTTTCAATAGCTCTAACCAATGTCACTGTCTCAGATTCAGTTCCTTCTGGGTCATTAAATACTCTAAACTTTTGTGATCAGTATAAACGTGACATTTCTCGCTATATAAATAATGCCTCCATATCTTTAAAGTGAAGACATTCGCGGGTAGCTCAAGATCGTGTGTAGGATAATTCTTCTCATGCGGCTTTCACTATTGAGAAGTATAAGCTACTACTTTCCTTGACTTCATTAACACATACAACCCAAACCATTGAGAGACGCATAACTATAGACAACATATGCCGTCCCAGACTCAGGCTGAGTCAATATTGGAGCTTCGATTAACATGTTTTTCAACTAATCAAAACTCTGTTGACATTTATTAGACCAAAAAAATTCAATGTTTTTCTATAATAACCTAGTCATTGGTGAAGCAATGATTGAGAAGTTTTTAACGAATTGCCAATAGTATCCGATGAATCCCAAGAAACTTCAGACTTTAGAAACATTCTTCGAAATTTTCCATTCAATAATCGCAGATACTTTTTTGGGACTTCAACTTTCGATAATCTATACATAGTCTCATTGACTTATCTTTCTTCTTCACAAACAAAATTGGAGCACCCCAAGGTGACACACTCAATCGAATAAATCCGTGATCTAACAACTCTTACAACTACACTTTTAACTCTTTTAGTTTTGTAGGGGCATCCTGTACGATGTTATCGAAATTGGAGTTGTTGCAGGCAGAAGTTCGATCACAAATTCTATTTCTTAAGTTGGTGGCAACCTGGGAATTTCTTCAGGAAAAACATTAGCATAATCTTTGACTATAAGTACTTAATCAAATTTTTACTCAGTCACCTTCGAATCAAGGACGTAAGCTAAATAAGCTTCGCATCCCTTTCCAATCAATTTTTAAGCTGACAGTGCTGAAATTACATTTGATATACAATCAACCTATCTTCCCTAACACAAAGAAATTCACCATTCAGACGCTTCAAAGTAACTTGCTTCCTTTGGCAACTCACTATTGCATCATGCTTAGACAACCAATCCATTCCTAGAATGATATCAAAATCATCAAAAGGTAACAACATTAAACTAGCGGGAAAATCATAACCCTTAACTTTCAGTGGACATGATTTACATATCTGATTAACTAAAACACACTGACCCAGTGCATTCGTAACTTTTACAGTATATTCAGTGAACTCAACAGGTAATTTCTTTTTGTCTACTAATGCAGTGCATATATACAAGTGAGTTGATCCAGGATCAATCAATGCATATACATTAATATCAAAGAGAGAAAATTACCCGCAATAACGGTTGGGGCAGTAGCTTCCTCACGAACTTTGATTGCATAGCCTTTAGCTGGTGTTCTCGCTTCAGACCGTTCATTCATCTCCCTATTCTTCCCTTGACCGGGAGTAGTGTTCCTACCATTTCCAGATCATCTACCTCTTTGTGAAGTTGCTTCAGGCTTGTTTGATTGATTGCCAAAATCATTTTGCTTTTTTGAACAATCACAAAGGAAATTGTTAGTAGATCCACAATGAAAACAAGTTCCCAACTTTGATCGACATTCACCAAAATGTCTTTTGTTGCATTCATCACAAACAGGAACATTTCTCTCAACATTTCTTACACTACATATGTAACGCCCCAAAATTCAAGTCTCTAATTTTTGTATGTTTTCGCAAAAATTGCTTGGTTGCTTTATTGGCTAAGTGTTTTGGGTGTGCTTGGGAGTGTTTGAGAAGCCTGGGTTCAAGTCTTGGCATTTGTAGAATTTTTAGTTTTGCTCGAAATTGAATCTGGACACTAGCACATAGGCTTTATAAATATTAGTGCTTGTTCTATGACAAAAAGAGCCTATTGGTCCAGTGGTAGGTGGCGTGTGAAGTACTCTTAAGGTCTGAGGTTTGAATCCTGTGTTGCACTATGGAGTGTTTATTTTTACCACTTGTACAGTGAGGTGGTGGAGTTTGACTGAAATGCCGTGGAATTTGAATAGAGAAGTGAATCATGGAGAGAATAGTGGGATTGTGATTGGGTGGAGTGAATCAAGGAGGGATAAGGGGAGAGATTTTAGGACAGAATCAAGGAGTTGTTTTGTAAGGACTGTTGTGTCGTTTGGGGTAAGTCAAGCATTGAGAATTCGGCTGGGGGAGGGTGTTTGTGCCAAATTTGATCATTTTTCACTTAAGGTTATCAATTTTGGTTTATTTTTGAGTTTTTCTCTCAGTCTGCTTTGATTTCTATGAGTTTTGGGTTTCACATTTTAGTTTCGATGTCGAATTTTGCCAAATTCTTGAAGTTACTCTCAGGTTTGCTCATTTTTTTTCATTTTCTTCTCTTTACTTTAATTTCTTTTTCTTTCCTTTTTGTTTGTTGTAGCTGAATTCGATCTTTTCTGAATCCCTTTTCTCTTCCCTCTTTTCTTCTTTGCCGAGCTAAATCACTTTTCTCTTCTCTTCTATTTCTTTGGCTGAATGTCCGTCTCACTCTGTCTTTGATTTCTATCTCTTATTATTTAACTTTGTGATCGAGATCTATTTCATTTTCCCTTATTGATTGTGGTTCAACCGATTGTCTCCATTCCATTCTTTGACAATTCGAGTTCCTCATGGAGGGAAGGAATATTCAAGTGTTTTTAAGTCGTCGAAACCTTCCTCTCGTCACATGAACATAGGAAAGTATATAGTTTAGTATTCCAATGTAAAGGCCGAGTTCTTTCTTTGGGTCTGTAAGTTACCGTTTGTGGTTTAAAATCACATGATTATGTGATACCGTTTAATGAAGTCCATTGTGATGTAGATATCTGTCATGAAGATTTTTGTCAACCTTCGTCGGTGGTATAAGTGGGCTAAGCCACTTTTGTCAGTCAAGGCAAGTATTAGTTCAATTCTGGTTAAGGTTGCAAAACAAGGATATTACCCTTTTTTGTTTAGCGACTAATGGAAAACGTGTTTGAATGCAGATTTTGGGTGTTCATGGATCTTTATGCGTTTTCACAAACAGGTGTGTAATCACCCCACTACAACCGTAGATTGGTGAAAAGCCGAAAAGCCGTAAACATGGCGTTTGAGACCATACGGGCATGCGAACGCTCAAGTGGTAAGCCCAACTTGCGATTCATGGGCAAAATGACTGAAATACCCTAAAAAGGTAAAATGACTGAAATACCCTCGAAGGGTAAAATGACCGAAATACCCTCTAAGGGTAAAATGTCTAAAATACCCTCGAAGGGTAAAATGACCAAAATACCCTCAAAGGGTGAACTGACCGAAATACCCCTGAAGGGTAAAATGACCGAAATACCCCTGAAAGATAAAATGACCGAAATACCCCCATAGGGTAAAATGACTGTTATACTCCTAGGAGTTCAAATGAGTGTATGATCGATTTGCTCTATGTTATTATGTGACTGTTACTGAGTTTGACATATTGCATGGGGTTGGGATTCTAATATAGGGGAAGTATACTGTACTGGTGGCTTTGCCACATATATTGTTACTGGTAGCCTTGCTACGTTACTGTTACTAGCAGTTTTGCTGCGTCGTTATTACTAGTAGCTTTGCTGGGATATTGGTGTGTTGGCTGGGTGGGTCGATTTTATCCCCACATGGTGTGTTGGTGGTACGAAGTGGTGTGTTGGCTGGATTGGGATGGGTTGCACTACTGCATTGTAATGATTACTGTATTGGGCTAAGGCCCACACTGTTACTGTATTGGGCTAAGGCTCACACACTGTTACTGTAATAGGCTAAGGCCCACACTGTACTGATACTGTATAGGGCTTAGGCCCATACTGATTCTGCATGTTGCATAGTGATTGTCTAGAAGGGGATTACACACTGAGTTTCGTAAACTCACCCTCTCCTTTAACTGTGCAGGTAATCCTCAGCCATAGGCGATCAGTGCTACAAGGGACTCGGAGATGGCCACACAATCACTATTTTTCATATTTGCTTTTGTTTTGATTTAAATAATAAGTTGGGTTTTGTTTTTGTAATAAGGCCTTTAAGTTGGTTTAAATTTTTAATTGGGCTTTTACTTTAATATTTTAAATTGCTAGTTTAGGATAAAATGAATTTTAAAATAATTATCATTTTCAAACACACGAGTTTTAAACTATAGAATTCAAAAAGCTTTCACAATTTTAGACTAATTGATTAAATTAATATCATATAACAAGACAAACGTTTCGACTAATTGATTTGCTAATTAATAATAAAAAGGGGTTTATCTTCAACTTAGAAAAAGAAAAAAAATTCTACCAACGAGTTCAAATTTTTGAGTGACATTTTGATGTGACACATCAGATCCAACCATAACGTCTAGGCCGGGTTTAGGGTGTTACAACAAACACTAGTCGCTAAAGAATTAACAGACTGGAAATTGATTTGCCTTAGTTTCTCTCTACCAGTGAGCTCTGAAGCGGCAGCTGATTGACTTGTGTCATTTCTAAATTTCTTTGATGGAGACATTTGAGCAGGCTTGAATGGCCTTTTTTTTGTTAAAATATCAAAATTTCGAATCTGACTATCATTTACTTTTGCCAATTTCTTCAATTTTTTGAGCCCGTTCTAAAAGTTTTACAAATTTCCGTAACTTTAGTGTTGCCACATACATACGGATATCATCATTCAACCCATCCTCAAATCTAATACACAGTTCTCCCTCATTTGATACTCATATCAAGTCTTTCTTTTTCCTATCAGTTAACATTCGACTAACATACTTCTTCTTGAATTTAGTCTGAAAGAAATCCCAATTAATACGATCATTCTATGTCATTGTGCTCAAAGTATCTTACCATAAATACACTTCATCTTTTAGTAACGACACAACACGTCTCAAACAATCTTCAAGAGTGCATATCAATTCTACGAAAACTCTCTTTCTATTCATTAACCAATACTCGGCTTTTCCAGGATCATCATCTACTTTGCCTCTAAATTCTTCCTCTCCATATTTTCAATTTTATCAACTGATGCTCGGGTAACTGTTATAGGTACAGGATTTTGAGGACATAGGGGTGTCGGATGAGGCATAGTAGGGGTGGAGGTAGCGGAGTTACAAGATTTGATTACTTAAATTCATTGAACCACTGGTTCATCATTCCAAGGAACACTTTGTTCATTTCATCACCAAAGGACTCTAGAATAGATGCACTATTACTTGGTTCAGGATTCGAAGCTTTAACATTATTTTCAACTTCATTAACCACAATCCGGTTCGATTCAGCTGACATCTTAAACCTATAAGAAAATAAAATATTAGAACGGATCAAAAGCATCACACAATCACAGGGTATATGTGGCATGTATATACTAAACTCTACTCTACTACATTAGTCCTAGAATCGACTAAACCGTAGCTCTGATACAATTAAATGGAACACCCCTAACTCTTCTCCGTCATCGAATTAGAGTTACAGAGCATTACCATGCAATCGGAAACATTTAAATGTAATATCATTCAACATATTAAAAATATCATAAACCATTCATTCACATGCATACACTCCCTAAATCAAGCACTTGAGACCCTAAAAAGAACTTAGGAGAAATTCGAGACTAATTTGAAACAATTTGGAAAGATTAGGAAAAAATCACAAATTTGAAAACAGAGGTCACACGGCCGTATGGCCAGGCTGTGTGACATGGCCCTAGGCCGTGTGACTTTTGCAATAGGGACACACGGCCATGTCCCAGCCTGTGTCCTCACCCATGTAACACTTTGAGTATGTTCACATGGTCGTGTCACACACCCGTGTGTTAGGCCGTGTAACTATCTAAGTAGCCCCACATGCCCGTGTGTTAGGCTGCATGCTAGGCCGTGTAACTCACTAACTTATACCCTAAGAAACTATCAGATGACACACAACCGTGTCGCCAGGCCGTGTGCCTCATAGGGCTAAATCACATGCTCTTTTCTTAGGCCATGTGAGTCCAACTTTTACCTAAAATCAAGCCAACTCAAAACCACATCATGCATAACCTTTCATCCCATTTAAGCACACTTTAAAAAGGACTTAAACATCACTCAAACACACATCAAAATGCCATTTCAAGCTCCTAAGTCAACTAACCAATATGCCATTCAAAGGCACCACAATTAACAACCAAACATAACATGCCAAAACAAATAAAATTTCCTCATTTCAAGCATCATAACTTAATTCAACCACTTACTAAAACATACCACAAATTGACCATTTCCAAGCCAACACCGTCACACTAAAAGGACATACACATCATTTACCAAAAGTGACCAAAAATTATAAGTCCACCAACCATACTTAAACATCAAGACACAAACATAACAAATTTTTACATATTCATCAAACCCCACTATAAACACCCTATACATTTCAACCACAAATTCATCTATATAATTTTATACATGCCATTGCCCTAGGAGATACAAAAACTACCAACTTAGATGGATAGTGTGAGTCGGTTGAATGATCCCTCCAAAATGTTAGCAATGATGATCTACAAAATAATTCACAAGAACTGATAAGCTTACATAGCTTAGTAAGGACATAATATATCATTTAATCTAAAAATAATTAAATAAAATTCATATAATATTTAATTCAGAGTTACTCGAGTATAAACAGGGACACGAAAGTGCATTCTGGGGTACCAAAGTACAATTAACGATACGTATGTGTAATCAAGGGTACCGAAGTACAAACCAGGGCATGTATCTGCAATCAGGGGTATCGAAGTACAATCAGGGGCACGTATGTGTAATCAACGGTATCGGAGTACAAATAGGGGCACATATGTGCAATCAGGGGTACCGAAGTACAATTAGGGGCACGTATGTGCAACTAAGGGTACCGAAGTACAAATAGGTGCACGTATGTGCAATCAGTCATTAGTTAGCTATAAACATTTAATTAAAGAACTATAATGTAAAAATGCAAGTAGAAATTCAATTACATATTGAAACACTATGAACTTACCTACTTTTTGATTCCGAACAACACGCAGGAACTAATCCACTATTTTCCCTTTTAGTCGGTAATTGTCTTTTTGATCCACGTTTTTATCTATATAATAATTAAATACAATACATTAATCTCATACATATTTCACATTCCATTCAATGCATATGACCCTTAACTTTTCATTAATTTCGCATCTTCCCTAAACTTGTGTAACTTTTGTAATTTATTCCTTTAACTTGATATTCATAAAATTTGACCATTTTCTAATAACCAAATTATAACCAAATATTCTAGGTTCTTTAACAGTCCCTATTATACATAAAATTCACTATCAAACCTTGAAATTTTGACATTTTAACAATTTAATCCTTCAATCAAAATCTAACAAAAATCACTTCACAAAACAATCACAAGCTAACAAACACATAGTTTTCATAAAAAATATTAAAGATTCATTAATGGCAGCTTCCAAAATTTTTAACAGATTAAAAATTGAAGGTACGGATTAGTTGGACCAAGTTGCAACGGTCTCAAAAACATAAAAATTACAAAAAAGAGAATTAAAACAAGCTTGCATGCAAAGAACTTGTGCTAGACGAAGCCAAAGCTCCTCAATAATGGTGTTTTCTTTTAATTTTGGTGAAACAATGCACTAAGGAAGATGATAGCATTATTTTTTAATCATTTTTCTTAATTTACATGTATTAATTTACCTTTTTGTCCCTTAATAAAAACTTCATTTAAGCTAATTACTACCCATTATCATCCATTACATATATAGTGATGGTCTAATTACCACATAAGTCCTTCTTCATATAAATTAAACTATTAAATCATTCATATGTAATAATTAGCACATTTTGCACCTTTTTCAATTTAGTCCTTTTTTGTATTAGCTACCTAAACATTAAAATTGCTTAACCAAACTTTAATACGACACTAATGGCTTTGTAAATATTCTATAAACAATATTTATGAGCTAGCAAGATAAAAATTTGGGGCCCCAAAACCACTATTTCGTCACCACTGGAAAACGGGCCGTTACAAGTTTTTTGTAAGTTTTCTTTACTTTTCATCTACATATTTCTAGGGTTTTTATTTTTCTCTTTTTCTACCATAGAGTAGAGTTTATTTTTCTACATTTACTTCTTGTTCTTGATATCCTTTATGATAGTTAAGTTAGTTAAAATTGTAACTAAGGTTTATTAACATTTCAATCTCTGTACCTTGTTTTCAAGGCTCTTTAAGCTTTATTTTAATGTATTTCAATTTACTTCACTTCAAATCTATTAAAGCTTGTTCGTTTTATGTTTCTTACTTTAGATTTATTTGTTAAATGATTTTTCTTTCATGCTATTTAAGTTTTCATGCATAAAAATCTCAACTTTCGTTTTTATGGTTGTTTTATTTTCCATTGTTATGTTTATTTTCTTAACTTTGGGTATGTGTAGCTAAATCCTTAAGGAGGTTGATTGATAGAGATGTGGATAAACTAAAATCCTTGTACAAAAGACTAAATTGTAACAAACTGGACTAATTTGAATAGAACTGAGAAATTAGGTAGTGACGCCCTTAAGGGAATATTAAGATAAAGTGAGCTGGAAGGTAATCTTGTCGCGCACCTGTTCGTTAGTCTTGGATTAACCGGTGAGATCGAAAGATAAACCATACCTAGTCCGTTTCAGTCGGTAAAATTGAGATCAGAAGATAAAATAGAGCCACTTGGTAATTAACGCGATTTATTTCCCTAGTCCAAGATTTGGTGAACCACATCGAAGTCAACCAAACCCCATTAGTCATTTACTAGATAGTCCTTCTAGTCTACATTTCTTGAAATTTAGTACCTAGAGTAGAATATTTAATTTTCTTACAAACTTATCTTTTATGAATCGACTTAATATAAATAACCAAAATGAAAATGTATAAAATATATCGTAGGATGAATAAAAGATACAGATCCTTGTAGATAAATAATTTGTATTGCTGTAATGCGTAGGTTTGTGCAAGTGTACACAGTCGTTATCAAGTAATAAGTAAGTATCGAGTTATCATCTCCACAGAGATTGTATTTGTGCTAAGTCACTTAATTTGTAAAATTATATTAACAATTTGGTAAATAAAAACACAATGTAGTTGAGAAGTGGTGATTAAAATATATTAAACTAAATGCAATGATCCCTAATGCAAATTATCCTAGGTATGCAAACCATATGAATGAAATAGGTTTTAGTAAAATTAAACACAATTTGCAACAATTATAACATAAATAAACTAGGATAATTACTTTAATCAAACTCAATTTATTATCAACATGCTTTATAACATTCGAAAAAATATTCCATGGCAACTAGATCTTTCATGAGTTTGGAAACCATATTAGGTCCTTTCGAAATCCTTTACTTAGTAAATACGCATTTTACTTATCCTTATTTACTAAGGGTTTCTTAGCATTCATGTGAGGTAACAGGGACGTGTCCGGTTTGAAACAATTTAATCACACAAATCTAAAAACTATGCAGATAACAGAGCTTGGTTAGAGTTGTTATGCAACCTTCAATTTAATCGGGTCAGGATCTAAATTGAGCATGCACATTTCAATTACGTGTCTATTAGTTGTAGTCTGGTCAGGATCGCTCAGCTAATTCAGGTGCATTTCAATCACGTATGAATGAAATACAAACTTGATTTTAATTGAAAACATGATCGATTGAGGCACAAACATTATAAACATGAATCAAATAAATATTATTTAATCAAAGCAATCATCCTAGCTTTAAATAAAATTAAGCTAACATTTTGTAAACAAGAACAAAGAACACATAGCAAAAATCTTTATATTAAATTAAAGAAAAGGAAGATTAAACCCAATTCAGAGTGGCTGTCACCCAAGACTCTGACTGACGAGGCTCCTTTATTCTTTTGTTTTGCTCCTTTGCTGATGGCTCTCCAAGGTGGCCGACCAAGGGTTCTTTAAGAGGATTAATTGCTAAAATCTCTATGAAGAGATGATGCTAGGCATGGGAATGGAAAAGGCTAAGAGAATTTGGAGAAAAGAGAGAATGATGCTTGAGGGATGATGAATGAAGGAATGAGAGGGTCTTATTTATAGGTGAGGAGAGGGGGATAGTTTGCTAAAAATAGGAGTTTTCATCTTTTGAAGCATCTTCCGTGGGAGGTCGGCCATAAATTGAGCAAGTTGAGATGATTTTTCTTTTATTTCTGGTCAATTTGAGTGCCACAACAACTCAGGACTGAGACTCGGTCAAGTGCAAATCTTCAGGTAAATCTCTAATTTCTTCAACTCTTCAAGGACCTTGTGTAATTAAACCATAGAGTGGTTTATGGACAGCCATGTGCAGCCGAATTATGGGGTTTGTAATCCAACAAAGCTATCAGACCTGTCTAGAATAAATCAACAAGTTAGAGGACCAAAGAATAAAATTTATCCAATTTAATTAATTAATTAAAAACCCAAATTATTAATGAAATATTTTAAAATGAATTATTAAACATAATTTTATATTTTATTATTTAATTTAATCATGCATGGCCCACTTTATGTCTTAATAAATATAATATATTCAAAGTAATATAAAATAAGTCATTTATTCCATGAAAACTATATAATAATGCATAAAATCGCATTTTAATAATTTCTATGTCCTAATTTCATATTTTCACATATTTCATTAATTTATTAAACAATTAATTAGTTTTAACAACGGATTTAAGTAAAAAGGTGATAAATTACATAGGAAAAATCCTATATATTTTTCCATTTACACACCCGCAAACTTAAATCAGTGCTCGTCCCGAGTGATGTTTATGCACAGCAAAACGTCTTGCTAAGGGAAAATTGCTAATTGTGTAAACAACATCAATCTTTGTCCCATAATCATGCATTAATAACTTCATGCTTATCAATCTTCTTTATTAACAAGTAATTCATATGAAAACATTCTTTAAGATTATACTAAGCTTCAAAATATGCCAACATGAATCATAGTTTGCATGTATGTCATAGCCATAGATAACATTCTTCATTCAACATAATTTCCTACCAATCAAGCAAACAATCACAAGGCTTATTTATGATCTTCATATGTTGAACTTAGGACTTCCTCTCCACTAATGTAGGTGACATAATTATCAAATCAATAGGTCTTTTATAAGGTTGTAATGGGGCTTAGTTAAAGGTAGGGATTTTAAGAGATGAGACATTTCGATTTTAAAAATCTTAACCTTTAACTTTGTCTTGGTTTTCTTGTAATACAACCTTTTTCTTTAAGTGAACCTTTGGAACACCCCCAAACTTATTTTGAACTCAAGCTCATACATTTTTCCTTTTTGGAGACTGAGCGAACTTTTCTTCATTTTTTTTAAGCATGAGCACATACATCTTTATGAATATTTCCTCAAATGTTGATTCCCAAGACAACTTTAGTTAAGATAGGAACACAAAATTAAGATAATTTTTAAAAGATGGTAATTGGCTTATAATGTAGGTTCATTGCAAAAACAAGCCTTTAAGCTCAAAATTACAGTTTCAAGGGTCTGATATCATAGGGTTGACTTGAAAAGGCTCAAACGGTCCAAAGAAATAGTGCCTATTTCATTTTAGATTTTTATATCCCCTAAGATTTTGCCTCAAGAAAGTTACTAAGTCAAATGTAAAGATATAAACCTTCATGCATGTCTAATCTGAAAAGAAGCTAAGTTTTTATGGCAAACATTACTAAAGCTAAGATCATACAAGCATTCCATTCTTCATGATAACATACTTTCGCTTAGATAAAATCATCATTCATACTTGCATACAAACTATCTCAGTAACAAAAAAAAAACTCTAAACATTCATTTATTAAAACATACTTATGAAAGAAATAATTGAAGCATACTTGAAAAAAATTTAAAAGTTTGAGCAATTTATTTGCCTTATCCCCCTTTAAAAAGAAGCAATTTCCTCATTGCATGAAAAAAGTAATGAATGAAAATTGAACACCAAGTAGGGTTGTAAAGAAAGAGAGGTGAGTCATTAAGACTACTTTAATACCAAGTCTTCCTTAATAACCCAATCCTAGACATGTTCATTCCCATTACCACATCACTTAGTCATATTCTTTCTAAAGAAGTGTTGAGTTTGTTCCTGTTTGCTATGTTTTATTCTGCAAAAATTAAATCCTAATTACGAAAGAAAAAAATTCCTAAATACCTAAAAATAATTAAATAAATAACAGGACAAGAATCCCCCTTTTATTTTTCTGACTTATCCCCCTTGTCTTCTTTAGCTCCATCTCTGCTTGCATCGTCAATATCTTCCGCCCATGTCTCAAAGATAGCATCTAGGAACTCAGGAACAAAAGTATTAGAGATATTCTTAAAAGTATTTTGAATTGAGTCATCTTTAATTTTTGCATATTTCAAGTAAGTTTGTTGTTGATTGTGCATGAACTTGCACATATCCATCAAAATTGACAACTCTGATTTCCTTGAAGTACTTGCAGAAGTAGGCATGGTAGTTTTATATTCAGGTTCAACACTTAGCTTGACTGGTTCTTCTTCTGGCTCAACCATTGGTTTAGGAATGTTCGGTTCCTTATCAGGTTCTTCCTCTTCAGTGTCTGTGACTGAATTAGCTTCAGTTTCAGTTCCATCTGTTTACTCCTCTATATTCGGCTTAGTTGGCTCTTCTTGCTCGCCTTGATTCAGTTCATGCACCCTCCCTACTAATCTTTCAAGATTATAATTTGTAATGCATCCTTGAACATATCGCCTGTTCAGATTTGCTTGTGTTTTAACACGAGCCTTTAAGCAAATTGAAGTGATTAATAATGGGAAATAAGCACTTCCTGCCTTTTTTTAGCACAATCGTGAATCTCTTTGAGGATAATTTTTCCAACATTAATGGACTTTTCTATCAAAATTGCATATAACAGAAGCATCCGTTCCATCAAGATGGTGGAACTATGTGAGATACGCATAAAACTGTAGCAAACGAAATAAAACCATACCTTTTCTACTAGTTTTAAGTATTCTCTTTGACAAGCCATAATTTCTTATAATCCACTGGGATCCCAAATTTGTCACAACATCAAGCACTTGTTGATGAAAATCTCAATTGATATTGTTCATCATAGGGTAGTACTCATCTTCTTCAACATTAGGTAAATTAAACAAATCATTGATGGACTTAGAAGTAAGAGGTACCTTTTTCTTTCGAACGATGACTTCAATAGCATCTTACGTAGTCAAACTAGCATAGAATTCTCGAACTAGTTCATTATCGGGAAGTGAACGAGCATCACAAAATTGTTCCCATTTGAGAGCATTGATTTTTTTCTAATTGATATAGGGACAACCATCAAATCATTACTCTTCAAGTCAAAACCTTTTTCCGACATCATAGGTTGATGCTTGAAGATTGAATCAAATCTCTCTGACTTCTTCATCGATCAAAATTAGGTTTTCAAGAGTAGTCTTTGAAAATTTGGTTCTTTTGCAAGACATGGTATCTTTTCTCGAAATTTTGGCAAACCGGCAAAGTGGGTAGAACTTGCTACGACAAAAAATCTTGCGACAGCAAGGATGGTGCGATGGCGGCGACGACGTGCAACAACAACGGTGGTGCTTCGGCAATCTCTTTGTGACTACAATAGGGAATTTTGAAAAAAAAGGAAGAGAACTAGGGTTTCTTTCGAGATTTGAGGTCGATGGCACAAAAGGGAGATTTAGGAATTTTTAGGGTGTAAGCAAATTACTTTGAGGGATATGAAAATTAGTAGAATGGAGAGGGGTTTATATAGGGATAAATTAGGGCAACATGTAGAAAAAATTTAGATACATTTGGGTTACTTGGGCGGCAAGCAATGGATGTGACGGCAAGGCAAGGATTTTCCCTCCTTTTTACTGTCTTGGGCCTCAAACTCAGACAGTATCTTACTAAAAAAAAATTGATTCGTACTTGGGCCAAATTTGACCCCCTTTATTAACATAAAAATTTTAAATTTAAACTGAACAAATGAAATTTAAAAATTTTAAGTCTTAATTAGAAAATTTCTTCTTAACAAATTACATTAAATTAATTCCAAGAAAGGTTGGAAGGGTCACAGCAGTCCCGCTTTAGTTCTAATCTCCTTAGACAGAATTAATTTAATGTAATAAGTTAAGAAAATAAGTTCTAATTATTTATTTATTTTCAGAATGAGTTCATGAAAAATTAAAGGTCTGCTAATTTGAGCGAAGATTCAATTCGCTCAGCTTCACCATCCTAGTAGTGTTTGAGACGTTGACCATTAACTTTAAACGTACCTCCATAATTGTTATATAATTCAATAGTTCCATAAGGATAAACTCGGTAGATTGTATAAGGTCCTTTCCATCGGGATTTAAGCTTCCCAGGAAATAACTTAAACCTTGAATTAAACAACAAAACCTTCTGAACTTTTTTAAACTCGCGAGGTTGTCTATGACTATCATGCTATCTCTTTGATCTTTCTTTTCACATTTTGGCATTCTTATAGGAAAACAACCTCAGCTCTTCCAACTCATCAAGTTGTAACATCCTTCTCTCACCGGCTTGCTTAAGATCAAAGTTCAACTGCTTCAAAGCCCAGTGAGCTTTATTCTCCAACACTAATGGAAAATGACATGCCTTTCCAAAAACTAACCGATAATGAGTCATTCCTAATAGGGTCTTAAATGTTGTTCGATAGGCCCATAATGCATCATTGAGCCTTCGAGACCAATATTTTCTGCTAGGGTGTACTACCTTTTCAAGGATACCTTTGATTTCATGATTCACTCTTTCAACTTACCCATTAGACTGGGGGTGATAGACAGTAGCAATCTTGTGCTTCACATCATATTTGTCAAGCAACCACTTAAGCCATTTGTTCACAAAGTGAGAACCTTCATCACTAATAATAGCTATTGGTGTCCCAAATCGTGTAAACACATGCCTATGTAGGAATCGCATGACTACTTTAGCATCATTTGTAAGGTATGCTTCTGTTTCAACCCACTTGGATACATAGTCCACAACAACTAAGATGTATTTGTTCCCATACGAAGAAGGAAATAGGCCCAAGAAGTCAATGCCCTATCCGTCGAACAATTCAATCTCCAAAATGTTTGTCAAGGGCATCTCATTCCTCCTTGATATATTTCCAGTCCTTTGGCATTCATCACAGTTTTTCACATAAGCATAAGTATCTTTAAATAGTGTAGGCCAAAAGAAAACTGCTTGCAAAATCTTTATTGGAGTACGTGAACCACCAAAGTGTCCCCCACTTGGAGATGAATGGCAACGATACAAGATCTCAGCAATCTCGCTTTCAGCCACACACTTTTGGATGATATTATCTGCACATTGTTTAAACAAAAACGGATCCTTCCAAAGATAATACCGACTATCATAAAGGAGTATTTTCCTTTGTTGGTATGTCATTTCTTGAGGAATTATTCCACATGCAAGATAATTGGAAAAATTAACAAACCAGGGTATTTCATGAATTCGATTTACCTTAAATAAGTGTTCATATGGGAAATTCTCGTTGATAGGCACACATGACTAAGTTACCTCATCTTGCTCCAACCTCGACAGATGATCAGCTATTTGATTTCCGATACCTTTTCTGTCTTGGATCTCAAGGTCAAATTCCTAGAGTAAAAGTATCCAACGAATTAGCCTTGGTTTTGCATATTTCTTGGTGAGCAAGTATTTAATGGTCGCATGGTCAGTAAATACTGTAACTTTAGTACCTATAAGATATGAGCGGAATTTGTCAAAAGCAAAAACTATAGCGAATAGTTCCTTTTTGGTTACCGTATAATTGCGTTGGGCTCCCGTCAAAGTTCTACTTGCATAGTAAATAGGCTGAAACACTTTATTTCTTCTTTGACCCATCCAACTCCAACAACATAGTGACTTCCTTCGTACATCAACTCAAAAGGTGAGTTCCAATCACGTGTAATGATTATTAGGGTCAAGTTCTAAGGCTTTATCCAACGGATGTTCTTCAAAATTGCTTTCCATAGAAACCAAGGTTTCTATCTCTTCCATAACTGAACACTTCTCTGCCAGATCAAGAAATTTCATCGCTTTAAGAATATTAAAGGTTACCTGATCATTTTGAACTCGCATGGTGAGTTCTCCTTTCTGCACATCAATTAAAGTTCTTCCCGTGGCTAAGAAAGGTCTCCTAAGGATGATCAGCACTTCCTTGTCTGCTTCAAAATCTAAGATAATGAAATCAGCAGGAAAATTAAATTTGTCGGCTCTTACCAAAACATCTTCAATCTTTCTTTCGGGATATGCTAAAGATCGATCCACTAGCTGAAGTGTCACAGTTGTAGGTCTTACTTCACCTATCCCTAACATCTTGAAAATAGACTTAGGCATCAAGTTGATACTCGCTCCTAAAGCACACAAAGCTTTACCACAGTAAGATTCACCAATGTTATAGAGTATAGTAAAGCTTCCTGGGTCTTTCAATTTCGGTGGCAATTTGTTCTGCAGGAACGCACTGCACGCCTTTGTCAAGGCAACAGTCTCATACTCACTTAGTCGTTTTTTCTTGGACAGTATATCCTTCATAAACTTCACATAATTCAACATTTGTTCTAAATCCTCCTCTAATGAAATATTAATGTGTAACTGCTTCAGAACATCCAAAAACTTCTTGAATTGCACCTCCTATTTCTGCTTGTATTGCTGCAATCTTTACGGATATGGAGGGGATGGAACTTTCGGTTAAACCGAACAACTTTTCTGAGTAGGTAAATCTGCATCCAAATAAGATGTTAAAATATCTAAATTCACTAAGTCAGGGTTTACCTTGTTAGACTTTGCAGATTTTGATTCTTTTGGTGTAGGTACTTCAATACCTGGTTGATTCTTCTCAATGGGCTTATCTTCGACATAAATCAATCGGGGTTCTAGAATTTTACCACTTCACAATGCCACTGCCTTGATATGTTTTTTACCCAAATTTCTTGGATTCTTAGTCTCACTCGGCAAGGTTCCTTGCAGTCTATTACGTAGCTCTGTAGCTAATTGACCCATTTGGTTTTCCAAATTTTCGGTGTTGCTGCTTGGCTTTGGATCAAAGCGTCATTCTTTACCATGTACGGTTTCAACAAGTTCTCCAAACTGTTTGATACCTCAGCTTGAGGTGGTTTTGGAGCTTGCTGATTATACCCTTGAGATTGGTTGGGTCTTTGCTGCAATAAGTTGTTGTTCGGTCCATTTCCTTGGTTGCTCCAAGAAAAGTTAGGATGATTATGCCATGAAGGATTGTAGAAGTTGGACTGAGGTCCTTGTCCACTCCTATTTTGATATTGGTTCCCTACATAGTACACTGACCCGGGATTTGATAGACAATTCTCAAAAGAATGACCTTCCCCACATTACACACAAGAAGCTACCTCAAACACACTTGGTGGCTGAGCAACAGAATTATTAGTACTATTAGCGATTAACTATTTTATCATAGAGGAAATAGACGATACCTAAGCTGATAATGAAGTGAGGGCGTCAACTTCATGAACTCCAACTACACGTCTTTCTGAAGTTGTTCGATTTGTTGGCCTTTGATAGTTATTACTCGTGATGCTCTCGATGATCTCATAAGCCTCATTATAAGAATTAGACAAAATTGCACCATTCGCGGAAGCATCTACCATCAATCTTGTATTTGCATTAAGACCATTATAAAATGTATCCAACTAGATACAATGAGGAATCCCATGATGAGGACACTTACGAAGTAACTTATTGAATCGCTCCCAAGACTCATACAAAGACTCGTCATCCAATTGTTGGAAAGTTGTGATCTCATTCCTTAACTTAGCTTTTTTGCTAGGTGGGACATACTTAACCAAAAATCTCTCTGCTAATTCTTGCCATGTAGATATGGAACTTGGTGGCAATGAATTGAGCCATGCTCGTGCCCAATCTCACAACTAGTACGAAAACAACTTCAACGTCAGTGCGTGTTCAGTCACAGTGGCTATCTTGAATGAATCACTCACCTCCTTAAATAATCGAAGGTGGAGATGTGGATCTTCCATGGGCATACCACTAAATTGGCCCACCGTTCGTAGCATTTGAAACATCACTGGTTTCAATTCAAACTGGGTCACCTCAATATCTGGCCTTCTAATTCTTGGGTTTAACTCACTGAAAAGTGGCACAACATATTGTCTGATGCAACAATCCCTATCATCGGCAATGAGGATAGGATTTTGTACATGATCAGTTTCATTACCTTGGTCATGATTCTAATTTCCAGGGTCCACCTCGACTTATCTTTGAGTTATTCGTTCACATCTTCTTTGTCTGCAAGTTCGCTCAATTTCAGGGTCTACAGGGGGTAAATCGATAAATCGATCTATGCTCATAAACACCTGAAAGAAAATCAAAAAAATAAAAAGAATAAGTTAGTAATGTTAGAAATAAATCAAATTGAAAATAAATAATTAAAAAAAAAAGATTATGGCAACCGTTGACAACCCTGGCAACGACGCGAAAAACTTGTAACACGTAGGTTTGTGTAAGTGTACACAGTCGTTATCAAGTAATATAAGTAAGTATCGAGTTATCGTCTGCACAAGGATTGTATTTGTCCTTAGTCACTTAATTTGTAAAATTATATTAACAATTTGGTAAATAAAAACACAATATAGTTGAGAAGTGGTGATTAAAATTATATTAAACTAAATGCAATGATCCCTAATGAGAATTATCCTAATTATGCAAACTATATGAATGAAATAGATTTTAGTAAAATTAAACACAATTTACAACAATTATAACATAAATAAACTAGGATAATTACTTTAATCAAACTCAATTTATTATCAACATGCTTAATAACATTCGGAAAAACATTTCATGGAAACTCGATATTTCATGAGTTTGGAAATCACATTAGGTTCTTTCGAAATCCTTTACTTAGTAAATACACATTTTATTGATTCTTATTTGCTAAGGGTTTCTTAGCATTCGTGTGAGGTAACAGGGACGTGTCAGGTTTGAAACAATTTAATCATACAAATCTAAAAACTATGCAGATAACAAAGCTTGGTCAGAGTTGTTATGCAACCTTCAATTTAATCGGGTCAGGATCTAAATTGAGCATGCACATTTCAATTACGTGTCTATTAGTTGTAGTCTGGTCAGGATCGCTCAGCTAATTCAGGTGCATTCAATCACGTATGAATGAAATACAGACTTGATTTTAATTGAAAACATGATCGATTGAGGTACAAACATTATAAACATGAATCAAATAAATATTATTTAATCAAAGCAATCATCCTAGCTTTAAATAAAATTAAGCTAACATTTTGTAAACAAGAACAAAGAACACATAGCAAAAATCTTTATATTAAATTAAAGAAAAGGAAGATTAAACCCAATTCAGAGTGGCTGTCACCCAAGACTCTGACTGACGAGGCTCTTTCATTCTTTTGTTTTGCTCCTTTACTGATGGCTCTCCAAGGTGGCCGACCAAGGGTTCTTTAAGAGGATTAATTGCTAAAATCTCTATGAAGAGATGATGCTAGGCATGGGAATGGAAAAGGCTAAGAGAATTTGGAGAAAAGAGAGAATGATGCTTGAGGGATGATGAATGAAGGAATGAGAGGGTCTTATTTATAGGTGAGGAGAGGGGGATAGTTTGCTAAAAATAGGAGTTTTCATCTTTTGAAGCATCTTCCGTGGGTGGTCGGCTATAAATTGAGCAATTTTAGCTAATTTTTCCTTGATTTTTGTTCAATTTGAGTGCCACAACAACTCAGGACTAAGACTCGGTCAAGTGCAAATCTTCAAGTAAATCTCTAATTTCTTCAACTCTACGAGGATCTTGTGCAATTAAACCAAAGAGTGGTTTATGGATAGCCATGTGCAGCTGAATTATGGGGTTGACTTGGTCTCCAATTTGGATGGTTTTGTAATCCAACAAAGCTATCAGACCTGTCTAGAATAAATAAACAAGTTAGAGGACCAAAGAATAAAATTTATCCAATTTAATTAATTAATTAAAAACCCAAATTATTAATGAAATATTTTAAAATTAATTACTAAACATAATTTTATATTTTATTATTTAATTTAATCATGCATGGCCCACTTTATGTCTTAAAAATATAATATATTCAAATTAATAAAAAATAAGCATGTATTGCCTGAAATCTATATAATAACACATAAAATCACATTTTAGTAGTTTCTATGTCTTAATTTCATATTTTCACATATTTCATTCATTTATTAAACAATTATTGGTTTTAACAACGGATTTAAGTAAAAAGGTGATAAATTACATAGGAAATATCCTATATATTTTTCTGTTTACAATTGCTAATTGTTCGTTTAGATAGATGTATACTTAATAAAATTGTTGTTAGGTGACTAATTCGGGAAGGACCTTAGGCATTATTTGTATAGCCTTGGGCCTAAAGGACCAACCTTAAACATTACATTATCCCTAGTTCCCGAATTTGAGCCTTACATTGCCCTTCTTAATGAACCTCTTTGTTTGAAACCTTGAGCCTAAATTGAGTTTGAAACTCAACCCTTCAGTGTCCCTGAACTTTGCAATACACTATTGAATGGACGTCAGGCCATGGACATCAAGGGTTAGGTAGGAATATTACGGAAGTTTGTCACAAAAATGTAATCGAGTGATTAGTGAAGAGGGATTGAGTTAGCTCATAAATGATTCTTACTAGAAATAGTGCTAAAAGAAAAGAAAAATGTGAAAGAAAGAAAAGTGAGGATCAAAAGCATTGTGAGTGAAAAGAACAAACAAAGTGTAAAAATGCTCCAAAATAAGAAAAATAATGGAGCATAAAATAGTCTCGAAATTAGAGTGCGCAAAAACGAGCTAATATCAATTATCCTTTTCCATATTATTAGAGAGATAATGAAGGTGAGAGAAGGAGAAATAAGATGGTGAGATGTAACAATCATACTTTAGGGGGAATTGGGAACAATGTCCTATGCTATACTATTCATAGTGCTTGAACCGTTTTGAGATGAACTTTCTTTGAATCCGTACCAACCTTAGCCTCAGAACATTACAAGTCGAAAAGACCTTTGGGACCTGAATAAGCCACGGACTCATCAATTTGTATATAGGTTGCATTTATTAGAACAAACATAAACAATTCTTTTTAAATATCTATAAGCGATCTGTATAATTTATTTTGGCGGGCCACATTTGTACATATATTCATTTACATTACCTCTATCTCTATTGACATTTTAACTTTTTGAACTAATAATATTTGCATTAGGAGTAAGTAAATTAGCTAGACATCATTCTTAAATTGCATGTGATGTAATTCTTATACAAATTTGATGTTGTATAGCTATATAACTTAACTGTTTGATTTAGTCTAAGAGTCGTCTTTTTGCATGTTTTGTGTGTTTGCTTGAGGACAAGCAAATACTCGAGTGTAGGGGAATATGATCTACCACAAATCGATGTTAAAAATTAGGCTTTTTCGAAACACTTAAGGATATTTTTCTCGAGCAAAATAGAGTATTTAGCTTAGTTTATCATTATTTTTGTATTTTTATATTTTTCGAGTAATAAGTAAAAATATCTCGTTTTTGTCTTTTTTTTCCCAAATTGGTCGATAGTGCCATTCGGAGGTCTAATGTCTTTTTGAGTACTGTAGGGATGTGTTAGAGGTCGAAAATGAGTCAGAACGACATCTAGGGTAGGACCCTGACATCTAACCTTTGGAATCTTGACATCTTAGACAGTATAGAAGACCAAGGATACCCTTTAGTGGAATTGTGACATCCTCTTTGGGTATTGGGATATCCACCTCTCAAGGAAGACCCCCAAGTTCAACATTGCCCGAGATCACAATATCACCTTCATTAGAGGGACAAACTTGGGCAAAAAGGGCAACATTTGTCTACTGGACCCACCAATCACACAAGGCCTTTGTAGGGACAATTTTGACATTAAAAAGTCATCAGAACACCCTTCAAAATAGCCAAAAATTGCTGAAGAGGAGAGAGACACATTTTATCTTAGTTTTAGGTTTAACCTTTTCTAGGTTTTCTTTAGTTTTTCTCTGCACTTTTCTAGGGTTTTTATTTTTCTCTTCTTCTACCTTACATTAGAGTTTATTTTTCTACATTTACTTCTTATTCTTAAGGTTCTTTATGTCAGTTAAGTTACTTAATACTGTACCTAAGGTTTATTTACATTTCCAGTCCCTGTACCTTGTTTTCAAAAATCTATAAGCTTTAGTTTAATGTATTTCAGCTTATTTCACTTCAAATCTGTTAAAGCTTGTTCATTTTATGTTTCTTACTTTAAATTTCTTTGTTAAATGCTTTTGGTTTCTTGATATTTAAGTTTTCTTACATAAAAATCTCAAATTTCACATTTTTATTAACTTTTACTTTTATGGCTACTTTGTTTTCCATTGTTATGTTTATTTTCTTGACTTTGAGCATGTGTAGCTAAATCCTTAGGGAGGTTGGTTGATGTAGATGTTGATGAACTAAAGTCTTTAGACAAAGGACTTAATCGTAACAGACTGGACTGATTTGAATAAAACTAATAAATTAGGTAGTGACGCCCTTAAGGGAATATTAAGATAAAGTGAGACTGGAAGGGAATTGTCACACAGTAATTCGTTAGTCCTGGATTAACCAGTGAGATTAGAAGATAAACCAGACCTAGTCCGTCTAAGTCGGTAAAATTGATATAGGAAGGTAAAATGTAGCCACTTGGTAATTTACGCCATTTTTTTCCTTGGTCCGAGATTTGTTGAACTACAATGAAGTCACCCAACCCCCATTAGTCATTTACTAGATAGAGCCTCTAGTTTACATTTCTTGCAATTTACTCCCTAGAGTAGAATATTTAATTTTCTTGCAAACTTATCTTTTATGAATATTCATAATATAAAATCGTATTAGTACCAATGCCAAATTATCTCAACTGAAGTTGCAAGGATTTCCAAAACAAAATACCAAATCACCAAGTAAGACATCAAATGACAAGTTATCATTTCCATGACACCAAATACCAAAATCATGTTTACAAATCAATTGGAACAAATCATTATCTCCCAAAATAAAACCAAAATGATGTTCTAATTAGTTTCACCATATTCATCACAAGTTATTCATGAAATATGAAATTTAACATTATATACTAACTTTAACCACATTACAAAACTAACTAGAACTTTAAGTTCATCAACTTCAAAACCCTATATACATACCACAAAATTGAAATAACAAATCAAAAACTACCAAAACTGAAGCAGGATAGTGTGAGCCTTGAAATTGATCCGTTGGACCAGTTCCACAAAACATTAACTACAGAAAACAAGAACAAAATGAGTAAGCTTAAGTAGCTTAGTAAGTTCATAGCTAATATGCAAGTCAACTTACCTCAATTAAACATTTGAAAACTAAAATAACATAGATTAATTACACCTGACAATCATTTACAAGAACACATAAAATTATTACCAAAATAGTTCATCATATAATTCATATCCATCAATAGTTTAATCAAAATCATTCATGTACATATATACATTTTATCGCATCAATACTAAAAATGAACATTCTTCCAGGATTATACTTAGATACAAACCTTCTAATGGTTAAACACTAAAGTTGTCAAATCATTATAAGATTAAATACAAATTTTCATAGCCCGATGAACTATAGTAACATAACTCGGATACTTGGGTAACCATATCACACCAAAAAGTATTGAAACAGTAACAGAGGCACCGAAGTGCAAACCCGTACAAGCGTGCGTTCAAACCCTATTGGCATGTTAATCGTATACTAATCATCTACTACGTTCAACTGGGTATTTTATAGAGTTTATCACATTAATAAATCAGAGGCACTTCCACATATGCTATCCGTATATTGTAATAATTCATATTCATTCATATTTCTCAAAATTCAACAATTCACGATTTAGTCTGAATTCACCTTAGCTTTCGTTTATAATAAATTAGTCTCATTGCATAACGTTTACAGTTTTATAACTTCAAGATTCTACATCAAGTAATAGATACAGATACATGTAAATACACTACTAACTTACCTAATATATATACGGCTATTGGTTGACTCGTAGGGGCTATTCCCCGATTTTCCCTTTTCCCCGATTATCCTCTGTATGATTTAATTCTTGATCTATATATTGATTAATTCAATTTATAAAATTCAAATATATTATCAAAGTCATTTCTATGCATGTGACCATTAAGTTTCATTTTATAATTTTCCCTAAAATTTTACACTTTGTTCAATTTAGTCCTTAAATCCAAAACTATTAAAAATTTCACAATTAACCCCCACTATAACAAAACTGAATTCACTAACGTCCCATGGCATTCAAACACTTTAAATTTCACAAATTTACATATTGAATTTGTACAAAATTTCATCTTAGTCCCTAGGTTTAAAACTATAAAAAATTCTTTTAGAAAATAGTCCTATTTAATAATCAAGTTTTCTATTTCACCATTTAACACTAAGAACATCAAAGAAACATCAATGGCAAGTTTCAAAAATCTTAACAATTTTAGGAAATCGTCCCTCGATTAGCTAGATTAAGCTACAACATATCAAAAACATAAAAATACTAAAAATGAATTAAGATTTCATACCATGCAAGAGTAGAGAAGGCGACTGGAGCTCTTTGATGTTCAACCATGATGTTTTCGGTTTTGTAAGGTTGAAGAAGAAAGATGATGATGTTTATTTCAAATTCTTTTTACTTTTATTATTATTAATTAACTTAAAATTTAACATATAAAATTTATATTTTCATGCCTTAACCGTCCACCAACACTATAGTATGGTCTAATTACTTTCTAGGTACTCACACATACACTAACTAAGTTATTCAATCAATAAAATTAGATAGCGATTAAGTTTTTCATCTTTAACAATTTAGTCCTTTTTCTTTAATTAACTAACCAAACATTAAATTTCCCAAACAGAACCTTTACATTCCAATATAATAACTCTGTAAATATTTAATAAAAATATTTATGGACTCGGTTTACAGAAATGGGGTTCCAATACCTCATTTTCTGAAACCACTTGACTTTAAGGACAAACCACTTATATCTATTTGTTCAATTAGTAAAAAATTATCAAATCAAAATTCAATATAAAACTATATTTGGCTCGTACGAATTAAATAATACTAATTATGGACTCATTGGTTGGATTTGAGGTCCCGTAACCATTATTTTTGACACCACTGAAAATGGGTTGTTAAAACTTAACTAGTCAGAGGATTCCCTATTCCACGAATGTCTCCTAACAAGATCGCAAAATTGATTAAAACCAATCTCAACCCAAAACAATAAACACAATCAGTTATCTCCATATGAAAAAAAACCACACCACACCCTTACAAGACGAAGAACTAATAGCACGAACAAATGGAAACCGTAAAAAAGAAGGAAACAAAGGGAGTGACGACAAGAGGGATAAAGGTTGTTTGTAAATGTGTAGGAAATAACAAAAAAACAAAAGGGAGAAAATGAGAGAGAAAGTGGTAGAGACTTATAGTAGCAAAATGAAGAAAAAATAGAAAATGAAAACCGTGGGGGTGAGGGGAACGACAATTAGGGAGATTATTTTGGGATAATTTTTTTAATATTTTAAAAAAGAAATAAATCTGATAAAAATCCTAACCTACCAGGTTAGTTAGCAATTGGGTTTGATCGAAACTCTAACACCTTGGACAGCAACAGTAGAGTCTAAGCAAAAAATTATTTCATTTTACACACACAAGATTTGAACATAGGATTTAAAAGTAAGCTGAAGTCTTACCACACAGCCAACAAACTCATTCTTGTCAACAAACTAACGAAAATAAAATATAACCTACATGTGAACAACCAAATGAAGGAATGAATAAAAATAATAAAAATTAAAGGGAAAAGATTTAAACATAGAACCTCATGCACATAAACAGAACAATTAACCACCAAACCGGATCAATTTACCTAACATAATTAAACCTAAAAATTATAAAATTTGGGGCATTACATCCACACTCAATGAAATCATTAAAACCACCTTAAGGCAAGTATTGACCTAATAGGTCAACTAACTCGAAATATTATGGAAAAATGATTATTTTGTAATAAATTAAAGCTAAGCTAAGAATTATGTAAATGCAATAAAATATATTAAAAAGGCTAGAAATCAAGCTCATTAAGTGTCGAAAAGTACCTAAACTACCACTACAATTGGTGGCAGGTCATTTATCTTATCTTGAAGTATTTGTGTCCGACGAATATCCGAACATTGCAATGAAAATATAATAGTAGTCCTAAAAAAATGGAAACCTTAAAAAAGAACTAAGCATACCCATACTAGGCATTCACACCTCTGAACTTTGAGTAACTTAACTTAGATGGTAGTATTAACAGGAGTTGAAGAGAGAAATAGATTTGGTTCTTTAACGTCATTAGCCTTATAATGAACCCTAAACTCTCTTTTTCGTCGTATTTAATAATTTTCTATGAAACTTAAATTTATTTTGATTATTTTTATTTTAAGCTAAAAGAAAAAAAATCTTACAATTAATTAAATTAATTTCTTGTTCTTTATTTGGGTAAAGAATTGATGAATTCTTTTTATTTGGCATGATAGATAAAATTAATTAAGAATTAAATTAATTGTAAGAATTTTTCTTCATTTGGGTAGAGAATTATGAAGTTTTTTTTATTTAAGTATATTGTGTTTGTACAAAACAAGTAAAGATAAAAACTATGTAATGAATATGTTCAATTCCCATTCCAATTTGAGTTTGAACTTGATTTGGAACACAACAACTGAGCTTGATGTCAAGTATGAGAATCCAACTTAAATTTTACCAAATAAACAAGCCTAATTAAATGTAGTGAAGCTAATAAAAGCATTTTTAATCATTATCATGTATCAAGCTTATATCTTAAAAGTGAAAGTTAACGAAGCTCTATTTGAGCTTTCAATTCTCGAGATTTCAGTGAAGATTGAGATTTAATTTCTATGCTCAATTCTACCCTATTAAATAAGTTTAAAGATTTTATTTGGATACAAAAGTTAATATTATTCCCAAACGCATATAACTGGTGGAGTGGGAATGTAACACCCCTAACCCATATTCATTGCCGAAATAGAGTTACGGAGCATTACCATACAAACGAAACATTTAAATATAAATCTCATACATTATCATAATCATATCATAAACCAACCATTCACATACATATAGTCCCTAAATCAAGCCCTCGAGGCCTTGGAAGTAACTTAGAAGCAATTTGGGACCAAATTGGAAACATTTGAAAAATCTAGGAAAAAGTTAAAAAAATTTGGATACAGGGGTCGCATGGCCGTGTAGCAGGCTATGTGCCTCACACGAATGAGACACACGCCCGTGTCTCAGGCCATGTAACCTTCAAACTAGGGACACACGACCGTGTCCCAACCCGTGTAATTCTCTGAATAAGGTCACACAGCTGTGTCACGTGCCCGTGTGCCAGGCAGTGTAACTCTTGAAATTGCCTCACCACCCATGTGCCAAGCTGTGTACTAGGTTCTGTGACTCACTGACTTACATGCAAAGGAATCTACAGGAGACACACGGCCGTGTCGCCAGGCCGTGTGTCACAAACAGCTGAGTTACACACTCGTTGTGACAGCCCAAAATTGACCCTAGTCGGGAAGTGGTTTCGGGACCGCTAAACCGAGTCACCGAAAGGTTTGACTGTGATGTTTATTGTCTAGAATATGTAATCATGAATGTGAGAAAATTTCAAGCTTCGATTTAGTCGATTGCATGTGAATTTAGTCAATAGGACTTATATGAGAAAATTTTAAAATGTGATAGGTCAATGCATGAGGACCTATTAGTGCATGTGGAAGAAAAAGGGGACTTGCATGTCAAAGTGCCCAATTCTTGATAAGTGGTCGGCCAAGCATGACTCCATTCCTCCAAGTTTATGTTGTTTATTATTTAATATTGGTAAGTAAATTAAAATAAATTAAAGAAAGGAATTAAAAAGGAAGAGATGAATAAAATAAGGAGGGAAGAGGGAGTGTTCATCTTTTTTTTTTCTTTGGCTATTGCCGTGAGTGAGGAGAAGGAAGGGAGATTTGGTTATTGGATTTTGGCTTGGAAGATGGCTAGAATGAGGTATGTATTGAATGATTCTTGAAAATCTATGCATGTTTGAGATGGTTAGTTCAAATTCTACTCATCCTATAGATTAGACTTAGGATTTTGAGGTTGAAATTCGGCCAAGAAGCTTGAAACTCTTAGTAGATGTGTTAATGTCATTAAAATGGATAGTAATGTAGGATATGGTGAGTGGTTAATTGCTTTTAACTTGAAAGTTGAGGTTAAAGGGGTTAAGTGATTGCCGAATCTAATTTAGGGGTGGAGGATTGTGTTCATGTTATATTGGATAGGTAGAGGTTGTAATGAGGTTGAAATTGTTGAATTGTTAGCTTGGTAACTAATGAAGTAATCGGCCATATGGGGTAAAAATGGGATGTTCATTTTAGTTGTTGTTTCATTTTTGTGAGAAATGGGTCAAGTATTCATGAGATGAAATTGTGTGATTAGATAAATTAAAGGTAATAGTATAGTTGATGAATATATATAGATATACATATTCGGCCATCACTTAGGAGCTTATGTGATGTTGAGTTAAGCTTTGCATATTCGGCTATATATATATATATATACATATATATATGTAAGCCCATTCGTGATACTACCTTAGGACTATGTATATATAACCGACAAAAGAATGGGAAAAACTAGTAAGGGTGAAGGCCGAATGAGCTATAGGTGGTGTGGATGACTTTTATACATGTGGGTGTGTGTGTATGCCATTTAGTTGGTGACATTCGGCATTTCTTAATTAACATTAGAGATGAGTGAATGAAATCGGCATGTGTGTTTGTGGAAATGCCGAATGTGAATTTGGATAATATTGAGTAATGTATGTGCTTTAAAATGATGGAATGGAGTGGATGCTTTAAATGTGTTACGAACAATTATAAGTTAAATTAAGGGTTGCTAAGTTACCATTGTCATTGCCGAATATACAAACATACACATGCATGTGCAATTGAAGAATGAATGTTTAGCAAGATGGTTAAACTAGTTAAATTATTGATTTAGCTCAAGGAGTTAAAGGAGGTGAATCGAGCAAAGGCAAAGAAAAGGTTATCGAGTAGCCGAGTTGGAACCGTCTTACCCAACACGAGGTAAGTCATTAAGCATGTAGTTGGTATTATTTCAAATGGTCATAATGTTTATGTATTGATGCTGAATGGAATGAATAAATATACATATATATATATGCATGTACGTATGTGATGATGAAATTGTTGAATGAAAAGAAAAGAGGTAAGATGTACTGAGTTGTTGATCTCGGCACTAAACGTGCGGGTATAACCATTTATGACCATGAGATTGGCGCTAAGTGCGCGGGATTAAATTGTACAGCACTAAGTGTGCGATTTGACTATGTTACACTAAGTGTGCGAAATGAATATGATGCACTAAGTGTGCGAATTGACCATGCGGCACTAAGTGTGCGAGTTTGACTATGTAGCACTAAGTGTGCGATTTGATTACGTAGCACTAAGTGTGCGAGTTGATTATATAGCACTGAGTGTGCGGACTCAATATACATTCGTGAATCATTATGGACACTATGTGTGCGACACTATTGAGTCGATCGCGGACAGCGGATCGGGTAAGTGTCTTGAGTACATGGCTAATAGGTGCTATGCTTATACTTGGTGTTGAGCTCGGTAAGTTTGAACCTATGTGACAAATATACTTGAAGTCACGTACATAAAATTTATCGTAGGATGGGTGAAAGGCCGTTTAGTCGTTTGATTGTAACGAAAATAAATTGATTTATGAAATTGCCTCAATGTCCTATTGATGAGTATATGGAATGTGAATGCATGAATTGATATGAAATTGAATCGATAGGTTGGAGGAACTATGGTATGGTTCGGTATGGATGGAGTAAATTGTCTCGTTCCATTTTGTTTCCTCTTGTGATAATGTTATTGATGGATGGTAGTGCATTGCTTATGACTTACTGAGTTATAAACTCACTCGGTGTTTCCTTGTCACCCATTATAGGTTGCTTGGACTCATCTATTTTTTTTTGCGGGGTCAGGCCGTCATCGAAGTCATCACACCGGATAGCAAGTTTTGGTACTTTCTTCTTAGTTGGCTTAGAAGAACATTTTGGCATGTATAAGCTATTACGTTGTGTTTGAACTTTGGCATGTAAACTTTAAGCCATGCGAAAATGGCACGAATGTTCGATTGAGTTGGATCAAGGGTAGGCATGGAATGGACCTAGTTACTTTCGTAACAGATGCTGGCAGCAGCAGTGTCATGAGATTGAAAAATCACTAAAAATAGTAGGAGTGGAATTAATTGATGAATAAATTATGTAATCGAAGCTCGATGAGTCTGTTTTCATGAGGAAGTAACGAAAAGATCATATGGGCAGTATATTAAGAGATAATCATATTTTTGTGGGACAGGGCCAGAACGGTTTTTGGATTCCCTGCTCCGACTTTGGAAATTCATTATAAATTAACCAGAGATAATTAGGGGTCGTACCATATATGTACAGATTCCTCTCTGAGTCGAGTTTTCATAGAAACAAACGGCATCAGTATTGAAGCCCCGTGCAGGGAGATATCCAAGTCGTAATGGGCAAAGGTCAGTTTAGTCGACCCCTGCAACTTGGGAGACTTTGACTAATAAACTGTACTAATTGGCCCAACCAAAAATTCTAGAAAAAAATACATAGATGGGCACATGAGTCTAGTTTCTGGGAAAAATTACGAAACTGATTTTCGAGTTACGAAACTCAAGATATGATTTTTAGAACGACTAGTACACAGATTAGGCAGTGTCTGGAAAATAAATTTTATAAGGGGTTAAAGTCAGTTAACACCTCGTGTTCGACTCCGGCGTCGGTTTCGGGTTCGGGGTGTTACACTCGTGCCTCAGGCCTTGTGGACCTAAAAGTTGCCTAAATTCAAGCCATTCCTAACACCAAATCATGCATAATACTTTAGGAATTTTGTGCACATAATCAAGGCATCAAAACCCTACTAAAACATGCATATAATAGCCAATTCAAGAGTCCTAAATCAACTAACCAATAAGCTATTCAAGGCACCTCTAATGCAATCATCAAAACTTACCTTAACATGCATATTTGGTCACATCTCGATCATCAATTATAATTCAATTTGTACCAAAACATGCCACAAACATAACCATTAATACATCACTCCAAACATACCATTTGAGCCATTCCAATCATGCATAAAAAATTACCCAAAATGACACAATCCAACAAGATATCAAACGGTACCAACCAAGACAACTTGCACAAGTCATACATACCAAATCATCCATCAAACATTCAACTAAACATCATTATAAGTCCACCTATACATGCCATTATAACCTTGGCCAAAACATTCAAAAACTACTGATATTTATGCTAGATAGTGTGATAGATCTCCGACGAGCTTCCAAATCAATCGAGCTTCCAATAATCTATAAAACATAGAAAAGAAACTACGTAAGCAAATAGTGCTTAGTAAGTTCATAATGATAAAAATGAAACTTACCATTTCATTTGCATAATGTAAATAGCACAATTGTAACACCAACTAAACCATAAACTTGGCATAATGCCTATGCAAAATCATCAAATACACAAGTTAGTGCATTTATACATGGTTCAAATGAATTCATCTATACCATGTATTCACATAATTTAAATCACCATTCCTTTTCATAGATTCATGATACATTTCATTTGAACACTTACCATTTCATTTCCTTTTCATACCCATTTAACCATCTAGAATATCATCGAATACTCGGGAATGTCACACAAAGTGTGCTTAAACATATAACCGTAACCTTTCCTTTACATTATTGGTCACACGAGCTACGAAATGGGCCTGCTCACACGAGATGTGGGTCAGAATGTAAGCTACACGATGCTGCTCACATGAGCTATGGCGTATCCGCAACAAAAGCAAGACCTCAGCCATCGGTAGGACATTCAAGACTAGCACCCGACATGAAATCCCTAATGACATGTCATTTGCATCCTACGAATTCTAAGGTTCAATCGGGACTCGATAACCGTCATAGCATTAATTTATTCATGCATTGATCAAATTACATTATAATAAACATATTAACATACATTTAAATAACATGAATATAACCATCATTTCATATGAACTTACCTCGACAACTAGGGCGTAGAACCTAAACGAGTTATTCTGAAGCTTTTGCTTTGCCTCTATCTAGGTCTGTATGTGGTCTATCTTGATCTAAATAAACAATTTCAATCCGTTTAATACCCCTAGTATTAAATTAGTTCACATTTCATATTTATGCAAAAATTACTATTTTGCCCCTATATTTTAACTTTTCACAATTTAGTCCTTAAGCTCATAAATTGATATTTAAGCATTTTAATCCCTCATTCAAGCTAACTGAATTTATTAGGAACTTAATCCAACCCATGCAAACCATCATTTCATAAATTTGACATGAGCTTTTACTATTTTTACAAACCAATCCCTAAATACAATTTTCATAAAAAAATCACTTTATAAAACTTGTTTATTTATCAACAAGGACTCATTATATATCATTAAACATCAAGAACCATTCAAAAACATACATGGCATAACCCTCAACCTGTAACAATTTTACAAATTAATCTCCGGGCTAGCTAGATTAAGCTAAAACAACCTCAAAAACATAAAAATCATTAAAAAAAGGCTCGAAAACACTTACATGCAAGAGAGAAAGCCAACCAAATGCTCAAACCCTAAAATGGCTTCTTTTCCTTCAATATTTCAGTGGGAATTTCCATGAGGAAGATGATACCATATTTTCTTTACTTTAATTTTAAGTTTAATTACCAAATTACCATTTTACTCTTTTAAAACTATCAAAATTTCCATAAAACCTTGTCATGAATATCCAATAACTATTCAAATCATATAATTGCCATTTAAGTCCTTTCAATTTAAAATTTCATAGCCATTTGACCCTTTTAACAAATGGAACTTTACTTTTACACTTTTTACAATTCAGTTCTTTTCACTTAATTAATCATGCAAACATCAAAATTTCTTAATGAAATTTTAATACGACCTTACTAACATCCCATAGAAATTAAAAATAATAATAAAATAGAAATTTACTCGTCAAATTTATGGTCCTAAAACTACTGTTCTAATTTCACTAAAAACGGGCTATTACAAGGAAAGGGGCAAGTTTTTGGTCCGCTTTCTCTCATTACTGTTTTCAAAATTTTAATTTTTTTAGTATTTAAATATTTAAAACTTAGTAAAATAATAACTTTGGCCAACAAAAAAAAAGATAATCTTTTCTTTTTGTAGACCACAAATAAAAAATTTCAAACATAATTCATATTTGTTTCTAAATTGTTGGACTAATAATCAATTTATTGGCATCATGCATTCCAGATTTGGTCACACTCAAGGCTCCTCGTCAATAGCTAAGCTTATCCTTTTCACGTCGGTTCACCCATCGGAGCTTAAGCCACCATAGCTGAAAGTTTCAAAGGATAAGTTGAAGAAGATGATCCCAAAAAGCTCTCTCCTCTATTTTTTCTTCTTATGTGAACATTTATACTTTTCCCCAAATAGCCTAGGTGCCCTTTCATCAGAATCATGTTGCCTCTGTATGTACAAGTTAGTTGTACCAGACTGGATAGCTCATGCATTTTTGTTCCTATCCAGATAGCTGTAAGGTGTGGTGACAATTCTAAGCGCAATCTAAAATTACTCATGCAGCGACATCAATACCAAAATATGACAAAATTAAGGGTAAGTAAGCTAAGATCCATTGAGTCAAAATGTAAATTACTGAACTAAAAATACTAAAATATGTGCTAAAGATAACTAAAAGGGAACAAATTAACAAATAAGTAGGGAGAAAACATATGTTCTTTCTAGTACTATCACACCCCCAAACTTGAGTTTTTACTGGTCCTTAAGTAAAATAGAAATTGGCAAGGATATACAAGAATTCACTAAGGTAAATGATCATTCTAGCAACATGAATAACCTAAAATTCCAATGAATGGTTCACATTTAGATGACAGAATATTGCATCAACAATATATAAGTATGAATGACTAAGATTGCATCTTCATCAAAACCAGCATCATGTTTCAAATCCTAAATTCTATCTACTAATGCAGCATTTATGGTACAATATATGTTTCTTTTTGTGTGTAAATAAGGGATATCGTTGAATTACTGTACCCTTGTTCCTTAGAAGTAACGATGGAGTGCAACAAACCCCCAAGGAGTACGTAATTGCCCCGACACACACTCATGCAGCAACAGCCTTTGGCCAAATTCATTTTTCTAACGCTTGCATTGGAGTGTTCCCTTTTTAACATTTCACAATACACCCATTTTGGAGTGTCTCTTATTCATAACTATATGTACATATGAGTAGCTGTAAAAGGCAGATTCATTCAAGATTCAAGGAATGCTACTAGTCATCCATTACTAATACAGCCTAAATGATTGATCAAAGAATTAAAGATACAACATTCAGTCAAATTTATCCAACTCATTCATGTTCACATGATTCAAAAATTAAGCATTGAATGTAACAAAAATTTTCATCATATTTGCATTAACCACAAATAAACCTTGCATACTTCATTAATAAAAAAATTGAAATAGGGTGTATTTCCAATCCTCAGGGAATGGGGTCAGGCTTAACTAACATAATGTGGCTACAATAGAGTTGTTATAGGCCATGGAATAAACATAGAACAAATTTTGAGATCTGTCCATATCCTTTATTGTAGCAACAAGCCTGATCTACTTATTGTTGATAGAATTGGCCAACTTCTCGATATCTTTCATTTTGCGCAGCAATGATGTCTCTGCAGTCAAGTTTGTTCCCTTGCTTTCTGCTTTGGTTTTGCCCTTCATTGTCTTACTGGTTTCTACCTCCTTCATTGTCAGCGTATCTTTACAATGAGTCATTTTTTCAATAGATGCTTCATTGCTTGGGCCCTTATTTTCCAAGGCCTCTCCATTATCACGGGGCACGATCTCTTTCTACTGGCATAGTAGCATCACCCATGATAGGAAAACTAAAATTCCAGATTTCCTTCCGGCACAGTCAGTAATTTACTGGTGGAGTATTGCACCGACATCAATTTTTTTGCCCTTGGCAAATGAATGTGTGAGACACATTCTATCAAGGTTGACTGTGGTGCTATGAGTAGAGGGTAGTAGCCTGTAGTTGACAAAATGAAACCAGATTTTGCTTTGCAGTGTCAGGAAGCGGTGGTGCATCATATAATTCTTTTGATATGAACCCGTCCACAATGCTCCTTCGACACATAAATATTTCACCAACAGGTCCCTTTTTTGTCTTTGATATCCTCAATAAACTTGGAGTCTTCATCGACATCCACCTTAGTTGTGTACAGCGCATTGATTTTTGTAGCATTGCATGGGATTAAACCTTCTCGAACAAAGATAAACTCCAACTCATGGTCATAAAGGTTAGCGTAAAACTCACATACCAATGAAGGAGAATAACTTCCAGGATGTGTGCAAAAAGTCTCCCACTTCAACTTAGAGATAGTTGTGGAGACTTCTTTGCGCAAGTCTTGCTGTTGCGAAAGGAGAATGCCCTATTCTGGGTGGAAGTTTCTTTATAAGATGTTGTTTTAAAATCGGTCTTTGGTTGTTTTTCTTAAAAAGATCACCAACTCCTTTTTCTCCCTTAGCATAAAGGATTCTGACTCATGAACTACAATTGCAGAGGATGAGTGTTCTTCAAGAGGCTTGGTGACTTTCTTGATTGATCCTCTCGTTCTTGCCATATTTTGTTTGTTTTGTGGAGTAAAGATGGTTTAAAGGTGTAAAGGTACAAACTTGGGGAAGAGAATGTGAATAAAAATTGCTACTTGGGTGTTTCATAGTCAGCACAGTGAAGAGGGGTTTATAGTGAGTGAAAGAAGAAGATGGAAAGACATGATTTTCTGAAGGGAAATACAACTAGCAAGCATTATTACGTCCAATGAGAATTGCGCCCGCTCAGACAGATCAAACGGCTAGGTGACTTTTGATCAAAGGGTGGGATCTAAAAATTTTGATCTGCCCTCATTCTTGCTGAGTCAGAAGTGACAATATAATAGTATGAATTGTGTTGACAATAAAGCCCAAGTGCGTCAACAATGGTACCTAATTATTCTGCAAAAATAGAAATAAAAAAGAAGAAAACAAACTTGAACAGAAATAGAAATAAAATAAAAATAAAAATATATAATAAATTTCATAAGAATTAAAATTTTTTGACCAATTTAATTGTCTCTGTCTGCTTGTGATCAATATTCCCAAGATAATGTTTCAACCACTGGCCATTCACTTTGAATTGGTGTCCATCATTTAAATCTCTAATTGTGACTGCACCATGAGAAAATACTTCGACAGCTTCGAAAGGTCCAGACCAACGAGAGCGCAATTTACCCTGGTACAGCTTAAGTCTAGAATTGAATAATAAAACTTGTTGACCTGCAATAAATTATCGCTGCAAAATAATTTTTTCATGCCATCATTTCGTCTTTTCCTTTTAAATTGCAGCATTTTCATAGGCATTTCACTGAATCCACTCTAGTTTAGTGATATCTAATAGCCTTTTCTTTGTAGCAGCTGCATAGTCCATGTTCACTTATTTAATTGCCCATATTGCTTTGTGTTTCATTTCAACTGGCAAGTGAAATGCTTTCCCAAAAACCAATTGATAGGGCAACATCCCTAATGGAGTTTTGTATGTTTTCTGTAATACCCATAAAGTATCATCCAATCTGAAAGACCAATATTTCCTCGAATGGTTTACAACCTTTTCAAAAATGTTTTTAATTTGTCGATTCGATACTTCGGCTTGTCCATTATTTTGCGAATGATAAGTAGTAGCCATTCTATGATTAACTCCATATCTTTTCAGTGCAGCTGCCACTTGGTTGCAATGAAAGTGTGTACCCTGATCACTAATCAATGCCTTTGGTGTGCCAAAGTGAGTGAGTATATGCTTGCGAAAAAATTTAAGCAATGTCTTTGCATCATCCTTTGAGGCTACAACAACTTTAACCTACTTTGAGACGTAGTCAATAGCTACTAATATATAAAGATTTCTTAATGAACTTGGAAATGGTCCCGTAAAATCCATACCCCAAATGTCAAATAATTCAACATCGATAATTGGCTGCTACAAGATTTCATTGCGTCGGGATATAAAACCTGTGCGCTGACACCTGTCGCATTAATTCACAAAATTCTGGGCGTCCTTGAATAATGAAGGCCAGTAGAATCCTAATTGGAAAACCTTAGTGGTAGTTCGCATGCCACCGAAATGACCTCCATAAGGAGTATCATGTCAGTGCTTCAGGATTGAAAGCATCGCCTCTTCCGGAACACAACGCCAAATAATGTTGTCATTGCATACCTTGAATAAATACAGTTCGTTCCAATGATAATTCATTACTTCACGAAGAAATATTTCTTTTTTATGGCCAATGACACCCAATGGGATTTTTCCACATACTAGATAATTAACTAGATCTGCATACCAAGGGATTGCATCTACATCAAATAAATTCTCGTCAGGGAATACGTTGACACTTTGAGGTATGTTTCCATCTTTGCTTCTAATTTCCAATCGAGACAAATGGCCTGCAACTTGATTTTCTGAACCCTTACGGTCTTTTATCTCTATGTCAAATTCTTGCAATAGTAAGATCTAGTGTATCAATCTTGGTTTAGCAGCCTTCTTCGCAAAAAGATATCTTAACACCGAGTGGTCAATAAATACAGTAACCTTTGTGCCGACAAGATAAGGACGAAACTTGTTGAAAGTAAAGACTACAACCAACAATTCTTTCTCTGTAGTGGTATACTTGATTTGAGCCTCAGTAAGAGTTTTCCTAGCATAATAGATGGCGTGAAATATCTTTTTTCCTTTCGTTGTCCTAGAACAACACCCATAGTAAAGTCTCTTGCATTGAACATAACTTTAAAAGGTTGAGACTAATCTGGTGCAATGTGTAACACCCCTTACCCGAGACCGTTGCCGGAGTCAAGCACGAGGCGTTATCTGATTTAACTTACTAGTTCGGAGCATAAAAATGTATTTTTAAAATTTATTTCATTGTTCACCATAATGCTGTGCACCTGCACAACAGTCACTAATTTAATTATAACTTGAGTTACAAAACTCAAAATTTAGATTTGTAAATTTTCCCTTAAACTAAATTCATATGTTATCTTACCATAAAATTTTAATAATTTTTGGTTTAGCCAATTAGTACAGTTTATTCATTAAATTCTCCCCTGTTTCACTGCCTGATGGTTCTGACCTTTATTCACGAAAAATAAATTTTCTCATAGTATGATTTTCATATTGTGTTCTCACTTGTTTCTACAGAAAATAAACTCACTAAGGAATATAGACATATAAATTAGAACTCATAATTAGTTTTGTACAATTTTAATGATTTTATAAAGTTAGAACAGGGGACTCCAAAAACCATTCTATCCCTGTCTAATCAAAATTCAAATATCTCAGAATATAAAATTCCTTTACCCACACCGTTATTTTTATATGAAAATAGACTCAATAAGATTTAATTATATATATATCATTCACTCTCTAATTCATTTTATACTATCCTTGGTGATTTTTCAAATTCACATCACTGCTGCTGTCCCAAAACTGTTTCATTGCAAATTTTCTAGGTATAAACTATCACCTAGGCATTCATAACACCACACATGTTCTTAATTAGCCATTTAAATAGCTAACCATTAGCCATATCATATAAACACACTCAAAATGACTAAGTCTCTATACATTCCATAGCTTTACACGTTTCGAAATCACATAATACCGAGATGTCTGTAGATAGTGTGAGCTGAACTCCAACGTCCTTGTGATCCTCGAACTGACTTGGCGATACTATAAAAATAAGGAAAATAAAGAAAGTAAGCATAAAGCTTAGTAAGTTTACAAGTGAATAAATAACAACATTTATCATAAATAATCATACTCATAAATTTCATCAAACATTAGAATCTTTACTCGCTTCTTTACTTACTCACTTACTTGTTTACTTACTTGCTTACTTAAATAACTCATGATTATAACTTACTCCTCCCTTGTTGAAATTTTTTCTCAACTGATAACTGAGATATTCTCAATCCTTATAACTCACCTGAATTTATTATTATGCTTTTATCTGAACTTTCATGTAACATGGTCTATTTACTAGCGCGTTGAATCACTTGGAATACTAAGGACATTCGAGTCTCTTGTCTGATAATACATGCCAAAGCTATGTCCCAGACATAGTCTTACATGGGATGTTTTCTGTACTGCCAATGCCATGTCCCAAACATGGTCTTACAGGGGACTTCTCATCTCGGTGCCAACGCCATGTCCGAGACATGGTCTTTACATGGGACCTCTCATAATCTCAATGATGCCAATTCCATGTCCCAGACATGGTCTTACATGGGATCTCATTCCCTTAATGTCATGGCATTTGTATCCGATACATTCCCAATGTTTCAACGGGGCTTTTATCACTGATTCTCTGTCACCTTATACTTAAGTCAACATTAGATATTTTCATGAAATAAATACATAATTGCTGAAAAATAACAGAATTAATATAATTATCAAAATATTGCATTTATTTACTGTAAACTTACCTCGGTACAAAATATGATCAAATCTAGCACTTTAGTCTTCAAGCTTTTTCTTTCCCCAGTCTAACTCCGGATTTTGTTCTTCTTGATCTATAATAGCAAATTTATCTTATTTAATACTCACATTCATCAAAACAATCCTTGACTCGAACTTTGGAAAAATTATGATTTTGCCCCTAAACTTTTGCATAATTACACTTTTGCCCCAAAGCTCGGAATTTAAACTTCATCCCTTATTCTTATATTTTCTGACATGTTAAACATTTTTCCCTTCTATGGCAACATCAAATTCCCACTCTAGCACTTATGAACATTAGGTATTTTTACCGATTATGTCGTTTTACTCGTTTTCACTTAAAATCGCTTAGCACAAATCATTTAACATAATTTAAGACTTCATTTTCTACCATAAAACATAAAAATAAACACATTTCACCTATGGGTATTTTTTCCAAATATGAACCCTAGGTTAAATTATTGCTAGAATAAGCTAAATCAAGTTACTAGGACTCCAAAAATGTAAAGAACATTAAAAACGGGGCTTGAGATCACTTACTATGGAGCTTGGAACCTTGAAAACCCTAACTATGGCTTCCCTCTTGCTAATTTTGTCCAAATGAAAAAGATGAGAACAATTTGCCATCTTTTTCCCTTTTAATTCATTTTAATTACCAAATTACCAAAATGCCCCTAAATTAAAAATTTCCTATTTCACTTATCTCATGTCCATTTTTGTCCATAACTTAACCAATGGTCTAATTACCATATAAAGACCTCCAATTTAAAACTTCATAACAATTGAACATCTCTAACATGTAGAACTCAACTTTTACACTTTTTACAATTTAGTCCTTTTGACTAAATTGAGTGCCCAAACGTCGAAATTTTTGAACGAAATTTTTACGAAATAATTTCATGAAATTGTAGGCCATAAAAATATAACAAAATAAATTTTTTTCCTCATCGGATTTGTGGCACCGAAACCACTGTTTCGACTAGGCCCGAAATCGGGATGTTACATAATGACAATGGGTGCATTTACTAACTGCATCTTTAATTGAATGAATGCCTCTAGACATGCATCGTCAAAAAGGAATTTTTTATTCTATTCTAGCAATGAGAATAAGGGCTTTGCAATTTTAGAGAAATCTCTAATAAATCTTCGGTAAAACCATGCATGCCTAAGAAAACTGCGAAGACCTTTCACATTTTTCGGTGGAGGTAATTTCTCAATGATTTCTACTTTAGCTTTGTCTACTTTAATGCCTTTAGTAGAGATGTGATAGCCTAACACAATGCCTTCAGTTGCCATGAAATGACATTTTTCCCAATTTAAAGCAAGATGTGTTTCTGCATATTGCTACAATACTTTATCCAAATTGTCAGCGCAATGATAAAAATCATCCCCATAGACTGAGAAGTCATCCATAAAAACCTTTAAAGAATCTTCAATCATATCCAAGAATATTGACGTCATGCACATTTGAAATGTGGCTGGTGCATTGCAAAGACCAAAAGGCATACGACAAAAAGCAAAATTACCAAAAAGGGATAGGTGAAAGTTGTTTTCTCTTGAGCCTCTAGTGCAATAGCAATCTGATTTACCTAGAACAGCCGTCTAAGAAGCAGAAATAGGCTCTTCCAGCAAGCCTGTCCAACATTTGGTCAATGAAAGGAAGTGGGAAGTGGTCCTTCCTTGTGGCAGCATTAAGTTTACAATAATTCATACAGAATCACCCTCTCGTAGGAATACATGTAGGAATTTATTCGTCTTTGTCATTGCTAACTGGAAACAAGGAAATTTACACATTTTTACATACCTTTTTTAACTTAAAATCATACAGTTTCGATAAAATTCTTATCGAAAAAATAATTAAGTTTTACAAAATAATTAAACTGCACTTAAAATATGAACATGTTGAATTTTAGTTAATTTTATAATTAATTTTGATGAATTTTAGTTATTTTCAACAGATTTGCACAAAGGGAGAAAAATAGCTCTGCAGACACTCCTAGAAACGTAAAATCGAGAAGCAATTTGAAGTATCGAGGCGAACTAAATTTCAGCCTAAGACGGTCCGAAATTATATGTATTAATTCATAATATACTTAATTTTAATTTATATCCAATTAAATTTGGGTTAATAAATTATTATTAATTAATTACGAAAAAGTGGTCCAGTTGAACTGAATCGAGTAAACTGAACCGACCAAGAAATGGACAGCCCAAAAACCGTCCCAAGAGCTAACCCAAATCAACATATGAGCTGATTATTTAAGCTTGCAAAGAGGTCCTTGAAGACTTGTTCAAGTTGCATTCAAACCCCTCCACAATTGTTGGCTTTACAGATTTTCCCCAAGCCTAAATTAGCAAAGTTGAAACTATCAACCTTGCCACATGTGTGGTCGGCCAAGGGAGGGCTCTTCGGCTGATGATTTTAGTTATTTTTAGCAGCCCCCTCAATAAACACCCCGTTAGGCTGGTCATTTTAGAAACACATCTCAAGAATTCACATCTTTCCTCTCTTCTCTCCACTTTCTCTCTTGGTCCATTTGAAAAGTCAGCATAATAAGCTTTGAGTGCTTCAATATCCCCCAAAAATGTTCTAAATATGCACCAGCAATGAAGTGACCAAATGCACACTCTTTTATACCAAAACTTGACAACCAATTGAATGTTACAACATTTAATTCTTCTTGGCAAACGAACAACCCTACTGTAGCTATGTGACCAACCTTTTGGACTTTCCTACAACAATCACACAATCAATTTATTTAATAAAAATTAAACACACTATAACTTAAGCATTAAAAAAAATAACAGCCAAATTAAATAACATACTTATATAAACAAACTCAAACATATTTAACAATTAAGATGCTTAAATGTTTGGTGTTAATTAAGATGTAAACTAAATGAACAATGAATTACTTAATGCATGACTTCATTAAAAGATGCAAACTTTAATTAACATGGGAGTTACATAATGCATGACTTTATTAAATGCATAACACAAAATGCATGACATAATTAAAATATGTAGATCAATAATGCAATACATTAATTAAAGATGCATTTAATAAACAAGACATAATTGATGATTGTTCTACAGTGTCCGATTTAGAGGATTTAATCTTGGAGAAGGAACTGAATTATGTTGAGGACCCGTTGGAACAAATTTTATACATCAAATCCTCCAAATGATGAAGAGGAGGATGAATACTTAGCTTTGTTAGAAGCTAATTAATGGGGATTTAATCTGCAATCCCGCTTTGAGTATTTGGAGTTAGAGAAAAAGGATTATGCCCAAGCAAAAGTGTCAATCTAGGAGCCACCTAAATTAGAACTAAAGGTACTTCCCCCACATTTGAAATATGTTTATTTAGGTAACTCTTCTACTGTGCCTATGATTGTTTCAGTAGAATTAACTACTGAACAAGAAGAGAAACTCCTCCTGGTGTTGAAACAATTCAAGAAGGCTATCGGATAGACCATAGCCGATATCTAGGGAATTAGTCCATCTGTATGCATGCACAAGATTCTCTTAGAAGATGACGAAAATGGGACGATTCATGGACAACGAAGACTGAACCCCATCATAAAGGACGAAGACTGAATCCTATCTACTATACGAGTCGGACTCTGACAGGAGCTCAACTGAATTACACAGTAACAAAAAAAGAGTTACTTGCTAGTGTGTTTGCTTTTGACAAGTTTTGATCTTATGTTGCAGGTACCAAAGTGACTGTTTATATAGACCACTCAGTAATTAAGTATTTACTTGCCAAGAAAGACACTAAGCTGAGACTGATCCGATGGGTACTTCTACTTCAAGAGTTTGATCTAGAAATTCAAGATCGAAAGGGAGTGATAAACCAAGTAGCAGACCACTTGTCCAGATTGGAGCTGCAAGAAGGAAACTCTCCTCTTATACAAATTCGAGAGACGTTTCCAGATAAACACATACTGAGGTAAATCATGTCCATAATACCCCTTGGTTTGCTAATATTGCTAACTTTTTAGCTTGTGGTTTAATACCAATTGATAAGACGTATCATCGAAAGAAAAAGTTTCTTCACGATGTGAAGTACTATTTCTGGGAAGAACCATATTTGTTTAAAAAGTGTGCAGATCAAATGATCAGGAGATGCATGGAAGAAGATGAAGTACATAAGATTTTATATCATTGTCACTCAGCTCCGAGTGGGGGACACTTCAGAGGTACACATACTGCAGCCAAGGTATTGCAAGCCGGATTGTTTTAGCCAACACTATTCAAAGATGCATATGCTTACGTAAAGAGTTGTGATTAATGTCAAAGGGACGGAAATGTCACCAATAGAAATGAGATGCCTCGAACAAACATAATTGAGGTAGAATTATTTGATGTTTAGGGTATTGACTTTCTCAGTCCTTTCCCTCCGTCTTTTGGTCACAAGTACATATTAGTAGCAGTAGACTATGTGTCTAAGTGGGTTGAGGCAGAGGCATATCTGACAAACGATACTAAGGTTGTAATGAAGTTTTTGCAGAAACATGTGTCACAAGGTTTAGAACCCCAAAAGTCATCATCAGCGATGAAGGGTCCCATTTTGTGAACAAGTGGTTGAAATGGTTATTAGATAAACATGGAGTGAAACACAAGGTCGCTATAGCTTACCATCTGCAGATGAATGGGCAAGCTGAACAGGCAAACAAGGAGATCAAAGGCATACTTGAGAAGGTAGTTTGCCGGACCAACGAGATTGGTCCAAAAGACTAGATGATGCTTTATGGGCTTACAGGACAACGTACAAGACACCTTTAGGGATGTCACCCTATAAGTTAGTCTTTGGGAAAGCCTACCATCTACCCTTGGAGTTAGAACACAAAGCTTTCTGGGCTCTCCAACGACTCAAATTGGATCTTAAAAGTGCCAAAGAGAAACGGATGCTTCAACTTAATGAGTTGAAGAATTTCGAATGTCTTCATGCGAGAATGCCAAATTACTTAAGGAGAGACTCAAGAAATGGCATGACAAGCACATTCGTGTTCGAGAATTTGAAGCAGGTCAGTAAGTCTTGTTATTCAATTCTAGATTAAGGTTGTTTCCAGGTAAGTTAAAATCACGTTGGTCCAGTCCATTTATGATTCATCGAGTCTATCCATACGGAGTTGTTGAACTTCAAGGTAAGAGAGGTAATTTTCGAATTAATGCTCAACGCTTGAAACATTAGTGTGGAAATAAAATTGAACAGAATCAAATCAAGTTTACTTTATCAGATATTTAATTTTTCTTGTTCTTCTATTTGAATAAATGATTTAGGGTATATTTTCGGGACTAGTATGTTTAAATAAATTCTATCTAGGAGATTGGAACTTAAGCAGGACCGCTTGTGATCTCTCCAACCTTTCATGAGAATTGATTTTAACATAATTTCCCAAGAAATTATTCCCTAAATGACAAAATAAATTTTAGTTTTTCAAATAAAAGGGTTAATTTTGATCCAAGTTTATGTTGCAACTCAATTTTGAATTTTCATTAAGTCTAGGAACTTAATTGAATTATTTTTAAAAATTTTGTTGCCCTTTTTGTAAATATTAAAAATTAGATGGCTCTTTTTGTAAATATTTTCAAAAAGCATCTAGAATAAATGTTTTTAGTTGAATAAAAAAAATAAAAAAGATGATAATTATTAATATATAATTATATCCATTATAATATATATTAATTAATATCAACTTTATTTAGAGTTGGGATTAATTTTAATTTAATCATATTTTATTAAATAAGTTTTTATCTTAATAAATTAATTCCAAATAATAATTTAATATGGATTATATTAATTATTAATTGTTATTTACTTTGAGTAGAATTAGAACTTAGAATTTTAAGAATTCTACTCTAGCTCCTACTCCTTTCACTATAAATTCCACCCATCTATTCTTATTTTTTTCATTTATACACCATTCCCTCCAAAAACACCAAAACCCCTAAATGTCAAAACCTCCTAAAAATTCCCTAGGCATAGCATCGCCCAGCTGATCGGTCAGTAGCACCCCACGCGTGCCCACACCAAGCCTGCTCAACGATTCGCATGCTACTCACATCCATCCCTTGCTGCGCGCTGCTACCTTGCATACCCGAGCGGCACACCACCCTTTCACCTATTCTTAGCCAAGAACCCCTCAACCTATTTTAATTTCCATCTTTTGATTCAAAATTATTTTTCTTAAGAGCTCTTAATTTTTACAAAAAAATGCGGTAAGACTAATTTTTCTCCTAAATTTTAATTTTATTATCTAATTTTTCAACTTATTGAATTATTAATATTTTATATTAATTAAATAATTGAGAAAATAATTGTTACCATCTTATGATCAAGTTAATATGCCTCGCAAGAGAACTCGTGCAAGTCAACAGATGCATCTAGAGAAAGGTTTCACATTGAAAGAAAGCAACTATATTGTTTTTATGGCGCGTATTTGGAACGACGGAAATGTGCAAGTCTACACAATCACAACAAGTAAATGTCGAGTTATCGTACCCACAAAGACTGTGAAAAGAATTATTTATGAATGCTATTTAAAACACTTTGGTGAAGAAAAATACTTTGTTTGAAGAGGGTGATTAAAAACTAAGATTTTAAACTAAGTAAACTAAATAAATAAATCTCAAATGCACGATTTCAAAATACGATTTTAATCAAGATGACATAATTGTGTTAGACTAATTACATTTCTTAACTTAGAATTATTAACTCAAGTTTATATTGTTACGAATAAGTTCACGACAACTCGATAATTTGCTAACTTATGAACATACTCACCTACCAAAATCCATTTATCTATTGACTATATTCCTATGTCAATTCAACCGATTAAACAAATCTTAATAGGCAAATATGTTATTGCACATACATACTTATTAAATGAAAATAATCTCTTGTACATATCCCTATGTCAATTAAAACAATTAACTCAATTTAATAAGCACATAAAAAACTATGTGAGGTAACAAAGTATCCTTGCCTTGAAATAGTTTAATCACAATAATCTTGAAAGTTATGCAAGGCAAATGTATCGTTAGATACCATTGCTAATCTAATCCTCAGCTACCTTAGATGATTAAACATGTACTGATTAAGTATTGTGTCCATTTATTACAATTTCAATCCGTTTAAATAATTAATTCATTAGTTACCTAAAAATTGTAATGCAAGAATAACTTAGTCATGATTTTACTTAATCAAGCATCTTACCGAGGCCTATAACAACATAACACAATTTCAATAATTTTAACAAATGAAATGCAATCAACCTAACATGAAATAAATTCAAGATAAATTGACTAAATTAACCATTCCAACAATATAAATATTCATAGATATGTTCAGCATAACAACAACAAAAACTAAAAAGATAGGGAACAAGAATCGAATCCGGTGTTTTTTCGTGGCTTGACTAGTTGCTCCATTCTTCCTTCTCCGTTGTCCTCGTCAACCAAGGCTATTGTGAACACTTAAATGCTGCTCCAAATAGCTGTTGAATGCCCCTTTCCCAAGAGGAGAAGTCGACAAAATAGCAAGGGAATTTTGGAATGGAAAGAATAGAGAAAGTGGAGAGAAGAGAGGAAAGGTGTGAATGCCTGAGGTGTGTTTCTAAAATGACCAACCTAAGGGGGATTTTATTGCTGACGAGGGCTGCTAAAAATAGCTAAAATTATCAGCCAAAGAGCCCTCTCTTTGCCGGCCACACATGTGGCAAGGTTGATAGTTTCAACTTTGCTAATTTAGGTTTGGGGCAAATCTATAAAGCCACCAATTGTGGAGGGGTTTGAATGCAACTTGAACAAGTCTTCAAGGGTGTCTTTGCAAGCTTAAATAATCAGCTAATAAGTTGATTTGGGTAAGCTCTTGGGACAATTTTTGGGCTGTCCATTTCTTGGTTGGTTCGGTTCACTCGTTTCAGTTCAACTGGACCACTTTTTCATAATTAATTAATAATAATTTATTAACCCAAATTAAATTAGATATAAATTTAATTTAATTATATTATGAATTAATACATATAATTTTGGACCGTCTTAAGCTGAAATTTAGTTCGCCTCGATACTTCAAATTGCTTCTCAGTTTTGCGCTTCTAACAGTGTTTGTCGAGCCTTTTTTCCCCTTTCTGCAAATCTATTGAAAATAACAAAAATTCATCAAAATTAATTATAAAATTAAATAAAATTCAACATGTTCATATTTTAAGTGCACTTTAATTATTTTGTAAAAATTAATTATTTTTTCGACAAGAATTTTATCGAAACTGTATGATTTTATGTTAAAAATGATATGTAAAAATGTGTAAATTTTCGTGTTTCCACACCCCCAAACTTAATTCATTTCTCGTCCTAAGTAATGCACAAATTAAAAGAATTACTCAGAAAACACCTTTGAAAAATTCCTTCAGAATAACATTTTTCCCAGGATTATGAATTTTATATACTTATGCTCAAAAACAAGAAATTTTATAGTTATGCTACTTAAGTATACATATTGTTCAAATTAATCTCAACAACTATTATGATAGCACAATTCGACTAAATGCTTCCTTAACAAGACATGTTAACCTTTTCCAATTTAATTTTATTTCCTTATTCAAGCTTAAGTTGCAATCATTAAATTTAACTTATGCCTTCATATGTTGAACATAGCAATTTCTCTCCACTAATGTAGGTAGCATAGAAAACCTAAATCAGTAGGTCTTTAAAAAGGTTGTAACATAGCTAGGCTAGAGGTAGGTAAAAGATAGATAAATTTAGGCTTTTAAACCCTAGACTTAGCTATTACGAAGGCATAAGTTAAATTTAATTATTGCAACTTAATCTTGAATAAGGAAATAAAATCAAATTGGTAAGGGTTAACATGTCTTGTTAAGGAAGCATTTAGTCTAATTGTGCTATCATAATAGTCGTTGAGATTAAGTTGAACGATATGTATACTTAAGTAGCATAACTATAAAATTTCTTGTTTTTGAGCATAAATATATAAAATTCATAATTCTAGGAAGAATATTATTCTGAAGGAATTTTTTAAAGGTGTTTTCTGAGTAATTCTTTTTAATTTGTGCATTACTTGGGATGATAAATGAATTAAGTTTGGAGGTGTGGAAACACGAAAATTTACACATTTTTACATACCATTTTAACATAAAATCATACAGTTTCGATAAAATTCTTGTCGAAAAAATAATTAGATTTTACAAAATAATCAAAGTGCACTTAAAATATGAACAGGTTGAATTTTAGTTAATTTTATAATTAATTTTGATGAATTTCTGTTATTTTCAATAGATTTGCACAAAGGGCAAAAAATGGCTCGGCAGACACTACTAGAAGTGCAAAATCGAGAAGCAACTTGAAGTATCGAGGGAAACTAAATTTCAACCTAAGATGGTCCAAAATTATATGTATTAATTCATAATATAATTAATTTTAATTTATATCCAATTAAATTTGGGTTAATAAATTATTATTAATTAATTATGAAAAAGAGGCCCTTGAAGACTTGTTCAAGTTGCATTCAAACCCCTCCACAATTGGTAGCTTTATAGATTTGCCTCAAGCCTAAATTAGCAAAGTTGAAACTATCAACCTTGCCACATGTGTGCCTGGCCAAGGGAGGGCTCTTTGGCTGATAACTTTAGCTATTTTTAGCAGCCCTCCCCAGCTATAAAAACCCCCTTAGGCTGGTCATTTTAGAAACACACCTCAATTATTCACATGTTTACTCTCTTCTCTCCACTTTCTCTCTTCTTTTCCATTCCAAAATTACCTTACTCTCTTGCCGATTTCTCCTCTTTGGAAAGGGCATTCATCAGCCATTTGGAGTAGCAATTAAGTGTTCATAGCAGCCTTGGTTGACGAGGACAACGGAGAAGGATGAACGGAGCAACTAGTCAAGCCACGGAAAAACACCGGATTTGATTCTTGTTCCTTATCTCTTTAATTTCTGTTGTTGTTATGCTGAACATATCTATGAATATTTATGTTGTTGGAATGGTTAATTTAATCAATTTAGCTTGAATTTAGTTCGTGTTAGGTTGATTACATTTTGTTTGTTAAAATTATTGAAATTGTGTTTATGTTGTTATAGGCCTCGATAAGATGCTTGATTAAGTAAAATCATGACTAAGTTATTCTTGCATTACAATTGTTAGGTAACTGATGAATTAATTATTTAAATGGATTGAAATTGTAATTAATGGACATAGTACTTAATCAGTGCATGTTTAATCATCTAAGGTAGCTGAGGGTTAGATTAGCAATGGTATCTAACGATACAGTTGCCTTACATAACTTGCAAGATTATTGTGATTAAATTGTTTCAAGGTAAGGATACTTTGTTACCTCACATAGTCTTTTATGTGCTTATTAAATTGAGTTAATTGTCTGAATTGACATAGTGATATGTACAAGAGATTATTTCCATTTAATAAGTATGTATGTGCAATAACATATTTGCCTATTAAGGTTTGTTTAATCGGTTGAATTGACATAGGGATATAGTCAATAGATAAATGAATTTTGGCAGGTGAGTATGTTCATAAGTTAGGAAATTACTGAGTTGCTGTGAACTTATTCGTAACAATATAAACATGAGTTTAATAATTCTAAGTTAAGAAATGTAATTAATCTAACACAATTATGTCATCTTGATTAAAATTGTATTTTGAAATCGTGCATTTGAGATTTATTTATTTAGTTTACTTAGTTTAAAATATTAGTTTTTAACCGCCCTCTTCAAACAAAGTATTTTTCTTCCCCAAAGTGTTTTAAATAGCATTCATAAATAATTCTTTTCACAATCCCTGTGGGTACGATAACTCGACATTTACTTGTCACTTTATTACTTGTTGCGATTGTGTAGACTTGCACATTTCCGTCATTCCACTAACCACTATAATGCCACTCTTTTTAGGAATGCATTGCACTAGACTTACCCAATTGCTACCAGAAATAGGGTAGATAATTCCAACATCAAGCGACTTTATAATTTCTTCCTTAACAACTTCCTTCATCTTTTCGTTTAATCTTCATTGTTTCTCAATCGATTGCTTGCCTTCATCTTGCAACTTGATCTTGTGCATGTAAAAAGATGGACTAATGCCTCGGATATCGACAATACTCCAAGTAATAGCTTGTTTATGTTGCTTAAGAATATGGACCAATTTCTCTTCTTGAGTTACATCCAGTGTTGTGGAGACAATAACTGGGAGTGTATAATTATCACTAAGAAAGACGTATTTAAGATGAGTAGGTAGTGGTTTCAATTTAAGAGTAGGAGCTTTGTCGATAGATGGTTTGAAAATTAGAGCTATTCTGTTAGCTACGTCTAAAGATTCAATTTGCCATCCATGTCTGAGTTCAATATTATTAGCGTCAACCCTGTTGTCACAATTATCTAAGAATTCATCATCAAATGTCACTACAAACTCCTTAGAAGGTATTCTGCTTTGGTTATTGAATTTTTCTGTAATTAAATCATCTATCACATCGACAGTATGACATTCTATTTTATCCTTGCATTAAGCCGCCTAGTCAGTTCACCTTTGTAAACATCAAAAAGAGTTCGTCCGGTGGCTAAAAATGGTCGTCCCAAGATTGTGGGAACCTCCTTGTTTGTCTCACAGTCAAGTATGATAAAATCAGTTCAAAAAATGAATTAATCCATACGAACTAAGATACCTTTAATTTTCCCATTAGGTTGAGCCAAAGATCGATCAGTTAGTTGCAATGTCACTGCAGTAGGTTTCATGTGACCAGCTCCCAACTCCTAAGTCGCATAAAGCCTTGCCGAAATAATTGTTGCCAACTGAACATGGGACAGTAAAGCTCCCAAGATCTTTCTTTTTGGGGGGTAACTTATTTTTCAAAAGACCATTACAGCCTTCTGCAATAGTTTCTATACCACTGAGCTTCTTCTTCTTGGATAAGAGCTCCTTCATAAATTTCCCATAATTTGAAAATTGCACAAGAGCGTCTACTAAAAGAATATTGACTTGAAGTTGCTTCAATGTGTTCAGGAACTGTTGGTACTGCTTATCTTGCTCATTCTCCTTGAATCTTTGTGGAAAAGGTAAGGGTGGAGATACATCTGATTACGTCGACACCTTTGGTTGCACCGATAATTTCGAGGGTCAGACATTAGGCATATGCGTGATAATTTGTGGAACTTTTATGTTTGATGCATCGACAAGCTCTTCAAATTCAACCTTCTCACTAGAGATCATTTCACCAGTAAGCATGATAACCTTGCAGTGTTCTTTCCCCCTTCGGTTGGGATTTTTCGTCTCACTAGGTAGTGTGCTTGGTGGTCAAGTATTCAGATTCGAAGCAAATTGTCCTAATTGTGCCTCCAACTCCCAAATGGAAGATGAATTCCCTTGCACAATCGCTTTTGTACGATTCATATGCTTCCACATTAAAGCCTCAATAGTAGCTAATGGGTCAAAAGAGGAAGCTTGTGTGTACTGTTGTCGTCGATGTTTTGGACCATGCTGATTCGGCATTGAAGAGTGTTATGATTGCGTCTGATTTTGGTGTGGGTGCATCTAGCTTTGTTGTAGCTGTATCTAACTATGTTGATTGTAGTTATTCTGTTGTTGATTGTAATTCCCTTATTTTGAATTATAATTGCCTTGAGTAGATATAGTCCCATATCAGAATGTCATAGCATTTTGTCTAGCATTCTGAGTTCCCCAAGACTGTTGATTACATGCAGAATTACTATAAGAGTTACCATAAGAATTTTTGTGAATGGTACTGACATAAAAGGCATTCTCTGCATGTTGTGGAAAATCTTCATAGCTGTGGTTGTCACTGCAAATCTCACAACAAAAGGTAAGAACATCAAATTTTTGAGCGACTTGTATAGGTGCAACGTCACTAGTCCCTTGCATATTTTTATCATATTTGCAAGAGAAGAAACTTGAGCACTATGTCCAGATATTGCATCCAATTTAATAACTCTCGGAGTAGCTTTTGCTTATGCATCTCTAGAGATAGGGTATTGATAATCATTCTGAGTAATTCTCTCAAGAATTCTAATCACATCATTATAACTACAATCCAGAAAAGGTCCATTGGCTGATGCGCCGACAAGATTCCTCGTGTGTGGATTCAACCAATTATAAAAAATCTTAATTTGTGTTTCCTGTTGAATGTCGTGCATGGGATAGCATCGAAGCAAAGATTTATAACGTTCCCATATGGAGTGAATATTCTTATCGTCCAGCTGATGACACGCTGTAATATCATTTTGAAGACGAACATTCATTGTCGGCGGGTTAAATTGTAAAACAAATTATGTTGCTAGTGCATTCCAAGAAGTAATTAATCCGGTAGGTAGCCTAAGGAACCATGTACGAGCTCGTCCCTGTAAGGAATAAGGAAATAATTGAATTTTCAAAGTGTCATCATGAATGCCTTCTTGACTAAAGGAAGCACAAATAAATAAAAATGATTTAAGTTGTTCTTGTGCATCTTCATGTGGCAATCCAACATATTACCTATTAGAATTCAAGATTTAAAACATTACTGGCTTGAGTTCAAAATTTCCAGCTTGGATTGCTAGCCTAACAATTCCTGGTTGTAAGTCATCCAAGACAAGTACTACAAAATCTCATATAGTCCCGTTTTGTATTTGGGCGTCTTGCTGCAAGGGTGGGTCATTAGCATTTTGGGTCTGCATCGAGAGTATGACTGCATTGTTTCTTGGCAAAGCCATATTCCTTTCTTTTCAAAGTCTCCTCCGAATGGTTCTTTCAATTTCTTGATCACAATCGACAATAAACTTTGAATTGCTTCGGGTCATGCAACACCTAAAATAAAATGTGCAAATAATGACAAAAAGAAAATTAGTTAGTAGCAACTAAATATTATGAAATAAAAACAAACAAAAATAAACATCAAACAAATGCCATCCAAGTTACAGCGCCAAAACTTGATCGGCTGTTTAACGTCACAGTGATAATGTGCAAGCGTACACCGTCGATGCAAGTATAGTAGATAGATATGAGTCTATCAGATATCGATCCCACGAGGATGGTTGTCTTTTGTTTAACAATGTCAGTGCAATAATTAAATAGGAATGAGATAAATTGTGAATGTATTTGTCGAAGAAATAACTTGCAAACAATAAGATAAAATATGATACTGATAAATTGGGATCCCCAACATGAATATTCAATAGAATGCTAAGTGCTCACAAGGTATAAAAGGAAAGGTGATTGTCGATGCATTAAATTGCAATTAATATCTTACCAAGCTTAACTTCTATAATTATTCAAAGAATTAAACATGCACATTAGCCACACCTTTCGATGATGGAAATGAAACACTATTAAGAAAAAGTGGATTAAATTCCTCTAATCCTCAATCAACTTCCATTATCATGCTTGTTAGCTTAAACTGTCACTACACCTTCTAGTGTCAGTGACCGCAATAACAGTTCCATGCTAAGCATTCAAACCCAAATATTAAACCGTAGAAGCAAGATTGAATAAAATAACAATTAACCCAAAATCATGTGTACTTCCATACTAACATGAAATAGAAAGTAATCACCTGCGTTTAGAAAAGAAAAATAAAAGAAACAAGTGAAGAATACTATTCCTAGACAACTCAACTTGAATCTATCTATTCCTTTTTCTGTCGCACTCAGGGCTCCTCGTCAAGAGCTAAGCTACATCCTTTTTACGTTGGTTCACCCGTCAGAGCTTAAGTCGCCATAGCCGAAAGCTTCAAAGGATAAGTTGAATAAGATGATCCCAAAAAGCTCTCTCCCCTACATTTTCTTCTTATGTGAACATTTATATTTTTCCCCAAATAGCCCAGATGTCCTTTCATCAGAATCATGCTACCTCTGTAAGTACAAGTTAGTTGTATTAGACTGGACAGCTCACGTATTTTTGTTCCTATCTGGACAGTTGTCAAGTGCGGCGATAATTCTGGGCACAATTTGAAATTACTCATGCAGCGACATCAGTACCAAATATGACAAAATTAAGGGTAAATAAGCTAAGATCCACTGAGTCATAAAATGTAAATTACTGATTTGAAAATACTAAATTATTTGCTAAAGATAACTAAAAGGGAACAAATTAACAAATAAGTAGGGAGAAAACATATGTTCTTTCTAGTACTATCACATTCCCCTTAAGTTTTAAAATGATTTTTAATTCCCAAACAACAATGCCTTGATTTCCTATCATTCCCAAGTCATTTACCACATAAATCTTTAAGAAAAACACCCAAAACCTCCATAGATTTCATCATGTTCTCAAAACATGTGTTTTTTGAAGTTGTGTCAAAACTCGTCTAATGAGGCTCAAGAGAAAACAACTTTCACCTATCCCTTTTTGGTAATTTTGCTTTTTGTCGTATGCCTTTTGGTCTTGCAATGCACCAGCCACATTTCAAATGTGCATGACGTCAATATTCTTGGATATGATTGAAGATTCTTTAAAGGTTTTTATGGATGACTTCTCAGTCTATGGGGATGATTTTTATCATTGCGCTGACAATTTGGATAAAGTATTGTAGCAATATGCAGAAACACATCTTGCTTTAAATTGGGAAAAATGTCATTTCATGGCAACTGAAGGCATTGTGTTAGGCTATCACATCTCTACTAAAGGCATTAAAGTAGACAAAGCTAAAGTAGAAATCATTGAGAAATTACCTCCACCGAAAAATGTGAAAGGTCTTCGCAGTTTTCTTAGGCATGCATGGTTTTACCGAAGATTTATTAGAGATTTCTCTAAAATTGCAAAGCCCTTATTCTCATTGCTAGAATAGAATAAAAAATTCCTTTTTGACGATGCCGAATCAAATTAATGGTAGATCAATTGTGCATAAAAACGATTGGTAGTCAAGTGTTCTCAATTGAACATTATTAAGGTTTTAAATTAGTTGAATTTCGTTAATGATTTCTCAAGTTTTAAATGACATTGTAAAATTGTAAAATTGAGTACATGTAGATCATTGGTTGAGTAATTGTCTTTTTGTAATTGTTGTAATTTAAGACATAGTGAGATTTAATAGATGTAATTTGTATTTTAGGAAAAAAGATAAAGTATATGAAAAATTAGGGGGACATTTGGGTTCAAGGTTCCAAGCTCCATAGTAAGTGATCTCAAGCCCCGTTTTTAATGTTCTTTACATTTTTGGAGTCCTAGTAACTTGATTTAGCTTATTCTAGCAATAATTTAACCTAGGGTTCATATTTGGAAAAAATACCCATAGGTGAAATGTGTTTATTTTTATGTTTTATGGTAGAAAATGAAGTCTTAAATTATGTTAAATGATTTGTGCTAAGCGATTTTAAGTGAAAACGAGTAAAACGACATAATCGGTAAAAATACCTAATGTTCATAAGTGCTAGAGTGGGAATTTGATGTTGCCATAGAAGGGAAAAATGTTTAACATGTCAGAAATATAAGAATAAGGGATGAAGTTTAAATTCCGAGCTTTGGGGCAAAAGTGTAATTATGCAAAAGTTTAGGGGCAAAATCATAATTTTTCCAAAGTTCGAGTCAAGGATTGTTTTGATGAATGTGAGTATTAAATAAGATAAATTTGCTATTATAGATCAAGAAGAACAAAATCCGGAGTTAGACTGGGGAAAGAAAAAGCTTGAAGACTAAAGTGCTAGATTTGATCATATTTTGTACCGAGGTAAGTTTACAGTAAATAAATGCAATATTTTGATAATTATATTAATTCTGTTATTTTTCAGCAATTATGTATTTATTTCATGAAAATATCTAATGTTGACTTAAGTATAAGGTGACAGAGAATCAGTGATAAAAGCCCCGTTGAAACATTGGGAATGTATCGGATACAAATGCCATGACATTAAGGGAATGAGATCCCATGTAAGACCATGTCTGGACATGGAATTGGCATCATTGAGATTATGAGAGGTCCCATGTAAAGACCATGTCTCGGACATGGCGTTGGCACCGAGATGAGAAGTCCCCTGTAAGACCATGTTTGGGACATGGCATTGGCAGTACAGAAAACATCCCATGTAAGACTATGTCTGGGACATAGCTTTGGCATGTATTATCAGACAAGAGACTCGAATGTCCTTAGTATTCCAAGTGATTCAACGCGCTAGTAAATAGACCATGTTACATGAAAGTTCAGATAAAAGCATAATAATAAATTCAGGTGAGTTATAAGGATTGAGAATATCTCAGTTATCAGTTGAGAAAAAATTTCAACAAGGGAGGAGTAAGTTATAATCATGAGTTATTTAAGTAAGCAAGTAAGTAAACAAGTAAGTGAGTAAGTAAAGAAGCGAGTAAAGATTCTAATGTTTGATGAAATTTATGAGTATGATTATTTATGATAAATGTTGTTATTTATTCACTTGTAAACTTACTAAGCTTTATGCTTACTTTCTTTATTTTCCTTATTTTTATAGTATCGCCAAGTCAGTTCGAGGATCACAAGGACGTTGGAGTTCAGCTCACACTATCTACAGACATCTCGGTATTATGTGATTTCGAAACGTGTAAAGCTATGGAATGTATAGAGACTTAGTCATTTTGAGTGTGTTTATATGATATGGCTAATGGTTAGCTATTTAAATGGCTAATTAAGAACATGTGTGGTGTTATGAATGCCTAGGTGATAGTTTATACCTAGAAAATTTGCAATGAAACAGTTTTGGGACAGCAGCAGTGATGTGAATTTGAAAAATCACCAAGGATAGTATAAAATGAATTAGAGAGTGAATGATATATATATAATTAAATCTTATTGAGTCTATTTTCATATAAAAATAACGGTGTGGGTAAAGGAATTTTATATTCTGAGATATTTGAATTTTGATTAGACAGGGATAGAATGGTTTTTGGAGTCCCCTGTTCTAACTTTATAAAATCATTAAAATTGTACAAAACTAATTATGAGTTCTAATTTATATGTCTATATTCCTTAGTGAGTTTATTTTCTGTAGAAACAAGTGAGAACACAATATGAAAATCATACTATGAGAAATTTATTTTTCGTGAATAAAGGTCAGAACCATCAGGCAGTGAAACAGGGGAGAATTTAATGAATAAACTGTACTAATTGGCTAAACCAAAAATTATTAAAATTTTATGGTAAGATAACATATGAATTTAGTTTAAGGGAAAATTTACAAATCTAAATTTTGAGTTTTGTAACTCAAGTTATAATTAAATTAGTGACTGTTGTGCAGGTGCACAGCATTATGGTGAACAATGAAATAAATTTTAAAAATACATTTTTATGCTCCGAACTAGTAAGTTAAATCAGATAACGCCTCGTGCTTGACTCCGGCAACGGTCTCGGGTAAGGGGTGTTACACATTGCACCAGATTAGTCTCAACCTTTTAAAGTTATGTTCAATGCAAGAGACTTTACTATGGGTGTTGTTCTAGGACAACGAAAGGAAAAAGATATTTCACGCCATCTATTATGCTAGGAAAACTCTTACTGAGGCTCAAATCAAGTATACCACTACAGAGAAAGAATTGTTGGTTGTAGTCTTTACTTTCAACAAGTTTCGTCCTTATCTTGTCGGCACAAAGGTTACTGTATTTATTGACCACGGTGTTAAGATATCTTTTTGCGAAGAAGGCTGCTAAACCAAGATTGATACACTAGATCTTACTATTGCAAGAATTTGACATAGAGATAAAAGACCGTAAGGGTTCAGAAAATCAAGTTGCAGGCCATTTGTCTCGATTGGAAATTAGAAGCAAAGATGGAAACATACCTCAAAGTGTCAACGTATTCCCTGACGAGAATTTATTTGATGTAGATGCAATCCCTTGGTATGCAGATCTAGTTAATTATCTAGTATGTGGAAAAATCCCATTGGGTGTCATTGGCCATAAAAGAAATATTTCTTCGTGAAGTAATGAATTATCATTGGAACGAACTGTATTTATTCAAGGTATGCAATGACAACATTATTTGGCGTTGTGTTCCGGAAGAGGCGATGCTTTCAATCCTGAAGCACTGACATGATACTCCTTATGGAGGTCATTTCGGTGGCATGCGAACTACACTAAGGTTTTCCAATTAGGATTCTACTGGCCTTCATTATTCAAGGACGCCCAGAATTTTGTGAATTAATGCGACAGGTGTCAGCGCACAGGTTTTATATCCCGACGCAATGAAATCTTGTAGCAGCCAATTATCGATGTTGAATTATTTGACATTTGGGGTATGGATTTTACGGGACCATTTCCAAGTTCATTAAGAAATCTTTATATATTAGTAGCTATTGACTACGTCTCAAAGTAGGTTAAAGTTGTTGTAGCCTCAAAGGATGATGCAAAGACATTGCTTAAATTTTTTCGCAAGCATATACTCACTCACTTTGGCACACCAAAGGCATTGATTAGTGATCAGGGTACACACTTTCATTGCAACCAAGTGGCAGCTGCACTGAAAAGATATGGAGTTAATCATAGAATGGCTACTACTTATCATTCGCAAAATAATGGACAAGCCGAAGTATCGAATCGACAAATTAAAAACATTTTTGAAAAGGTTGTAAACCATTCGAGGAAATATTGGTCTTTCAGATTGGATGATACTTTATGGGTATTACAGAAAACATACAAAACTCCATTAGGGATGTTGCCCTATCAATTGGTTTTTGGGAAAGCATTTCACTTGCCAGTTGAAATGAAACACAAAGCAATATGGGCAATTAAATAAGTGAACATGGACTATGCAGCTGCTACAAGAAAAGGCTATTAGATATCACTAAACTAGAGTGGATTCAGTGAATGCCTATGAAAATGCTGCAATTTAAAAGGAAAAGACGAAATGATGGCATGAAAAAATTATTTTGCAGCGATAATTTATTGCAGGTCAACAAGTTTTATTATTCAATTCTAGACTTAAGCTGTACCAGGGTAAATTGCGCTCTCGTTGGTCTGGACCTTTCGAAGCTGTCGAAGTTTTCTCATGGTGCAGTCACAATTAGAGATTTAAATGATGGACACCAATTCAAAGTGAATGGCCAGTGGTTGAAACATTATCTTGGGAATATTGATCACAAGCAGACAGAGACAATTAAATTGGTCAAAAAATTTTAATTCTTATGAAATTTATATATATATATTTTTATTTTTATTTATTCTATTTCTGTTCAAGTTTTTTTCTTCTTTTTTATTTCTATTTTTGCAGAATAATTAGGTACCATTGTTGACGCACTTGGGCTTTATTGTCAACACAATTCATACTATATATTGTCACTTCTGACTCAGCAAGAATGAGGGCAGATCAAAATTTTTAGATCCACCCTTTGATCAAAAGTCACCTAGCCGTTTGATCTGTCTGAGCGGGCGCAATTCTCATTGGACGTAATAATGCTTGCTAGTTGTTTCCCTTCAGAAAATCATGTCTTTCCATCTTCTTCTTTCACTCACTATAAACCCTCTTCACTGTGCTGACTATGAAACACCCAAGTAGCAATTTTTATTCACATTCTCTTCCCCAAGTTTGTACCTTTACACCTTTAAACCATCTTTACTCCACAAAACAAACAAAATATGGCAAGAACGAGAGGATCAATCAAGAAAGTCACCAAGCCTCTTGAAGAACACTCATCCTCTGCAATTGTAGTTCATGAGTCAGAATCCTTTATGCTAAGGGAGAAAAAGGAGTTGGTGATCTTTTTAAGAAAAAACAACCAAAGACCGATTTTAAACAACATCTTATAAAGAAACTTCCACCCAGAATAGGGCATTCTCCTTTCGCAACAGCAAGACTTGCGCAAGAAGTCTCCACAACTATCTCTAAGTTGAAGTGGGAGACTTTTTGCACACATCCTGGAAGTTATTCTCCTTCATTGGTATGTGAGTTTTACGCTAACCTTTATGACCATGAGTTGGAGTTTATCTTTGTTCGAGAAGGTTTAATCCCATGCAATGCTACAAAAATCAATGCGCTGTACACAACTAAGGTGGATGTCGATGAAGACTCCAAGTTTATTGAGGATATCAAAGACAAAAGGGACCTGTTGGTGAAAATATTTATGTGTCGAAGGAGCATTGTGGACGGGTTCATATCAAAAGAATTATATGATGCACCACCGCTTCCTGACACTGCAAAGCAAAATCTGGTTTCATTTTGTCAACTACAGGCTACTACCCTCTACTCATAGCACCACAGTCAACCTTGATAGATGTGTCTCACACATTCATTTGCCAAGGGCAAAAAAATTGATGTCGGTGCAATACTCCACCAGTAAATTACTGACTGTGCCGGAAGGAAATCTGGAATTTTAGTTTTCCTATCATGGGTGATGCTACTATGCCAGTAGAAAGAGATCGTGCCCGTGATAATGGAGAGGCCTTGGAATAAGGCCCAAGCAATGAAGCATCTATTGAAAAAATGACTCATTGTAAAGATACGCTGACAATGAAGGAGGTAGAAACCAGTAAGACAATGAAGGGCAAAACCAAAGCAGAAAGCAAGGGAACAAACTTGACTGCAGAGACATCATTGCTGCGCAAAATGAAAGATATCGAGAAGTTGGCCATTCTATCAACAATAAGTAGATCAGGCTTGTTGCTACAATAAAGGATATGGACAGATCTCAAAATTTGTTCTATGTTTATTCCATGGCCTATAACAACTCTATTGTAGCCACATTATGTTAGTTAAGCCTGACCCCATTCCTGAGGATTGGAAATACACCCTATTTCAATTTTTTTATTAATGAAGTATGCAAGGTTTATTTGTGGTTAATGCAAAATATGATGAAAATTTTTGTTACATTCAATGCTTAATTTTTGAATCATGTGAACATGAATGAGTTGGATAAATTTGACTGAATGTTGTATCTTTAATTCTTTGATCAATCATTTAGGCTGTATTAGTAATGGATGACTAGTAGCATTCCTTGAATCTTGAATGAATCTGCCTTTTACAGCTACTCATATGTACATATAGTTATGAATAAGAGACACTCCAAAATGGGTGTATTGTGAAATGTTAAAAAGGGAACACTCCAATGCAAGCGTTAGAAAAATGAATTTGGCCAAAGGCTGTTGCTGCATGAGTGTGTGTCGGGGCAATTACGTACTCCTTGGGGGTTTGTTGCACTCCATCGTTACTTCTAAGGAACAAGGGTACAGTAATTCAACGATATCCCTTATTACACACAAAAAGAAACATATTGTACCATAAATGCGCATTAGTAGATAGAATTTAGGATTTGAAAACATGATGCTGGTTTTGATGAAGATGCAATCTTAGTCATTCATACTTATATATTGTTGATGCAATATTCTGTCATCTAAATGTGAACCATTCATTGGAATTTTAGGTTATTCATGTTGCTAGAATGATCATTTACCTTAGTGAATTCTTGTATATCCTTGCCAATTTCTATTTTACTTAAGGACCAGTAAAAAACTCAAGTTTGGGGGTGATAGTACTAGAAAGAACATATGTTCTCCCTACTTATTGTTAATTTGTTCCCTTTTAGTTATCTTTAGCACATATTTTTAGTATTTTTAGTTCAGTAATTTACATTTGACTCAATGGATCTTAGCTTACTTACCCTTAATTTTGTCATATTTTGGTATTGATGTCGCTGCATGAAGGATTCAACAGGTGGAGCAAGATGTAGTAGATTGTGTTGCCGCAAGATGTGGATTTAAGGCAAGTGATCTTTATTAAGGTGCATAATAGTCGTTATGTTATGCATCCCGGTAGTGGTAAAATGTATCATGATCTTCGTGAGATTTATTGGTGGTCTGGGTTGAAGTGTGACGTTACAGATTTTGTGGCTCAATGTTTAGTGTGTCAAAAAGTGAAAGCTGAACAGAAATTTCCTTTGGGGTTGTTGCAACCTATTTGCGATTCCTGAATGGAAGTGGGAAAAGATTACTATAGATTTTGTTTTGGGTTTGCCATTGACTCCATCGGGGAAAGATTTGGTATGGGTTATAGTTGATCAATATTCGAAGAGTGCACATTTCTTAGCTTTGGGAACCAATTATTCATTGCAGAAGTTGATAGAGTTGTATATTGCTGAGATTGTTCGTCTTCATGGGGTTCCAATTTTGATTATTTGTGATAGGGATCCGAGGTTTACTTCAAGGCTTTTGAAGAGTTTGCAAGAGGCTTTAGGATCTAAGCTTACTTTTAGTACAACTTATCACCCCCAAACTGATGGCCAATTTGAGAGGGTAATTCAAGTTCTAGAAGACATGTTGTGAAGTTGTGTGATCGAGTTTAGTGGTAGTTGGGAGCGATATCTGCCCTTAGCAGAGTTTGCTTACAAAAATAGTTTCCAAGCGAGTATTCGCATGGCACCATTTGAGGCATTGTATAGTAAGAAGTGTAGAAATCCTTTGTGTTGGACGGAGTTGGATGAAATGCGAGTTGTTGGATCGGATTTAGTTCAAAAGACTGAAGAGAAAGTGAAGTTGATATGTGTGAGGTTTAAGGCAGCGACAGATAGGCATAAATCTTATGCGAATTTGAAACATCGAGACATCGAGATTCAAATTGACGATAAGGTGTTCTTGAAAGTTTCTCCTTGGAAGAAGGTTTTGAGGTTTGGAAGGAAGGGTAAGTTAAGTCCAAGGTATGTTGGACCATATGAGGTTGTCGAGAGGGTTGGACCGGTAGCATATCGGCTCAAGTTACCGCCAAAACTTGAGCAAATCCATGATAGTTTTCATGTGTCTATGCTTTAGAAGTATCATTTAGATCCATCCCATATTGTGCCAATAAAGGAGATTAAGGTTCAACCTAATCTCACTTTTGATAAGGAACCAATATAGATTTTAGATCATGAAGTGAAAGTGTTGTGAAACAAAAGAGTTCCATTGGCTAAAGTTTTGTGGCGCAATCACAAAGTGGAAGATATTCTTTTTTTTTTGTGGGGGATAGTTGTCACACCCCAAAATAGGGCCTAAGAGTTTTAGGGGTATTTTAAGGATTTTGGCCTATATGAGCTTAGAATTTCGTAAGGTTAGTACTCGACAATGTTTTCGACAATGGTTTTCGTAAAGTTAAGACAATTATTGGAAATGAGTATTAAATGTCATTAATTTTAGAAAATGGACTGATTTGTAAAAGGGTCAAAACAGTGAGAATTTATGCAACAATTTAACCAGTTTTTAAAATTGAACCTAAAAGTCACCCCACCTACAGTTTTCATGATTATCTCATCTCATTTCAAGTTTGTGCCATCCTTACCATTCCCCGTTATTTTTAAATCGATTTTTATTCCCAAACCACAATACCTTAATTTCCTATCATTCCCAAGTCATTTACCATCATAAATCTTCAAGAAAAGCACCTAAAACTCCATAGATTTCATTATAATCTCCAAACGTGGGTATTTTAAAGTTGTGTCAAAACTTATCTAATCTTCTATCAAAGGTAACATTTTGGATTCCTATGAGTTTCTTATGATATCTAGTCCTTAAAACTGAATTATTAGCCCTCAAATCGCATGTTTTAAATAAAAATCGAAAATTGAGCAATTAATAGTGGATTTTGGGATTTTGAATAAAAACGTGGTTTCAAGGTGTTTTTCAACTTATTTTTTCATGATTAGAAGGTTTTTAAACTTACCTTGAAGTTTCGTTGATAATTTCTCAAGTTTTAATGAATTTTGTGAAAATTGCCTAAAAAATGTTAAAAATATCGATACCATCATTTGAGTAGATTTTTCTAGTTTGAAGGTTGCAATTGGCATAGATGATTAGTTAGATGAATGGAACTGATTTTATGAAAAAAGATTAAGTACAGACCAAGATATTAGAATTGAAAGTTTGTTATGTTAATAGTTTAAGTTACATGGGAACTTAGCTTAAAGCTTGTGTTTTAGTTGGTTTGAGTGAATTTTGGTTGTTATTTGACTGTGGTTATTGTATGATTTTTGTGTTTTAGTTGGTTTGAGTAAATTTGTATGTAGCCTAAACCCTTACTCTAAGCTTTAAACGTAAGTTTTCTTGAATCTATAATTATATTGTGGTTATGTATTGTGCATGAAATGTGATAAGTGAGTATGGTGATTATTGTGTAAAGTGCAATTATGTACATGAAATGAATGTGTAATTATATGTTATATGACTATGTTGGTGTTTTGCAAAAGATTCTAATATGCACTGATAGTGCACGGATAATCGGTAAGTAATATATGTTGCTTTCAGATATTTTGACCTTGTGATCTTGGAACCATTAGATATAGTTGCCATACCATAGGATTGTGAGTACTCACTTATATGTATAGTGGTTTTGGGCGCTGGGGCACTGGGACATGTTTGGAAGGATAAGCGAATAAGACTTAAGCTCTATTCAACAGGATATGTGAGGGGAAATAAGGAGAGTGTTAGCTAAATGCTTCACTCTTGGGACATGTTTGACTCTATGAGTCATGTGGCTTAATGGTGATCCGTGTATCCAATGTGTGATGATAGAGCTCAGTATATGTTTCATAACCCAAGTGTCATTTTATCATATTTTATGTAATCGTATGAAATATGTTCTATGCTTGAATGAGTATGTATGCATTGTGAGAATGAACTATTAGATGAAGCATGATTTAATACTTTATGATGTTAGATTTAAGAATAAGGTACTTGTGAGTAAATGATTGGTTGTGTTGTATGATGTTATGTTTGCATTGTGGAAACTCTTTACATTCACTGAGCTTGTTGAAGCTCACCCTCTCATTTCAACATATGCAGATTAATGACGTCACGATGTGGGCAGTGTGGTTACCGAGGGAGTGAATCAAGAAAGACTGGTTATTCATCGTAGGTGTTATATTATTTATATTGGTATTGGGAAAATAGGCAATGTGGGTTATTTATATTCGTACTCATCCAAAGACAAAGTACCCTGGACTAAATCCATGAATTTATGTCTCCTTGCCCCCAGATACTGCTCTCCCATAAAATTCCTCCGAAAAGACTCCAGGAAAAAGTCCCAAGTCACTCTCTCGGGTGCAGTACCATGCTCGACAATCATCCCCCAACGATGAGCCTCATCTACAAGGAACGACACGACACATTTGAGCTTATCCTCATCAGAACAGCCCATCTGACCAAGGATATGAACAAATCTGTCTAACCAATCCTCAGCACGAATAAGGTCTCCAACCCTAACTCCTCGGAATTCCCTACCACCTAGAGCTCACAAACACTATAATGGTAATCCCTGACGAACAGGAGCAGCACTGGCACCAGTGATACACTGCAATACCATGACCATCTCTAACATAAAATGCTCAACTCGACCCATTTCAGCATCATCACGGGGCTACGGCGGCGCATCATCATCTGGACTACCACACTCGCGTCTCGAAGGCATAATGTAAATCATATGCTAAAGAAAAAGTAGGGAAAACATACCAGGGGTGAGTAGCGGAAAATTATCCAAGACTTAACTAAGTATAATTTTCTAGAGGGCATTGTATTCCTAAATCCTACCCCATAGAACAGTTTATGTCACAAAGAACATGCGTAGGCAAAACATACAATTTCAAAAAATATTTACAGATAAGCTAGAATTCAATATTAAATAATCCAAGATCTTTAATGCTTAAAAAATCTAGGCTAACCTAAAGTTAAACCTTTAGCTCTAATACCACCAAATGTAACACCTCAAACCTGATCAGGATGCACTAGCCCGAATTTGAAGCGTTACATTAGCCACCGAAGCAACTCTCCAGATAACGACCACTCGACGCACACCCCAACCTTATAACACCTTATTCATGACTAATTATCTATCATTTATTAATGCGGAAGCAATTTGGGAACCATTCCTAAACTTTTTCTATGTATTTAAACCTAAGGGTATTTTGGTCATTTTACCACCTAAGGTTAAACTATCCCAATTTTATTTCTAAATAGTTACAAACCTTCTTTTATTTAAATTACACAAGCGCTAAAAATTTTAGTTTAATTTGGTTTCATTTACTATGTCTAATTCAAGTTTTATTATTAAAGATTAAATCGTAACTTTTACAAACTTTTAGTACATTTTCCAATTTAAAAATTAAGAGTGTTTCTACCAAATGTTAACAGGTACAAGTCTAATCCTAAAACATTACCAAGTTTCCCTATCATTAAAGGCTTCAATTAATCTAATCAAGTTTTAGGACTAAATTATAAATTAAGCAAATTAGAATACTAGATTACAAAAACCAGAAATCAAACCCCCAAAAAACCTACATGGCTGTGTCCCTAGCCCATGTATTGTTTAAAAACCCATGTTCAAATCGTGAAAAAGTTTCAGGCTGATAGCACATGCCCGTGTGGAATTTCCAGATGCCCGTGTGTGATCACACCCAGCCTCTACACGCTCGTGTCCCCATTTCACACGCCCATGTGTAGACCACTGCACCTATTTTGTCAAAAAAATTTAATTACCCGATTTTACATATTTTACATACCCATTAGACTTGAAATTGCTACAATTAATTACCATAAACATCCACACAACTCTAATTTAATTTATTTACAACAAATATGTAACAATTAATCAAAATTTAACACTCAATTACACGCTTAGCAAAAACAATTAATTCACACAAGCCATATACCTTAGTCACAAGAAATCCACTCCATGGCAAGCTTCAATTAAACACTGTTAGTATAAAATAAATGCTTCATACACCGTGTTATCAACCACCGTATGAACACTCATCAGCATACCATAAATCAAACATCAATTAGACAAAAAAATTTGTATTAAAGCATTTATAAAATCACCAAAATTAAACTCCAAAATTTAATGTCCATTGTCCATTACAAGTAAAATAACACTAGTCCAAAAAGCATCACCATTCCCCTATATAGTCTCTAAAGTAAATTTCTTAAGCCACTACCGAGCTTTATCCTTAGGTCATTCTGGCACTCGCTTTTCAACTCCTTACGCCCGAAAATTCTCTGCACAAAAAGTAAGGGTGTGAGCTTAAAAAGCTCAGTGAATGATAGTAAAAACATCAAGTAATTTGCACCCAATGATGCATAAATCAAAGCAATTAAGCATTAAATTTTAAGTCACAACATGTTAACATTTCACAATAACATCACATGTTATTTCAATACTTAATAATCAATTTTTCTATGGCATGTAAAATCATCTTTTAACATATAAACATTAAATTATATTAGCACAATCAATCAATATATTGGCGCCTCAAATAACCCGATGAGTGGACCCTCAAGCTCAACACTCCCTTATCTACTCCAAACAAATTAGTCCACCAAGAGCCATATGCTCACAATATCACAAATAATGGTGAGTACTCACAAACCCTATGGCATGCCAACTATATCTAATGGATCCACCATTCAATGTTGCAAATATAATCATACATTAGGTATAAAATCTATTGTTTAATCACTTAATTTAGGATGTTAAAATGCAACTAAAATCATGTTGCTAAGCAATTTTAACATCAATAAAATTAAGCATAGCAAATATCATTTTCCCAAGATTCATATACCAATTAGAACACCTTTATCAAATGTTCAATAAGTCAGCAATTCAGGCTCCAAATATTAATTTATTCCATACAATTTAATCATGCTAAAAACATAATACACAACTTACCAAACCAATTGCCATTTTGCTCTTTTATAAAATAAAACCTATTTTTGCAAATCCAACCATCCAATATGCGATTAAGTCATAAATAACACCAATTAATCCTTTAAATTAACACATAATCAGACCAATTTACCAAATTTCCCTTAATATCACTGACCTCCACACTTAGCTCTTTAAGCAAAAATGTGTTTAAACAAGCAAGTTTCAGCTTCAATTCTGATTTGTACGTTCCTTATCTTGATGTGGAGCTTTAACAGAGACAAAGTACACATTACAAACTAACAATAGCAACAAGGAACACAAAATTTGAAAAAGTATACGAATCTAAAGTCGAAATATGGAATTCCTCAACAAAACTCCCTTTTTAAGACCTCAAACCACTTCTAATCTTCATTCCTAGAATAATAACATGTATTCTAAGTGTTAATTTCATCATTTAATCCGTTTCATAATTTTCCATAAAAATCATCTATGTTCCTGATCAAATTTGCATTTATCAAAATTGATCCATAAAACGTGTTTGATCTTTTGGTTTAAGATTAAAAACCTCTTATTAGACCTATTTTGAGCTTAGGCATCCATTAATATTTGGATTCCAACTCAAAATTAAAGATCCACCATTGTTGATCTTCAAGTTCAAGAAAGAAGAAATTAAAGTTGAAAATCCATTATAATCACTTTAATTAACAAATAATGATTGAAATCAACAATTAACAAATAATGATTGAAATCAACTTAAAAATAAGTTTAGAGATGAGGATTACCTTCAATCGAACTCAAATCATTGATTTGGAAGTTTGAATCAAAATGCTTGAAGAAATTCAGATGACTTTTTGCCCAACATTAAAAATTATTTCAAGAGATTTTAGAGAGAATTTTGGGAGAGAAAAGGTTTAGATCTATTCTTTGATATTTGGTTTATGAAAACAAGCAAAAAAAAACGAGAGAAAACGCTTTCATTTCGGGTGAAAAATGAGTGAAAATTAAGGTAGTTGTAGAGTTTTTAAAACTGAAAACCCCCACCTTATTTTCAAAATTTTGGGAATTTTCCATCAGGCCACTCTCTCTTTTCCCTTGTTTTACAATTTGCTCCTTTCCGTCCAAAATTTCGAAACTATGGTTTATTTGCTATCAAACCTCTTACACATTTCCCTTATTTTTCAAATTAGTTACATTTAATTAATATTTTAACCTAAAATATATATATTTTTACCCAAAAATTATTTAAAACCATAAAAAATAATTTTCTAAAAATATTTTACTTTCCAAAATATTATTTACCGAATTTTTTAGATGAAATTAAGCTAACTAATTAAGAATATAAATCGCTAATTAATCCGATTAATTCCCAATTTTCACTTGAAACCCGATAAACTTACTCGAAACTACTAGACCTATTTTCGAGGACTTACAGATTAGATATTGTAGCAATACTGTAGCATGAAACAAAAAGTAAGCCAAATGCACCGCACCGTACCCACCATCCATCCAAACCCACCATTATTGAGTTCCAAAGAGAAATCATACATAACATTACTAATAGTACATCTGAACCTTTTTGAAAGATTTACGCGTAGTCATATAGTACGTCCAGTGGTGTATACAGAACACAGATAGACTCAATACACCAACTTACTTATAACTTCAGCGTATACTCTATGCCAGCTCAACACGACCAAGAAGAATCCATTCTCATGCTAGCCACGTACCCTAAATTTAGAATCAAAAGCATATCATTCAGTCTTATTCACATACATTCTCGCCCTTAACTCCTTATATCATTTTCATTCAAGATAGCATGTTTTGTTGTGATCTGCCAATCCGATTTGCAATATATCTACCCTACCGGAGGCTACACAACATATCTCCTCATGTCCATCACCTCATATAATTTCATATCATATCATACATATTAGAAGTAGATGGTAGTAGCTTAAGCATGAAGAATGGCGCTTACTTTATCTCACAAACAGACTGCATTCAGACTGAAGACTGTGGACAACCATTACCTCATAACATCTTCCATCCTACAGAAGAGGATTACTTACCTTAAACAAATTATAAAATAAATAAAATTAGAACACATGTAAGTAAGAAGGAACTCACTAGAAACTCTAGAACAAGACTATAAAACATGTATTTTCCTTTATCTCTTGGACCTTCGTTAACTTCTTGAGCTAAAATAAAGATAACTAAACATATCATATCACCAATCGATCAAATTTGATCATGCATGCAACAATCAAGAACATTTAATCTAGAATCAGGAAACTACCTTCCTCACACTCTATTTTAACATTTATGCATGTAGAACGAGAAACACATATGACTTAGAGATACCAGTGAGTTGGTACTAACATAGAAGTTAGGTTAATACTACGAACCTTACTTCAAAGAGATTTTCTGAACTTAGGTTTTTAAAGAGTTCTCAGAGGAAAACAAAGGAAGAAGAATAAAACATAAAAATTGTTCAGAAAGACCACCGCTATCCTTTTATACTTAAGCTTGGAGACAAGGATTAGTGGAAAAATCAGATAGCTCCACTAACACTCTTGATTCTCGTGATTAAGTGCACTTACCATAATTTAAGTCTTATCATCTACCGTAGTCTAGTTTCGTTCTAACTAAATCTCAATTGAACTAACCAAATTACCATACATAAATAATAAACAAATATAATCAGTTGCAAACTTAATGAATTAACCCAAAGCATCTAGTTTGGGTGGATACTTAACATAAGAGTTCGACAAACCACAGAATTCACCAAAACTAAGACTTTGCCAAATGGCTCAATACACATAATTCTATACTTAGCCAAGACAAAAAATTTAGTTACTTATATGTATCATTATTTTACCAACTATATGCTAAACAATAACAAAATACAGAGACTTCGTTGGGTGGGCTAGACGCTAAACCCTAAACCACAAAACCTGGCCTATACGTTAGACCAAATTTTAGAGGTTACATTAACCACCAAAATGGCTAAGGAGAAATAATCAAACCTTCAGAAATTTATTTTTAAAGTGTTTTCTTATTTTATAGAAATGTTAGTGTTAACGAGTTTAAAATAAGATCCAATTAAACAAAAGTTCTTATTAATTTTGGAAACATATTTCACTTATAATTTACTTTTCAAAAATTCAAGTACAGATTTTGCAACGAAAAAAGTATGATGACTTTAATCCAAATCGAGTAACATGCATTGTCCAATTTCAAAACAAGTATCTAAATACAATCAATGAGATGAGTATGCATGCATAAAGACCCCAAAACACAAAGAAAAACCCAAACCACAGACCAAATAACTTTACAGTCCAAAAACCAAATAAATTTAGAAAAAGCTTAAAGTAGAATAGTTTATAAGTCCGAAGTCTGTCGTTTGTCCACATGCCATGTCCGATCCTAGTCCCTAGCATTACTTGAGATGGTTGAAATTATGGGGTGAGCTAACTAGCTTAGTGTGAGTCTAAACAACAAGAACATTCAAATATTCATTCAAATATCATTCACCATTAATAACATTGTAACACAAATATAGCATAAACATTACCATTCAAAAGTGTCATAGACATAACATAATGCATAATGATGCGAAACGTACGCACGAACGAGATTTGATGCAAAACGTATGCAGGAACGTACGCACGAACGAGATTTGTAGTCATTACTGATCCAGGACGTTTAAATCAACACCTAAAAATAATTAATCCCTAAAAATTAGTAACCAAAAACCCCATTCATACTTTAAAGCAACTGTTCGAAGAAAATTTTATGAACAAGCGAAACAATGCAAGATCTCACACAAGTTTGCTCTTTCCGTTGCCTATTAGCCAGATCTAAGTTGTCAAATGAAATTCTTAGTTAATTACTCAATTAGGATTGTCTAAATCAGATCCAAATAAAGGGAACATCCAAAAACTTACAACAGTAGGGGCGCCAACTAAAGAGACATGGCAGTCCTAGAACAATGGTGTTCTAAGGGGGTGGCAACACCACTTGAGGCGACATAAAAGGTAGATCTGGGATAGCACAAAGAGGGATCTTTGGACAGCCAAGAAGAAAATTTTTAAGGGCTAGAATGATGATTTACTGGCTTTAAAAGTAATAGCCAAAAAATGGCACACAAAGCACAACAACAGAGAAAGAAAAATAGGACTTACTGGCACTGATACGAAAAAGGGAGAGGGGGCGACAATGGACAGTAAAAGTGGTTGTTAAGAGTGGAAAAAAGGGAAGTTTAGGGTAGAAAATAGGGCTGGTTTAGGAGGTTTAGGCATTCAAGGAAGAAAATTTAAGAGAAAAATAAGATAGGAGAGGAAAACGGCTAGGGTAGGAGAAATTTTATTTATACCTAGATTAAAAGGAAAGGGTGGCACAAAAATAGGGGGAAGGAGAAAATTTATCAAAATTAAGCTATTTTACAAGGGAAGGGAATAAAATTCAGGTTTCTAAGTGAATTGCACTGTCTCCTTATTTTCTCTTAACCACTAATTTTACCAACTTTAGACCAAAAATTTGGGATGTTATAGGTTTGAAGCAAAATTTTCAAAATAATAAAAATGGTCCAATGGCAAGGAATTTGAACTTGGGTTTCAAGGAAATTTTCAACAACACTTAACAATAAAATCAGTAACTAATTTTTTTCCTAAAAATGCACAAATAATCTCAAAAATTAGGGTGTGACCTCTCTCAGTTTACAAACTTGTTTATACGAACCCCCAATTTTTGGGATGTTACAGTTACAATTCTCCCCCACTTAAAAAGTGTCGTCCTCGAAATTCATACATGTGAATAGCAGAGGATATTGCTCTTTCATTAAACATTCTCTTTCCCAAGTAGCCTCTTTTGTATTATGATTTCTCCATATTGCTTTTAGCAAAGGAATCCTTCTATTTCTAACCTTTTTCACCTTTCTTGCCAAGGTACGTATGGGCTCTTCCTTATAAGATAGATTTTGTTCTACCTCTAACTCTTCAAACTACACAACATGGTCTGGATTTGATCTATATCTTCTCAGCCCATTTGTACCTGTGAATATCTGAGGATACTGCTATTTCATTAAACTTTCTCTTTCCCAAGTATCCTCTTCCTTATTATGATTTCTCCTTAATTTTTTAAGCAAAGGAATCCTCTTATTTCTAATCTCTTTCACTTTTCTTGCCAAGGTACGAATGGGCTCTTCCTCATAACACAGATTTGGTTCTACCTCTAACTCTTAAATCTACACAACATGGTCTAGATTTAATCTATATCTTCTCAGCCTATTCATACCTGTGAATAGCTGAGGATATTTCTCTTTCATTAAACTTTCTCTTTCCCAAGCAGCCTATTCCACATTATGATTTCATTATAATGCTTTCAGCAAAGGAATCCTCTTATTTCTAAGCTCTTTCACCTTTCTTGCCAAGGTACGAATGGGCTCTTCCTCATAACACATATTTGGTTCTACCTCTAACTCTGCAACCTTCATAACATGGTCTAGATTTAATCTATATCTTCTCAGAATAGACACATGAAACACATTATGAATCTTTGACAACTCTGGAGGTAAAGCCAATCTATAAGACACTTGTCCAACTTGCTTTAAGACTTCATATGGCCCCACAAACTGTGAACTAAACTTTCCTTCTTCCAAGGAGAGACTTTTAAAAACACTTTATCACCAACTTCAAAAGAAATCTCTTTCCTTTTCAGATTAGCATAGGCTTTCTGATGATCCTGTGCGACTTTTAGATGACTACGAATGACAAACACTTTTTCTTTTATTTCATGCACTAACTCAAGACCTACAAATTTTCTTTCAATAAACTTATTTGTTCCTTCAACAAAGGTAATAATTCATGTCACCATTGATTTTTAATGTTATTTAGACTCCAGAACTGAATTATTAGCCATTGAATTGCATATTTTAAATAAAAGCTGAGAATTGAACCATTAATGGTAGATTTTAGGATTTTGAGTCAAAACTTGGTTTTAAAGTGTTTTTCAACCTATTTTAGAGTTATTAGAAGGTTTTTAAACTCATCTTAAGGTTTTTTTAATGATTTTTCATGTTTTTATGAATTTGTGAAAATTGCCTAAAATATGTCAAAAATGTCGATACCATGAATTGAGTAGATTTGTCTAGTTTGAAGGTTGCAAATTAGGCGTAGATGAATGGAACTTATTTTAAGCAAAAAGGTTGAGTATAGATCGAGATATTGGTATATAAAGTTTGTGATGTTAATGGTTTAAGTCTCATGAGATTTTAGCTTAAAGCTTATGTTTTAGTTGGTTTGAGTGTATTCTTGGTTGATGTTTGGCTATGGTTATTGTGTGATTTATATGTGTAAATCTTCGGATTCGTTAGAGCTTACTACGAGCTAGGAAAGAGTTAGTTGATTTTTTAGTTTTTGACAAAGGCATAAAGTGGTGAGTGTATGGAATTGCTACTTGTAAACACAAGTAATGTGTTATTAGGAATTTAGATGTAGCCTAAACCCCTACTCTAAATTTCGAGTGTAAGTTTTCTTGAACTATACTTGTCTTGTGGTTTTATAATATGCATGATATGTGATTTGGTGCCTATTGTGTAAAATGTAGTTATATACATGTAATAAATGTACATTATATATGTTATATGAATATGCTAGTGTTTTGCCAAATATGCTAATATGCAGTGATGGTGCACAGTTAATCGGTAAGTAATGTGAGATGCTTTTCTGGCATGCCATAGGATTGTGAGTACTCACTTATATGTAAAGAGGTTGTGAGCGTTAAGGCTTTGGGACATGTTAGAGGGATAAGGGAATGTGAGCTAAGCTCCATTCAACGGGACATGTGAGGGGAAATAAGGAGAGTGTTAGCAATACGCTTCACTTTTGGGACATGTTGACTCTACGAGTCTATGTGGTATAAAGAGATCCGTGTATCCGATGTGTGATGATAAAGCTCACTACATATGTTATAATCCAAGTGCCATCATATCTCATCTTATCTTATGTTATATGATTCTGTGGAATATGTTCTATGCTTGAATAATTATGTATATGTGCTATGAGAATGACTTTTAGACTATGCATGTTTAGACTATGCATGAATTAGTATTATATGTTGTTCGACTTAAGATTGCGGTACTTGTGAGTAAATGACTGGTTATGCTGCACGATGATATGTTAATGCTGTGGTTATTCTATTCATTCACTGAGCTTGCAAAAGCTCATCCCCTTATTTCAACATTTGTAGATTAGTAACGTCACGATGTGGGTGGTGTGGTTTCCAAGGGAGTGATCCAAGGAAGTCTGGTGATTCTTCGTAGGTGATTTATTATTCTTATTTGTTTTGGAGTAATAGGCAATGTGGTTGAACCTTTTAAGATGTTGGTCTTTGGACGCTTTGATTTGGCTTATATGAATTTCATGTTGTTTTTATGCTAAAATGCTTAAACCTTGAAAATCGCATGATGATATTTGTTTGGATTCATTTTTAGTATTTTGTACTATTAATTAAGTCATATGAACGATTATTTAATTTCGTACTTGATGCATGTTGATTAGGAACTATTTGTGATGAGTTAATTGCATTCTTATGTTGTATTTTTAGCTCCAGTAGCAGAGGTATCGATATTGGGCTTTAAAAATCGATACCTCTATGAAATAAAATGTACAGGAAATAGAATAGAGATTTGGTATCAATACCTTTGCTTGAGTATCGATACTCAGGGGGATAAATACTGATACTTTATCTTATGGTACCGATATTTTTTGATAAATGGGTTTTTAAATTGAGAAACAGAATGCCCAATTGGTATTGTTTTTCCAAGTGGTATCGATACCACTTCAGGAAATTATTGATACATGGATATCAGTATCAATACCTACGAACATTTCTATGAAATTCGCTAATTGGCCGTTATGTATGATTCCGACTGTTTGTATGATCGTTTAACAAAATATTTTCATGTAATAATGATAACTAACCAATTAGACGTATTAAAACTTGATCGACTTAACAAATGATATTTGATTTACTTGAATCTAGCTTCTTATTTAAAGTAAATGAGACGAGACGATGGTGTGACATCCCATACTCGAGCCTGACAACCAGGCTGGGTATAGGGTGTTACATAATCCTTAACCAAATGATCGTTAGATCTACATCCAAAACATGCCCCAGAATTTTCCAACATTTTCTTCCATGGCTTCTGACACAATGTTCACAATTAACATTTCTCATTACTCTAAACCCTCTAGAGCTTGCTATAGAAACAATTGGTCTACTAAATCTTTCACGCATGAAACTCGTAGGTTATGAATCTCTTCTTGAAGTTGAAAAAGTTTGATCTCTGGGCTTCTTAAAACTTGCTGGAGGTGGAAGGCTAGGCATTCTTCTTTTTATCCTTTCTATTTTAAAGTTTCTACTCTTGTCTCTAATAATTGTTTCCATTTTATGAGCTTTGGCTGTCACAACTGCTAATGTTTTACATTCAGAAGTTGTTACCAGAGCATAAATTTCATCTCTTAATCCCGACTCCAACTTATTACACATTTCCTTCTCTGGCTGGAACATGTTTTTAGCATATCTACTGAGTCTAACAAATTCTCATTCATATTCCATCAGAGGCTTCCTTCCTTGTCTAAGATACAAAAATTCTTTCTTTATCTATCCTATATACATTTGGTTCATATATATTTCTCTAAAATTCTATAGAAACAAATCCCAATAATCATACAAGTTATTAATTTTACAAACAATCATACAAGTTTTATTTAATTAAACCCACACCTAAAAATTAGGGCTTGTCACTAGATCTACACTCCATACACCAACGACAACAAAACTAAATAGATTTTGATCAACATGATCAAGTTACAATGGTACAAAAACAATGTAACTTTCATTAGTTTGACAATGAACCAAGATATTCTCTCAAGAAATCGGGTACAGGAACTTACTCTAATACATTTTCAAAACACAGTCCAAAACATTCACAATTGCTAGAGGAAAAACTAAAATATTCTGGTTAGATCCTTCAAGAAAAGAATCATACAAATGTTAGTCCACACGTTTGGATATCATATGGAAAGAAGGATTTGATATTAGATTTTCCAATTGATACTTATGCTAATTTGGTGGGGTTGGAAGGGTAAACTTTTTACCAAAATTTTTGGTTCGGTGGAGGAGTAGTGGCTAAGGAGAATTTAACATCAAACTAAATAAAAATGAGTGTGCATAAGATTTTATTAGCAAACTAAGAAAATTAAAATTCGGTTATGACCAGAAGATTGAAAAGAGGATACAAAATAAAGCAAAATGGTGGGCGACAATGGTGGTGGAAGAGGTTCGATAGTGGCAAAAAAGAGAGTGGGAAGAGGAAGGGCGATGGTGAAGTGGTGGTGTTTAGGTGGTGCGATGGTGGTTGATGGTGGTTACTGGTGGTGAAACAAATAAAAATTGTGGCTCAAGAGGAGAAAGAGAGAAAAAATGGAAGAGAGGATAGGAAAAATGATAACAAAATGAGAGAATAGACTCTCCAAGGTGGGTGGGACGACAATAGCAAGTCAAATGGATGAAAATAAGAAGGGAGTGAAAGGTGGGGAAGAAAAGGAAAGGAGACATGTGGAGAAAAAATGAGGCTAAGGAAGGAAGGAAGAGTAAACTAATGGAGGAAAGAATCTTTTTCATATGGCAACAAAGGGGGACGGGAAAGGGGTGTGGACCAAGAATTTAAATGCTAAAACTTAAATAAAAATAAAGCTAAGGGGATTCAAACTTAGTTCAATTGGTAGCTTCATCAATACTTAACTAGTATGCCGTGTCACTTGCTTATTATAACTCTTACAACATTTATTTAAAAACATGGTGTGACATTTTCTAAGATTTGGAGCAAAATCACACAAAATAATGTGAGCAAAAGGATTTGAACTTAGGTTTTCAAGGACAACTCCACCACTACTTAACCACTAGATTAGATACTTATTTATTATCTAATGCAAGAAGATAACTTTTAAAAATCAGGGCGCGACCACTATCAATTCACTAACCCAATTTCTACTAACCCAGTTTTTAGGATGTGACAATTACCCCCACACTTTATTGTCCCTAATTACCCCCAAAACATAAGAAAAGAGACTAATCTATTTTCCATAAAAGTCTCGCAAGGTTAGCTGGGTCATCTCTCTCTTGTTGATTTAGCTCCAAAATGTAGTGTCATTCAAAGTGCAGAGTTCCTACATAGAAATAGGCACACATTTTTCGGTATATTAGATAATTAAATATTTAAATAAAATAAAAACTTAAAAATTGAAACTAGAATTCTTGAGATTTTGGGGAATGGAGAACAACGAAAAAGAAGAACGAAAATAATAGCATAAAATTACTAAACAGTCTTATGATGTTGGGTCTTTATCGTTGTTTGCTCATTGTGATGTGATACCCTTCCTCATCACGATGTGGCAATTTACATTAAAACTCTAGGGTTGTCACGTTGTTGCCTATCACGGCATCCTACAATGATATCGTGGCGTTGAGCTTCTTGTTGCGATAATGTTACTTTTTTATCACAACATGACGAACTATTTTGGGCCTCTCCATGTGAAGTTTCAACTTCTTCGATTTGTCATTCAAAAAATCCTATGAAAATTAAATAAAACATATAATTTAAACACTAAAATAAGATAAAAATAAAAATAATTTAAAATAAAATTTAAAATAAAACTAAATTTAAAATAGAAGCCTTTTTTAGAATCGAGATGATATGTATTGCCACTGAAGAAGAAATTCTAGCTCATTCTTGAGACTTTGATCCATCGTTTGTTCTTCCATTGAGAGACGGAAACCAACACCTTCGGTCGATTCAATTGATGTTGCCTTATCTTCGACCGACACGACATCCACATTACGAGTCATTTGACACCAAATTCGAGCCAACCCCAAACTATTTTTTTGGGATATCGATCAATTATTTCCATGTAGATAAGTATTCGCCAGGTAGGCTTCGCCCATTAGGCATCTACCAAGAATGGATGTTGAGGAGTCATTATTTACTAAGGATATCTATTCCCGAACTCCACAAGATTTTATCTCATGTCTCTCTAGCAAAACTATCCGCCATAGCGACTATTCACGTAAACATGATTGTAACATGCAATTTCTCAATGAACTATTCAAAAGATGCATTCTGTGCAAGGATCATGGATTGGCAATTGCATGGTAATATCATTAATTCGCCAAGTATCGAGGTAAGTGATTTTCATAAGTAGCATATGTGAAATTAATACATGTCGCCTTACTACAACTTTTCTTTTCTCGATTATAAGAAATTTTGAGGATGAAATTTTGTTTTAGGTTGGGAGAGTTGTCACGCAAGGATTTGTAAGGTCCTAAGTAGCAAAAGAGTTGGGCATACTAAATTGAAAGGTCCTCTAATATGATGGGTTCTTTTTGCAAATAAGAACAAGTAGCGGGCTGGTTGAGAAAAAGTTAGATTTCAACCATAGTCCCATTAGTATTAAATTATCTATAAGTTAGTGGGAGACATAATGATTAAGGTATTTTCAGGTGGCTGTGAATTGGTTTTGGTCATAAGGGTCAGAAGAACTATATATATAGGAGAAAAATTCTTTTCCGATGATGATTCTTTCATTTTTTTCTTTTCTCTGGTTTTCCATGGAAGAGAGAAAGATTGAGGAATATTCATGCATGAATGGGAGAGACTAAAGGTTAAGTCTTAGAAATTATAAATCTTGCATGCTGGTAAGTTTTCTAGTCTCTCTGAATTAGCAGATTCAAGAGAAAAAAAGGTAGTTAAGGATTTTTGTTACTTATTGGTTCTATTCTATTATGGGGTAAAGTGACGGGTAATCATTTAAATGATCTCTGGATGCAAAGAAATTATGATTTTTATGATGAATGGACTCAGTTGGATTCCGATATAGTTGTTGTGTTGTATTGATTAAGGAAGCTTGTGTAGCAAGGGAAAAATGATTAGAATATGGAATTGGCGACAACTACTAGGTGAGTTCTTCGACCTAGATCTTAATTGGATGTAGTCTATGTCCTTATTATATTGAATATGATGTAGTGTTACTAATGGTAAATCAATTTGTGGTGAAGTATTGATGCCTTGTATGTACACGGGTATCGAGTGCAAATGTTATTTTGTTGAATTTGACCATGATTGAATAGATGAAAGATTTGGCACGATGTATGTTGTTTAATAAGATGCAATTGTATGGGTGTAAGCTAACTATGTTGAGTGAATGAATTATTTGGTGTAATGCTTTATTGCGTATTAAAGTGATATGATGGACTAATAGTAAGTATGCTTATGCTATGTCAATGGATTTGGCGTGTTATATGTCGTATGATTCATAGCCTTTATTGGTGGGAGGTGTGGCTGATATGTATTCTATTTATGTATGTGGATTTGAGGAGGTTTTGATGGTCATACACGAGGATTGCATATGCATTATATTTATATGGCTTTGAGGGAGGTTCTGTTGGATTGAGCCAAGAAAAGACACAAATGATACGGAGACTCAATACACACCCGTATATGAGAGCCCCTTATCTAGAACATATAAGAGCCCTTTATGGGATGTTTGAGAGCCCCTCAGGAGACGTATATAAGAGAGCCCTTTGTGGGATGAATGAAAGTCAATGGTCATGGCTTTACCATAAATGTGGATAGTCTGTCAAGACTATTTAAAGTTGGAAGCCCATTAGGACTATCTAAGGTGGAAGGCTGCAACGACTATCTAATGTGGGAAGTCTGCTAGGACTATCATATGTGGAAGTCCACAAGGACTATCTAATGTGGAAAGTTCACTAGGACTATTTAATGTGTGGAGTCTGTCAAGACTATCTAATGCAAGAAGCCCGTCAAGACTATCATTATAACACCCCAAACCCGATCTAATTAACTGGATCCGAATATTAGGTATTAAATCACTAATACATAGAAAAAAAATCCACTTATACAAATTTCAATCAATTACAAAATCTCAAACTAAATGCATAGATACAATTACAATACATGGCAAAGAGGATACAAAATTTCTATTTTGATACCCTAACTTATTACATTTATCCCTAATTGAAAGATTCTAAGTATGTATCAACTTTGAACATGCCACCTAACTGGCTCTGTATGCATAATAGCCTAATATGCCACTCCTTCGGCGTAGTCCCCGCATCGTCCCTCATGGTGAAGACTCATATCAACTCACCTGTAACAAAACACACCCATATAAGTTCATAAGAAATTAGTAAGTAAACATCATTTACCTATGTCATTTTTGCACATTTCAACTGATAATTTATTTAGATAATCTCATCATCCTGAACCTTCAACTTAATCACTAGCAAATACTCCCTTAATTTCTACTCTCGCTTACACGTCAGATACCATACCTTGCTCAAAACTCATTTCTCCCCCTCAATGCCTTCAATACACCACTTACACTCTTCAATCTAAACTTTCATTAATCTTTATTCATTTCCCTACTAGAGGTCGATACCATCGAAACATCGTTATTGTTGCACACATAACTCCAAGCCATCGTTTCATCACAATTCCTGAATCATCATGTACTCGGGTAGCAGTTACCTCCTTCAAATATAAAATTTGAATTCCTTGTGAGGAATACACTTTTCTAAGTTTCTTCATTTTTCATCATTCACAATCGAATTATAGTCTTGTATAATACTTTAATGTAGTTCATAGAGATACTTTTCCTTACAGATCTTACTAATCATAACTTACGAACCATACTAAAAGCTCCAAAACAATTTGATATAGAATTCGCCAGAAAGGTCATTCTTTGTGGTATGCCATTGAGAGTCTTATCATTACACATTGAGAGCGTTTCCTTCTAGAGCTCACCACGAAATAGTTCCATTAGCGTGCGCCACAAGGGCATCCCTTTTAGAGATCGCCAAAGAGGTTGTTCTTTTCATACTTCGCCACAAAGGCTTTCATTTCGCGATTTGCCACAAAGGCTTTCATTTCATGATTTTCCACAAAGGCTTTCATTTCATGATTTGCCACAAAGGCTTTCATTTCATGATTTGCTACAAAGGCTTTCATTTCATGATTTTCCATAAAGGGTTTCATTTCCTGATGAGTTTACGATATGGATTTGCCTAAGCTCATGTTATGTGAGGGTTACTCATCAGTATCTTGGGACATAAAGAGAACCCCATTAGGTAATCAACATCCTTTAGTTCCTTTTGGAAGGTGCCATGGCCATGAGCTTTTCCTTCAAGATTCATATCAGAGATCATGTTTTTAGTCCCAACGGACCCCTTTAGACTCTACCGCGATGAACAGACACAAACTTGACAGACTCTTCATGCACTAACATCGCTTAAGGCTCAACACTTTAAGTCACTAATCATACACTTCATCACAAGAATTTCAGATGTGACAAATAGCTATACTCAAACTTTACATACTTAACTTGTCAGACTCATAGAAATTATACATGCAAACCCTAACAAACATTCAGACCATACATTTTTGGTTCTTATTTCATAGTTCAATGAATTACCCTAAAAATATCTTGTGTGAATAGTATAAATATAAGAGTTAGTATAGAGACTCACCTAACAACCATGAATAGCAACTTGAACTCTATATCCAACATTCCATAAAGAACTACAGCAATCACTGCATATAAGACAAAAGAACACCATTTAAAACTCATTCAAATAATTATCTTCCCTTGAAACCAAGATAACCCCCATACTAAGCCTTAATTTTTCATCTTACTGTTCATGCACTCTTACAGACCTACTCTTTCACAACATAACATGCAGAGTTAAAAAATTTACCTTGGCATGAAGTAAAAACTGATAAAATTTAGGATTTTCAACCTCAACTTAAAGAAATGCTTTCGGTTCCTCAAACCTCAAATAATAATATTTTGTTAGAGTATGCCCAAATACCAATAATAAGATGGTTGTAATTACGTACTCATTTTACCTCATTATTAATATAAGGCATTGTCATTGTTATTTCAATTTTTTTGTATAAAAATAAACTGATCAATAATAATGACCTAAGAATAATATGATTATATTATTCTTAAAAAAGTCCTTAGTCAAGTATTATTGTGGGCTAGGACAATAATAATGCATTGAGACAAATGTGTTGTTGGTTGATGACAAAGTGTTGTCATTAACATAGGGATGTCAAAATCAATACATGAGTATGTGTTCGAGAACAATATACTGGACTGACCCGCCATGAATATGTTTCTTGAATTATTATATTATAGTCACAAACATTACTCATAGTGATAACTATGTATATAATCCTCAGACTTGAGATCATCATTGACCAACATTGTGAGTTGTATATTTTGATATAGTCAAATGTCTACCGTAACAGGTTGAACTATAAAGATTGATGTTGGATATACCACAATCCATGTAGTGGGATATGATTGATCAATATAGGATTTATCCCTCCTATATAATGGGAATAAGATCTTGGGCCACTTGATGAAGTAATACTAGAAATGAATGGCCATGCTCAAATAAGTTGACATGAGATATCATACTTATTTGTTTAACATAGTCTACTCGGAATATCAAGAAATATGAGATTGGACTTTACAAGTTATGTCAAATCACGACTTCTTGTAACTTGAGTAGCAATGGTGCATTGCTAGATGCCACTCATTGCTTGTAACATTAGAAATGTTCTAGTATTACTACCAACATTACAAGAACCTACAAGGTTACACCCCATGGTTAAAGCGAACAGACTTCACGCAAAATAATGGGTGTATACCCTTCTACATACAGCTATGGTGGATTCTTATCCTTGGCGTATAAGTATCACCTGGCGCACAGAATAGCCTAGCAGACATGCTTCACAACTACTTTCCCGAAGTTAATATTTATTGAAGTTAGTACTCTTTTGGAAAGAATATAATTTTAATATCTTTTATAATTTTCTCAAAAAGTAAAAAGGGAATTATTCCATTATTTTTAATACATGATATTAATAAAGGAATAGAATCCTGGAGGTGTAGGTATCAATAAGTAAAATCAAACTAGGTTTATTAGCCAAAAAGTTTGGATACTCTCTGAAAAGTTAAAAAAGAGTTTTCTTTTCGTGGTTGACTGGGTGAACTATGTAGAGGCCAAGACACTTTTTTACGACTAAGATTGACATCGTCTAAAAGAATCCAACCAGTAGTGTTATATGCCTTTCTCTAGTTTTAAAAAGGTATACATTCAACCCTATTTCAACCCGACTTGTTCCTAGTACATGGATCTATGGTTGATGACTGTCGAAATTATTTTTTCACTATGCCATAGGACGTACCAGTGATCCAACATATTTTAGAAGAAACAATAAGAGAACTCCCCTTTCCCAAACTTGAATATCTATTAATATAATCTAACTACTTATTGGAACTTGACAAATGTCACATCCTTACTGAATCATCTTATCCAAAAGTCTATAACTTCAAAGAAACCTCATTGAGTATCCCTTTTACCTTTTAACTTTCCTAATTCACATTCAGTTTATTCCTAACCAACATACCTTGCATCTTTAACTTTCACAGTAATACAATTAAGGGTGCACTATACCTTTGACATGAACTCATACTCTTAATACCGTTTTACTTAGATGTTAGTCTTATTCCAACTAACATAGCCACCTGACATGGAACCTTTATTAACTTAAACACATAATTGTCTACACCCATTCTATAAGCCAAAAGGTGCACTTGGGCGAATACTACTCTGCCAATCATACTACGTTAAGACTTTACGCTAAAACTTGTACCTGCCAGAACCGGGGTGTTACAATCATATGTAGAAGTTCCCAAGGACTATCTAATGTGGAAAGTCAGCCAGGACTATTTAATGTTGGAAGTCCATTATAACTAATCTAATGAGGGAAGTTCGTTAGGACTATCTAATATGGGAAGTCCATTGGGACTATCTTTTATGAAGGTTCATAAGCACTATCTAATATGGGAAAAGACTGTTAGGACTATTTTTGTGAGGAGAATTTACCAAAACTATCTTGTGAATATGATTCCATAACATGTCCACTGGTATGAGTATGAGTTATGACAGTCTGCCAGATTATACTTACATATTTACACTTATAATAGTTATGGAATCCACCTTAATGAAGGTTACACGAGGACTCGAATATTCAAATTTAAATTTAAAAGTCTGCCAAAAATGAGTCCGCGTGCTAGTAGCACATCCTAACCTCGAGCCCACTGTATAGGCAAATTATATGGAAGGTTTATACTTCTGGAGTGGATGAAAGGTTCATTAAAGGAATTCCTTTGTTTGAGATATTGTACAAAACATCAGTGTCTACCATATGATCGAAAAGAAGGATCCATCCATTGGGAATCCATCAGAGTAAGTTCTAATGACGGATCGTACTTAATGGGATTATATCATAAAGAAGTTAACTCTAAAAGAATCTGCAAGGACTAATCTATTAAGAGATCAACTGCTAATGAGATTGCGTCTGTGGGCTATTATCAACGAAAGTTATAGACGGACTAGGTGTCGTACAGCCACACATGAAATCTCTACTACCAAGTTATTGTATTAAATAGGTGATATTATCATTGAGAATGAGGTTCCAAATGCAAGTAAGTCGACTTGTGCATAGAAGATATTACGCCAAGAAGATAAGCAAACTGTCATGTTACAAAATAATTAATGTGAAACTCTAGTGTGATCTTGTTTTGATTAAAAAGGTTTGAAAACTCACTAAGTTCTTTAGAACTTACACATGTGTTATTATGTATTGCACGTAAATAAAGGAATTTGAGAGTTCGAGAAGGGACTAAGCTAGAATTTCCCGAGTTAGGCCAAATTGTCTCTGAAATGTAATGTGCATACAGTGGGGTGACCTTGAGGCGGAGCCTCAAGTCTTAGTTATAAATGTAAAATACTGAAGATTCTAGCATATTGGTTCGAGATAGAATGTGCAAGTGTACACAGTCGTTATCAAGTAGTAAGTAAGTAAAAGAGTTATGGTCTCCACATGGACTGTATCTGTTAATCAAATAATTGAAAAATTATGAATTTAAAAGTTGGTAAATAAAACACAATAATTTGGGGTGATGGATGTTAAAATTAAATTAATTAACTAGATGGAAATTAACTTAAATGTAAATAAGAGGAAATAAAATGCAAGGTGATAGTTTAGCAGCAATTTCACAGGTTTAAAAACAATAACATGAGTAAACTAGAATAATTACAACACTTGAGTCAATTCATTCTTATCATGTTTAACAATGTTCCGGAAAGAATTCCATGGCAACTCCATCATTCACTAACTTGGAATCTGATATAAGTTCTTTCGAAGTCTTATACTTAGTAAAACATGTATATTTTTCTGTCCATATTTAACTAAGGATTCCTTAGAAGTTGTAACAACCCGGTTTTTGACCCTAATCGGAATAGTGGTTTCAAGACCACAAATCTGAATTAGAAAAATATTATTAATATTATTTTGTGTGCATTTGATTGTGTGAAATTTTCGTGTTTTAATTTCTTCGTTTAAGTGTCCGATTTAATAAAAGGGCTTAATCGCGTAAAATGAAAATTTAGGGGTTAATTATAAAAGCACCTAATTGTTGTTGTCTTTATAATTTAGAGGTTTTATTATGCAATTAGTCCACTATGTAAGTTAGTGGGTGGCAAAGGACTAATGTAACCTTATTATATATGTTATATATATATGTAAAGGTTAATATACTAAATTAAAAATAAGGCTAATATATGTTTAATATAACAAATTTTAAATGCCATGTTCTTCATCTTGGCCGAATATAGAAAAGAAAAAGAAAAGAAACGAGAACAACAACGTTCGGCTATCTCTAGGTCTAATTAAGGTATGTTTTTGCTTCGATTTTTTATGATTTTTACGTTTTTGATATCGTTACTTTGAATACTACCCGACCCATGCTTGAATTTCTGATTTTGATGAATATTTTGAGTTATGCCATTGATGAATATTTGTGTTTTGTGATGTTTGATGATGAATAATGAAAGATATGTCTTAGATTAACATGTTTTGTCTTGGGATTTTTGATGAATTTGAGTATTTAGGGTTAAATTGTGAAAATAAATTTTTGAGGGACTAAAGTGTGAAATAAATGCAATGTGTGGAATTGTATGAGAACCATAAATATTCGGCTCTTGTGTGGTATGGGCAAATTTTGTGTATTTTGTGTTTTGTGCAAAAAGGACTAAATTGCAAAAAGTGCAAAATGTTAGGGGCAAAATGGTAATTTTCCCATTTATGTATTTTTGAACTTAATTTAATGTTTTGATGAATAAAAAGGTTATATTTGATTATGTTAAGATCAAGAAACGAAGAAAATGAATTTGGATCGGGGAAAAACAAAAGTAATCGAATAGTCGATCGTGTCCGCTAATATCCGAGGTAAGTCTATTAGCAATTTGAGGTTATTAAATCAGTATATATGCATGTATATCTATAGTAATTTGGTGAGCTGAAATTGAAAGTATATGGATTGAATTTTGTTTAAGTATGAATGATATAAATATATATATGTATCATGTTCGAAAATATATATATGTATAAATACTTGTTTTTAATCAAAGGTATTTATATATATAATATATATGTAAACATAAGGTCTGAATATATATATAAGCATATACATGTATAAAGCCTTGGACTTGGTTAAAGGTATGAATGTGTATATATATGTACACGTGAGTTGTAATATATATGTATACTCATGAATAAGTCTTGAATATATTTAAGTATGAAATTATATATGTATATATTAGATTCGAATATGTATATACGTACATGTATAAGTTATTGTATTGAAATTAGATATAAAGTTATATACATAAATTTGTTAGGTTGAATCATGAAGTTATTGAGGTGGATTTTGGTGTTTGAAATTCATGTACCTATGTGGTTCAAAGATATAGGTTATAAATTTTGAGCTGAATTTTTATGTATGGATTTATATACATATATAGTTCGAATATGAATTACAGCTCTTTGGACTGAAATTATTGTTGTGAATTATGCAAGTATGTTTTAAGTGCATGTTTGTTACGCAGAATTGAATATAATTCAATTTCAATGGAGAAATGACTATCGGATTTATTGCCAGTGAAATTATTCAGACTATACGTCTAGCAGGCTAAGTGCCGGTGAATTGAATCGGACTATACGTCTAGCAGGCTAAATACCAGTGAATTGAATCGGACTATACGTCTAGCAGGCTAAGTGCCGGTGAACTGAATCAGGCTACAAGCCTAGCAGGCTAAGTGCCGGTGAACTGAATTAAACTATAAGCCTATCAGGTGAAGTGCCAGTGAATCTGTTTAAATTAAGTGATTCTATGCATTAGGTATAAATATATATGCTCTTGTTTATATGAAATGGATAAGTTTATGAACATTGTTTTAAGGTGGTTGATGAGTATATAATCATTCGAGTCCTTGTGAATAGTGAGTATGTATATATATATCGGTTGTCATGAAATTGTTGGATATATATATGTGTATATATGTATGCATTCGACATAGGTGGGTATAGGTGTATATGTGCATTCGGCACTTATAGTTGATCAAGTATAAATTTATTATGCTTTTGGTATATGTATTTGAACAATTATATTTAAATGGATCCGATGAAGTGCGAACAATAAGTACTATAGAAATCAGTATATGCAGTTAATGATTATGTTAGTAAATTGATTATATGCATATAATGTATATACATTTGTCCGTTCATGTGTATTAGATAAATACACATCCTTTTAGATTTAAACAAAATGACTTAATATAGCAATGTTCGATTAGTAATTATAATTGATAATTGTGATTTCAATAAATTTATTTTAAGAATTATATGATTCTTTTATATGTATTTTAGATATGCTATAGACTTACTAAGCTATAAAAGCTTACTTTGATTGTTTTTGTCCATTTGTTTTTATAGATTTTGGAGACGCGCTACGAGCTCAGGGATCATCAGCATAGTCTATCACACTTTTGACCCCTTTTGGTATTTTGTTAAATATTTGAACTTGATCTTATGGCATGTATAGGTTTGAGTACGATGTTGGTTAGATGTTGATTGTAAATTATAAATAGCTATGCGAAAATGATTTAATTTTCATGTTTGTGATCAGTTGGTTTTAAAAATGGTTGTATTTGTTTGGTAATGCCTCGTAACCCTAATTCGGTGACGGATACGGGTTAGGGGTGTTACATTTTATTGGTATCTGAGCTACGGTTTAGTCGATTCTTGGACTAACGTAGCATGTATGAGTCTAGCTATACATGCCATATTTTTATACAGAGATAGTGTGATGACTTCTGATGTCTAAAAATGTGTTTTCGTATAGTAATGGATCCCGATCGAGCCGTAGCCGATGATGTTGGGAGTATAGCGCCTGCTCCCGCACAAGGGACAGAGCCGGTAGATTCTCGACCGACCTCGAGTAACCAGGAGGGAGAGGCTAAACAAGCCTTCTACCAAATGATGAATGACTGGTTTACTCAATATGTCCAAACTAATCCGGTTGCACAATAACCTCCACCCTCGACTAATCCACCTTCGATTCCTGTTATACCTCAAGTAAGTGATCCGATGAGATTACTTAAGCCTCCTGTTGACAAAATTCAAAAACACAGGGCCGAAGAGTTCAGAGCTACTAATGATGATGATGCTGAGCGAGCTGAATTCTGGCTTGATAATACTATTCGAGTGTTTGATGAGTTATCTTGCACCTAATGAGTGCTTGAAATGTGCCATATCTTTGCTACGGGACACTGCATATCACTGGTGGAATACACTAGTATCGATGGTTCCGAAAGAGCGAGTGACCTGGGAATTCTTTCAGATTGAGTTCCGTAAGAAATACATCAGCCAGAGATTCATTGATCAGAAGCGTAAGGAATTTCTTGAATTGAAACAGGGTCGTATGACAGTGACAAAATATGAGCGAAAATTTGTGAGACTCAGTAGATATGCTCGAGAATGTATTTCGACTGAAGCTATCATGTGTAAAAGATTTGAAGATGGGCTGAATAAAGATATTAAACTGTTAGTTGGTATACTTGAGATAAAAGAGTTCGTAGTACTTGTTGAACGAGCTTGTAAAGCTGAGGAGCTCGGGAAAGAGAAGAGGAAAGATGACTATGAAGCTCGAGATTCTCGTAAAAGATCATTCAGTAAATCATTCCAGTCGACCTCAAGGAAATCCAGAGAGGATCATAGCCGATCTAAAGCTACTGCAGGGTTTCCTAAGTATGATCGAGATCGACCCCCTGTGAGTTCACGAGCTACTTCAGTTGCTAGCGTTGGTAGTGTTCGACAAAATAGATCAGAGTGCAAGCATTGTAGGAAATGGCATCCTGGAGATTGCAGATTACATGATCGGTCTTGCTTTAAGTGCGGTTCAAAGGATCATTTCATTCGAGAGTGTCCGATGGTAGCTGAGCAAAACACTGTGCAGAATACCAGACCAAGTAATGTGCCAGTACGAGGTAGACCACCGAGGAAATTGAGTAATGTAAGTGGCAGTCAGAGAGGAACAAAGGACACTGCAGTTCGATCTGAGGCTCGTGCACCTGCCAGAGCATATGCCATTCGTGCTCGGGAGGAGGCTTCTTCTCCAGATGTTATTACTGGTACATTCACTCTTTATGATACTAATGTTATTGCATTGATTGATCCTGGTTCGACTCATTCTTATGTGTGTGAGACTTTAGTATTCAGTAAAACTTTGCCTGTTGAGTCTACTGAGTTTGTAATTAAAGTATCGAACCCCCTGGGCCGGTGTGTTTTGGTTGACAAAGTGTGCAAGAATTGTCCGTTGATGATTCGAGATTTATGTTTTCTGGCTGATTTGATGTTGCTACCATTCGACGAGTTTGATATAATTCTGGGTATGGATTGGTTAACTCTGCATGATGCTATAGTAAACTTCAAACGGAAAACTATTGATCTACGGTGTCAGAATGATGAGATTATTCGGATTGAATCTAATGATCTGAATGGTTTACCAGTAATAATATCCTCGATGTTGGCTCAGAAGTATGTGAGAAAAGGTTGTGAAGCTTACCTTGCATTTGTTCTTGATAGTAAAGTGACCGAAAAGAAGATTGAATCTGTGCCAGTAGTGTGTGAGTATTCAGACGTGTTTCTCGAAGAATTACCGGGTTTGCCACCTATTCGAGAGGTAAAGTTTGGTATTGAGTTAGTACCAGGGACAACTCCAATTTCGATAGCTCCATACCATATGGCACCAACCAAATTAAAAGAATTGAAAGTACAGTTGCAAGAGTTGACTGATAAAGGTTTTGCACGACCGAGTTTCTCTCCTTGGGGTGCACCAGTTCTATTTGTGAAAAAGAAAGACGGAACAATGAGAATGTGCATTGATTACCGGCAACTCAATAAGGTGACTATAAAGAATAAGTATCCGTTACCACGGATTGATGATTTGTTCGATTAGTTGAAAGGGGCTACTGTGTTTTCGAAGATAGATCTAAGATCAGGCTACTATCAGTTGCGAGTTAAAGACTCTGATGTGCCAAAGACTGCTTCCCGAACGAGGTACGGACATTATGAGTTCTTGGTTATGCCTTTTGGACTTACTAATGCACCTGCTATTTTCATGGATTTGATGAATCGGATTTTTAGACAGTATCTGGATCGGTTTGTGGTAGTATTTATAGATGATATTTTGATCTACTCTCGTGATGAAACCGAGCATGCTGAACATCTAAGACTTGTGTTACAAACTTTGCGAGATAAACAGTTGTATGCAAAGTTCAGTAAATGCGAGTTCTGGTTACGTGAAGTTAGTTTTCTAGGCCATGTTGTGTCAGCATCGGGTATTCGGGTTGATCCAAGTAAAATTTCAGCTATACTTGATTGGAAACCTCTGAGAAATGTCTCTGAAGTTCGAAGCTTTCTGGGGCTCGCTGGTTATTATAGACGGTTCGTGAAAGGGTTCTCTATGATTGCGACCCCGATGACAAAGCTACTACAAAAAGACGTTAAGTTCGAGTGGTCAGAAAAGTGTCAGAAAAGCTTTGATCAGTTGAAAGTTCTTTTGACCGAAGCTCCAGTCCTACTTCAACCCGAATCGGGTAAAGAGTTTGTTATCTATAGTGATGCATCTTTAAATGGTTTGGGCTGTGTTTTGATGCAGGAAGGCAAAGTTGTAGCCTATGCCTCGAGACAGTTAAAGCCGCATGAAAAGAACTATCCGACGCATGATCTGGAATTGGCCGCTATTGTATTTATGTTAAAAATATGGCGTCACTATCTGTTTGGCGAAAGATGTCATGTTTATTCCGATCACAAAAGCCTGAAATATTTGATGACTCAGAAAGATCTGAATTTGAGACAGCGTCGATGGTTAGAATTGCTGAAAGATTATGAGCTTGTGATTGACTATCATCTGGGAAAGGCTAATGTTGTTGCTGAAGCCCTAAGTCGAAAATCACTGTTTGCTTTGCGTGCAATGAACGCACATATGGTTATGTCTGATGATGGTGAGATAGTAGCTGAGTTGAAAGCAAAACCGTTATTTGTTCAACAGATTTGTGATGCTCAGAAAGTCGATAATGATTTAAGTGCAAAACGAGCTCAGTGTGACTTAAATGTTGATTCGGAGTTTTTAGTTGATGCTGAGGATTGTTTGAGATTTAGAAATTGATTATGTGTTCCGAAAAATTCAGAGTTAATTCAGATGATTTTGAAGGAAGCTCATAGTAGTCGATTTTCTGTTCATCCGGGTAGCACGAAAATGTATAACAATCTGAAACATCACTATTGGCGGCAAGGTATGAAACGAGACATTTTTGACTTTGTTTCGAAATGTTTAATTTGTCAGCAAGTTAAAGCCGAGCATCAGGTACCATCTGGGTTGCTTCAGCCGATCATGATACCTGAATGGAAATGGGATCAAGTCACGATGGATTTTGTATCCGGTTTACCGTTGACACCAAGCAAGAAAGATGCAATCTGGGTTATTGCTGATAGGTTGACAAAATCGACACACTTTATTCCGATTCGTACAGATTTTTCGCTCGATAAACTTTCGAAATTGTATATTTCACAAATTGTGAGGTTCCATGGTGTACCTATTTCTATTGTTTCAGACAGAGATCCGAGATTCACATCATGATTTTGGAAGAAACTACAAGATGCTTTAGGTACAAAATTACATTTTAGCACAGCTTTCTATCCGCAGATAGATGGTCAATCTGAACGAATCATTCAGATACTTGAGGATATGTTGAGATGTTGCATTCTCGAGTTTGAAGGTACGTGGGAATGATACTTACCTTTGATTGACTTTGCTTATAATAATAGCTTTCAATCTAGTATCAAAATGGCACCTTATGAGGCTTTGTACGGTCGTAAATGTCATACACCACTGTATTGGACCGAGCTCAGTGAAAATAAGATACACGGGGTTGATTTGATTAAAGAGACTGAACAGAAAGTGAAAGTGATTCGGGACAGTCTGAAATCAGCATCGGATCGTCAGAAATCTTATGCGGATTTGAAAAGAAAGGATATAGAATTTTAGATCAGGGATAAAGTGTTTTTAAAAGTCTCACCGTGGAAGAAAATACTCAGATTTGGTCATAAAGGCAAATTGAGTCCCAGATTCATTGGACCGTATGAGATTATAGAGCGAGTTGGATCGGTTGCTTATAGATTGATGTTACCGCCTGAGTTAGAAAAGATTCATAACGTATTCCATGTTTCGATGCTCCGTAGATACCGATCTGATCCTTCACATGTGATTAGTCCGACGGAGATTGAAATTAACTCTGATATGACATATGAGAAAGAACCGATTAGCATTCTGGCTCGTGAGATCAAAGAATTACGAAATAAGAAAATTCCGTTAGTTAAAGTGTTATGGCATAAACATGGGGTTGAAGAAGCAACTTGAGAGTCAGAAGATACAATGAAAGAGCGTTATACAAACCTATTCACCGGTAAGATTTTCGGGGACGAAAATCCCTAAGGGGGGAGAGTTGTAACAACCCAGTTTTTGACCCTAATTGGAATAGTGGTTTCGGGACCACAAATCCGAATTAGAAAAATATTATTAATATTATTTTGTGTGTTTATTTTGTGTGCATTTGATTGTGTGAAATTTTCGTGTTTTAATTTCGTCGTTTAAGTGTCTGATTTAATAAAAGGGCTTAATCGCGTAAAATGAAAATTTAGGGGTTAATTATAAAAGCACCTAATTGTTGTTGTCTTTATAATTTAGAGGTTTTATTATGAAATTAGTCCACTATGTAAGTTAGTGGGTGGCAAAGGACTAATGTAACCTTATTATATCTGTTATATATATATGTAAAGGTTAATATACTAAATTAAAAATAAGGCTAATATATGTTTAATATAACAAATTTTAAATGCCATGTTCTTCATCTTGGCCGAATATGGAAAAGAAAAAGAAAAGAAAAGAGAACAACAAGGTTCGACTATCTCTAGGTCTAATTAAGGTATGTTTTTGCTTCGGTTTTTTATGATTTTTACGTTTTTGATATCGTTGCTTTGAATACTACCCGACCCATGCTTGAATTTCTGATTTTGATGAATATTTTGAGTTATGCCATTGATGACTATTTGTGTTTTGTGATGTTTGATGATGAATAATGAAAGATATGTCTTTTAGATTAACATGTTTTGTCTTGGGATTTTTGATGAATTTGAGTATTTAGGGTTAAATTGTGAAAATAAATTTTTGAGGGACAAAAGTGTGAAATAAATGCAATGTGTGGACTTGTATGAGAACCATAAATATTCGGCTCTTGTGCCGTTGAACTGAATTAAACTATAAGCCTATGAGGTGAAGTGCCAGTGAATCTGTTTAAATTAAGTGATTCTATGCATTGGGTATAAATATATATGCTTTTGTTTATATGAAATGGATAAGTTTATGAACATTGTTTTAAGGTGGTTGATGAGTATATAATCGTTCGAGACCTTGTGAATAGTGAGTATGTATATATATATCAGTTGTCATGAAATTGTTGGATATATATATGTGTATATATGTATGCATTCGGCATAGGTGGGTATAGGTGTATATGTGCATTCGGCACTTATAGTTGATCAAGTATAAATTTATTATGCTTTTGGTATATGTATTTGAACAATTATATTTAAATGGATCCGATGAAGTGCGAACAATAAGTACTCTAGAAATCAGTATATGCAGTTAATGATTATGTTAGTAAATTGATTATATGCATATAATGTATATACATTTGTCCGTTCATGTGTATTAGATAAATACACATCCTTTTAGATTTAAACAAAATGACTTAATATAGCAATGTTCGATTAGTAATTATAATTGATAATTGTGATTTCAATAAATTTATTTTAAGAATTATATGATTCTTTTATATGTATTTTAGATATGCTATAGACTTACTAAGCTATAAAAGCTTACTTTGATTGTTTTTGTCCATTTGTTTTTATAGATTTTGGAGACGCGTTACGAGCTCGGGGATCATCAGCATAGTCTATCACACTTTCGACCCCTTTTGGTATTTTGTTAAATATTTGAACTTGATCTT